>NC_088889.1:20481307-20784716 GCF_037157495.1 Lathamus discolor | reverse complement strand
AATTTGAACCTGAGGTTATAACTCAAATTGGGTATCATGTAAAGCAAGAGGGCAGGACTAGAAGCAAATGCACAGACACCCACCATGGCCGCATCAGCATAGCCTGCAAGCAAGACGTCCTCAAAACTATGTATATATCTAGGTTCCTCTGGTTCTGGAGCATGCACTCAACACCAGTGACAACACATGCTCTTTTTAACACACGTTTATTCTCTTTATTTTTCATTTTATTTGAAACTAATCACTAATTAAGGATTTTCTTTTAAAGCACAAAAGCAGCACAAAATCCCCAGTGAAAACATATCTGTTCAACTTTAACACATCCAAATTTGAGATGGTGACAAGTCATCTTCACCTAACCTTTCCAATGCTGAAGTCACTGGCAGCAAAGTCCAGAGAATGGGAGCAGGATTTGGCATTAAAATTCCTCAATAATAACAGAGTTTCCGCTGTTCCAAGTATTTAGCACTGTAAGATTTCATTGTATGAAAAAAACCAATGTATGTAACAATAGTAAAAATATAAAATGTGCATTTCATTAATTATTTAAGGTTACTTCTACAAAACAGCTGTGCAATCTAACTAGTAAGCAAGGTAAACTAGTTGGTGTGATTTCAACACTGTCCCAGGTAAGAGAGTCTTCAGCCTCCGAGTTTACTGCTAACCACTGTGTACCCTTACACTGTGCTGCAGCCTGCTGCACAAACGTACCCTCAGACTCCTCCCTGGGAGCCAATCTTAGAAAATCATTTGGCATAAAATTAGCTCAGATATACACTCCTTAAAGCTGAAAGCAGCAGATACCTTGTAAGCAAGCCCAGCTAGAGGTAGCTGAGTATTATCACCCACTGATAGTAAACCCCTGCTTCGCTGGTTTTGCCTTTGTAGACACATGCCCCATATTTTCCCAATTATGTTGCTTTCCACTGGTGTTGCAATAGGAATTACAGACATCTTTGCATGGCATCTCCAACCGCTTGCTTTTACTATTCCTCCTTTGAAGTGCCACTGATTATTTATGACCCACTCAGGGACTCGAAAAACTTTCCCTCCATAGAGGCCTCTACATGTAAACTGAAGTCTGTTCCTAGCAACAGATTATTACTCATGTATTCAGTTGAGCCAAGCTCATGAACAGAAAGGGCAGATTTTTATCTTTGGTGAACTAGTCCAAAGGAAGTAGCTCCACCATGCAAAGTGACTGAAGACCCTTTTCCTTTCTGGTTATTAACAAAGATCTCTGTTTTACATTCAGAAAGAAGCAGTAACGTTCAGAAGTGCAAGTCTTGAACCCTGGAAAATGCTGCTGAGATGCCTTCTTTTGGCAAACTGTTTTTCCCTAAGTCTGTCACAGCCTCCCTAAAGGCAAATTGTTGGAACATAAATCATATCCCTTATATAATGTTGGTTTGGGTTTTTGACCTTCTATAATATTTTCTTTTCCCCTGATTTCCAGTGTCTCACACCTCTCAAGTCAGAGAATTTCACACATCACTTAATTTTGATGGTTATGCTTTCTCCTCAACACTTCATTTACAAGGGTTTCAAAATTTTTTTACACTGTGTCGAGGTGGGGAGGAAGGAAAGCATGCATTTTCCAAGATCTTTGTACTAAAATGCTCTGTTTTCTTAAGGTGCTACTCCAGACTGAAGTTCATTCCTTACACACTTAAAATGCTTGTCAATATTGCTTTTGCGGGTGATCTCAGAGTGTATGCATGTCAACAGCAGGGGTGGGATCACACAGCAAACATACTGATCCCTTTCCCTTTAAAACCAGATCCTCAGGTAGCAAAAACAGGGCTAGTGCCATTGACAGATCTACCCCAACTTCCTGACTTGAGGTGCTGACAACTTCTCTCTGTCTGGCAGGAAAAAAAGTATTTTTCATCAGCCAGTAAGCAATAATGGCACATTCTCTGCACTTTCCTGGAGGAAGAAAAGGGCTTCCATTAGGTTTCCATCACTTTGAACGTGATAGGGAAAAGAGGCTATAGCCATCTGATCCTACATAATACCCTACAGCAGTCAGATGGGTATCAGCCAGTCTCTTTGTAAGTGGTATTAGAGCACATGGCATTAGAAAGGGTCTGCACTGCCTGGGATAACACTGAAACAAGTCCAGCCTTGGGTCTTCCTCAGCTATCAGTAGCTGGAGATGAAGGAATTGAAAAGCGAAAAGCCTGGGAAAGGCTGAACAACTCTGCTCAGAATGAACTAAGCCCAGAGAGCATTAGATTTGCAGAGAACCAGAGATGGGCACAAAGCTACACTCAACTGCCACAGAAATAGTCTTGCCTTGTATGAACTGACACACTGAAACTATACGCACAAGTAAGGACTCCACCAAAGAATAAAAGTTGCAAGACCAAGACATCTCTTATTAGTTTATTTATGACAACCAGCAGTACATTTTTGTTGTCCAGGGACTTCCCAGTGATCTATTTATAGCTTTTGAAAACATGCCAGGATAAGCATATGAGTATACAAAAGCCACAACACTTTTTAAGGCCAGAAAATGTTGCCGGTTTGTCTTTGATTTACACATCAGTAATACTTTCTATTATGGAAGAAAAACGGATCTTCTCATTGCATTAATCAATTTAAAAACGTGATTAGAAAAGTATCTTTCTTGACCTTTTTTTCGGCAGGGTGGTAATATATATGCCATCCTGGTACAATTACACAGTTTGAGAACTGCACTAACCACATGCTGTTGTTAACAAACACACACACAAATGCTTTTATCAATAGAGCTAAGCCTTTTTCACACAACCACAAAAGCTGACATGTGGCGGTGCACGATGTATTTGCTTGCCCCAAAATACAAGCCTATCTCACATTTATCTATTCTCATGGGGAAATACAGCATTAAAGCATACTTACAAAAGTTGGAGAAAACATTCAGTTTTCAACTAGTTTCCAAGTTTTCCCACATTGTTAATAAAAGCAAGAACTGCTCAGGATTCAAAATCATAATTGTTAATGTAAAAAGAGGAGTGATAAGCCTGGAAGCTCAGGAAGCTGGTGCCATGCCTTTCCATCACCCCTGGGTACACTGCTATGTAGGAAGCAAAAAATACTATGGTGACTCAATGGCTCCACTGAAGTCAAGTGGCTGGATGACAATTCAGTCTCCAAAACACACAGCCCATAAGGACATCCCAGCCCAAATCTACCTGTGCAATGCCTGGAAGCCTCCAATGCTGTGCAAAAGCCGTGTTGTTGATACGGCATGTTGCAGCAAGGCCAGAAAGGAAAAGCTTTTCTAAAGCAGGGTGATTCACACGCCTCCCTGTTGCCCAGCACATTAGCCACGCCACAGCCCCAAGGCCGCTTCCCGCAGATAACGGGGCTGTGGGGAAGGGTTATCGTAAAAATAACATGAGAAACACAAGCTGGCTCAAGAGCTGCGCTGTACCTGGGAAATGCATCCAGTGCACAAACACAACCCCTTCCTACCCACTTGGGTAATGAGGAAAGCAGGCAACAGGATGACAACTGCTGTCGTTTCACTCCTACAAGCCCTTCTGCATTTTCACACTGAAGACGCCTCTATCTGTCCCTATTGCCTCGGCTACATGAGCTGAGACAAGGCCAGTGGCCAGGCACAGCGCTGAGCAGCCACACTCTGCCTGGCTTCTTTTCAGCAAGGGGAAAGGGTGCAGAGTGGCTGCAGCAGTCCTAGCGCTGCAGGGCACAGACAGACCTCTGACCTTCAGGCGTGCAGTTCCCACCGTGAAAGTGAAGCGCTCCCACAGCTCATCGCTCCCCATCCTCAGCGCTTCCTGGCTCAGGGTCAGTTTTTACAACAAAGAAGGGAAGGGGGAGGGAACTGCCTGCAATCAGAGCAAGTTTAACCTTCATGCAGGGGACTGCCTGATGAGAAAAAAATGGACAACACTGCCGGCTTTAAGCAAGCAAGAAGTATTGCCGGAAGTTCTTTCTTCTATTTACAAGTGTTTCTTTCTTTTCGCTGGATTGCGACTGAGATTCTTTGGTTCGTGTTTTAATAGAGATTCACAGCCAGCTTCCCATTAACACTGGAGCCGCTTTACATGGTGTAAAAAGGTATTTAAAGTAGTGGTATGTAATAACTATACCTGCTTTATATTAATGACATGATATTAATGAGAATCAGGCTCCCAGGAATATTCTTCCTTTGAAGGAACTGAAATGTTTCCTTTCCACTGCCTTCCTAATTCCCTTTTCCCCTAAATAAAGGAAACAGTAGATGGTTAACAAACAGATTATTCTGTTGAGTGAAGCTCGCCTAAGGAATAAAAAGTCTGGAGTTACTCAATTAAATTGTGAGGCTGTTCTTGTTCCCAATGATCTTCCTGAAGAGCAGTGATTTGCTCTTCCAGGAAATTAAGAAAAGGGAAAGGTAAGGATAGTGGCAATCTAAACGCATGAGTTTTCACTGAAGCAGGGACTTGTCCTTACTGAGCAAAATAACTGGAAGCAGCAGTGCAGTGTTTGCACAACAGACCTCTGCGCACAGAGCCATTGATGGTGGCAGGAAAGGGGAGGAAAGTGAAATGCAATGTGTATTTGGGAGCCAAAAGAGAAAAGGCATGTCTCATGCTAAACCTATCTGCTCTGGCAGTATTCCTGTTAAAGATCACGAACTTGTTTTGATCACTAAATATAGCAGAGAAAAGGAATCTACTGCAAGTAGCTCTCTCCAGCAGTGCTTGCTGTTTTACACAGTCAGAAAAACACAAAAGAGAGATTTGTCAAGCAAACGGCAAATGAAGCTTGCCAAATTTGAAGGACAAATTCCGATTTAAATAATAGGTCCTAGCCTGGCAGCCGTGAATTCATCAACTTCTCTCTCAAGCATGTCCAACAGAGGCTACAACAATACAAACTATCACTCCTCCCCTAGCACACCTCCACTCTGACATGGAGGGGCTGCCTCTCCAATGCGTGAGTTTTTCATGTTCATGTAATTCTTCCAGCTGAAAATTCCCTCCAAAGTGCTAGCCAGGGTCTTGTTTGTTTGGTTTTATACCTTCTGTCCCATGTTATTCAAGGTTTGTGGGCAAAGCAGCAAGTGCAGCCTGCATGTTCACATGCCTGTCCTGGTTCTGTGCACATGAAGAGGGCCCTTCGATGATGGTGTCACCCACGCTGACTGTGCGGGTCCCTCTGCAGCAGGAGAAAGCCAGTCCTTCACTCAGGCAACTCAGCAGAGCCTCTGCACCGCTTGGCCAGGTAAAGCACTTGCGTTTGTTGCTTAAGAAAAACACAATGTGTTTCTCGCTTAAGAAAAACACAATGTGTTTCTCTGCTTTCAAAGAATTAGCTGCCCCATACAAACCTAAATCTCTGATTTATAGCATAGTTTCAAGCCTGTAGAATAACTTCTTGTGCGCAGTAAAAAACAGGCCAAACAGTGTTATTCTAACCAGTACTGCTGCCAAAGAGGACCAAACAGCCAGACTGCACATAGACAACCCAAGAGAAAGAACTCAGTGCTACTCAATAACCGCTAGAATAAACTGTTCTCACTATGCAAAATAACAGTGCTGAAAAAAAAAAAACCCAAACCAGTGGCAATTGCAAAGCCAAGGACTCCAAATCAGAAACAGCCCAGACTAAAGGATGCCTTACTTATTTCACACATTCACCTTCTGCACATGCAGGATGACAGTCTCCTCATCAGCGTCTGAACCGCAGAGCTGTTCAGGCTGCTTTCTTTGAGAATCAAGATTTCTTACAACATAGACAAAAGAGGATGAATGCCCATGAGCCCCATGCATCTCCCTCACTGAAAGGCAGCAATATTACTAACACAGAAGTTACTTATACACAAGTTCAGTCAAGCAACAGAGAATGTGTATTGCGTAAACAGAGCTGCCGTACCATTCCCTCCTGGGCCAGGCAGTGAAGCAAAGCCACAGCCAAGCAGGTGAGTAAGCTGCGAGCCACGGCTGGCTGCCCAAGCCAGCTCCAGCCCACCAAAGCATGGCTCTGTACTGTTTGGAGAAACACACCTCTCTGAGTTGTCATCCAGTATGGAACTCCAGCAAGGAGCTGGCATGTGACTGCAGTGCAAGTCCCTGGAACAGGATATGCTTCAATTTCCTTACAATCAAGCACTGGCTTTCGGTACAGTAAACTCCTGGACTGGCTTTTCAGAAAATCTTTGGAAGTAGAAACATGTTCAGAGTCACGTCCAGGCTTCTCAAAGGTGAAGCCTTTACTTGCAAACATTATCTGTAAATAGAATTATTCCAAGTCTACCTACAGCATTAGTAAGGCACAACTGCTCTGCAGGAACCGTGTTTGCTCACACCTACATTACACAGGTATCTGCTTCCTCCCCCTTAGGAACTGCTTGAGGTGCCCTGGGCATGTGACTGGGAAGAAAATTCAGATTCAGCCTTTTCACTCCTCCAAAACAAAGCTGATCCGTCTCTTGCTTCCCTCTTACAAGCTCTGCTTTCCTCATCCCGGGGGTATTTCATCATCAACATCCCACCCAGTTCCGCGTAAGAAACAACACTACAAACAATCTACCAGACACCTTTTTGTCTAAAAAAATCCAAACCCCAAAACCAAAACAACCCTAAACCTGCCAGTCTGCAAACAGACTGTAACCGCCTGTTACAGCCCAAGTGGTTGATGAGCAGGATGACAATACCAGGAAATACCTGGAATTGATCTTCAATGTTTATTTTTGGAGATTGGCTTTTCTCCCAGGTCTTATTTAATGGTTTGCTCTTTCCCTCCTCTCCCCAGCTGTTCTCCCTGGGATCAAATTGCAATTCGTTTCACCTCTTGGAGTTCCCCCACGGACCCCCTAAGCAGAGCTTGAGGAATCAAATCCTGGCTCAGGCAACACATTCTTTCTATTTCACAGTTACCATGTTCTTTCTCATGTATCAAAAAAGATAGGAGAATGCCCTGGTATTTGTCTGAAATCAGAAGTACACAGCATGCATTTAACACTGAATACTTGCCTGTACTCTGTATCTCTGCTGTTCAAGCAAATTCCTTCAACAAGTTCTCCCCCTAGACAGCTCATTTAGCAAAAGAAGTCTTTCTGCTGTAAATCAGTTCTCCCCACAGGAGGAATTTCATCCTTACCCTATCTTGTTTACCTGCACAGATAAGTTAGGCTTTTTCCAGAAAAGCCTGTGATTTTTTTTTCCAGGCCACTAAATAACACAGCAGTGGCAGTAGCAGTTCAGAGCAGAGCAGGTCACAGCTCCCTGTGCGGCGCCAGAACTCCCCGAGTTTGCATTTAGATATGCATTGCAAGGTTTAGATATGTCTGTTTAAAGAGTCTCCTCGTATCAGCTGAACACCACTGAAGAATCACACATGCTGTCTTGGGCTACTACAAGCCTACATATAGGCTATACATATATATAGGCGTGTATATATGTTCCTGAACTATGGATTTTTGGAAGGCAAAGGAGGATGAGTAACAAGCTATGTAATTTTACAGAAAGTTTTCACAGAAAGGAAAGGAACACCTACTGGGGTCTGTCCATCTCCAAGAGCAGGCAGCCGGTCTCACCCCCAGGAGAGCAGCAGATTGCAAGGCAGCTGCAAGGAGCACGGGCAGGGGAAGGAACAGACCTCTGGGAGCCTGCAGTCATCCTCATTGCTTCCATCTCTGCCACTAACCTGATGTGCGACCTTGAAAAAGCCACTCCGCAAATCCCCTTCAGCCTCTTATTTATAGCAGAAGATTGCCTGGTGCTGCGGGTCCAGCCTGAAGCTTTTCCGAATCCAGTGACCGACCAGGGGAGGAGGAGGATGACTTTGAACTGGACATCACGGTCTGCAGCCCAGGCACACCACCTTACACTGTGTGACCTACACAGACTCAGAGTCTCATAGCAATGAGGACACTGGGAGCCCTCCTAGAATCTCTGCTGGGATATGAGACACTTTGGCCAAGATTCAGCTCTCCTGACGCAGCTACACAAGAGATGCCTCCATGTGCATTCATTGTTTGAACTCTGCAGAAACAATGGAGAGAAACAGGCACTTTTAGGGCAGTTCATCCGATGATTTTTAGATATCCAAGTAATGATGGATGAATCATGGCCCAAAAGTGTTTGCTCCTCCCTAGTGACTATGAAAGTAGTCTGGAGAACTGTCTCTCATGCAGATAATTACGTTGTAGTTGGGCAAGATTCATTTCACCCTTTTAAGTTGGGGGAAAGGAAGTAAGCAAACAAGCACCCTGTTCAGTTTACACTTAAGTGAGAAAGGTCAATTCCACCAGGGATACACTGTGCAAGTGCTCTGTGCTTTCCTCAGTGTGCGCTCGCAGCCCAGAAAGCCAACCGTATCCTGGGATGCATCAAAAGGAGCGTGACCAGCAGGTCGAAGGAGGTGATCCTGCCCCTCTACTCTGCTCTCGTGAGACCTCACCTGGAGTATTGTGTGCAGTTCTGGTGTCCTCAACATAAAAAGGACATGGAACTGCTGGAACAAGTCCAGAGGAGGCCACAAGGATGATCAGGGGACTGGAGCGCCTCCCATATGAAGACAGGCCGAGGAAGTTGGGGCTGTTCAGCCTGGAGAAGAGAAGGCTGCGTGGAGACCTCATAGCAGCCTTCCAGTACCTGAAGGGGGCCTATAAGGATGCTGGGGAGGGACTCTTCATCAGGGACTGTAGTGACAGGACAAGGGGTAACAGGTTAAAACTTAAACAGGGGAAGTTTAGATTGGATATAAGGAGGAAATTCTTTCCTGTTAGGGTGGTGAGGCACTGGAATGGGTTGCCCAGGGAGGTTGTGAGTGCTCCATCCCTGGCAGTGTTCAAGGCCAGGTTGGATGAAGCCTTGTGTGGGATGGTTTAGTGTGAGGTGTCCCTGTCCATGGCGGGGGGGGGGGGGGGGACACTAGATGATCTTGAGGTCCTTTCCAACCCTAACTATTCTATGATTCTATGATTCTATAAACATCTTGTAACACACACAACATGAAGCCACCTTCACAGAGGGTTCAGCTTTCCTAGAAAAGCTTCATTTAGTCATTGAACTTGAAGCTTTTACCAACTACTCGTGCAAGCAAAGCTCCATGCTGGCCACTACACGAGAGCCTCCAAGAAGCAGGACATGCTGCTTGTGGAGCAGTTTCATTTCTCTCCCTGCATAGTTTTGGTAGTTATTGTCAACACAAGCCAACCCAACACAAAACACAAGTGTCATTAATGCAAACTGTACTGAACCCATTCCTGAAGTATCTCTACCTTTTCATGGCCAGTTGTACTTACGCTGCTTGCCACAGATTGGACAAGGCACATGTTCAGCAGCATATTCATTCTCCTCCCTGCCACACCTTTTCAATCAGTCATTCACCAACTTCTTGTCTTTCTCCTGGCAACCAACAGGCCAAAAGATTCAGAAAGCAAAACTTTTTCCTGTAAAACCCACATTTCTGTCTCCTCCCTACACTTACATGAAAGGAATTACAAGTGCTTTGTTTTCCATTCTAATTGTCATTTCCTTTGATAGAACTTACAGGCTGAGTCTTAAAGCTCCAATAACTAATACCATTCTTTTCTTTCCCATCCCTGGCCACAAACAGTACCACTTGTACCAGGGTCAGCAATTCCTTAAAAACCTCTTGAGCCAATCTGTGCCGCTATATTGTGTAGGGACTTATCAGCAAGCTGCAGGAAGGTCAGAAAGCAAACATGCATCCTTACAAGAGACCAGAGACCAAAGTTAAGTCCATAGTCAAAGCTCTGCCCCATTTCCCCTCCTGTGGGGAGATAAGAGCCTGTTCTGCACCAGCCCCTTCTCCAGCACAGCCTTCTGCTCCCTTCCTGTGTGTGCAGCTGAGCTAAACAGAAGTGTTTTCCCCCCCTCCCTCTTCTGTCCCCATCCTGGCCCTTTCTCATCTTCATAGAAGCTGCTTGCTTCATCTCCTGCTACAAACACTGATTCAGGTGATCGGTAGAGCCTGCCTTCTTCATTTCCCCACAAACATTGGGATTTGTATGTGATCCATGAAGGTCACAGGAAGCTGGCCAGTATTCAGAGACACTGTTAGCCTTCCCACTTCCACTCTGCAATGTCTTTGCAGACAAAATCTCCAGACATCAGGGGTCTGTCCCCTCCCAAGCTAAAATACATTCATCCTTCACAGTGACCACTTGCTGATGACACCCTTCATGCTCCACAGGATGGAAGTAAGCCCAGGAAAGATAAGACAGTCAAACCCACATCCTGTGAGGTAACATACACTGTATTTTTGATTCATAGTACAGTAGTTGTAGGTGCTACTGCAGCTATAATCTCCTGCTCCTCCTGGGGAAGCTGCATGTTGGCAAAGGAAGAAGCTGGGTGAACACAGCCTGACCCTTAGCATGGACATATCATTTTTACTCCCAGACATACATTTATACTCCAGACCAATTCATCCACATCAGCGGAAGTAAAAAATTCCCCCAACCCAGCTGAAGCCTTGATCCCCTCCACAGAGCATAGCTGGGAAAAATCAGATCAACTTCATCTCCCAGTGGCTATAGGGACACCTGAGTTTCAGTTACAGGAGTCTTCCACCCACACCGACCAAGGATGAAATTCAGGCAAAGAAAGATTAGGTGAGAGGTGTATGGAATGTCACCTTGCCTTTAATCACATCTTATGGATCCAGCCCTGAAGCATTACTCATACAGCACTCCACACGTATAATCCCACCACCTAATCCGACTACTTGTCCAAACAGGCACGTTGCTAGGAGTGGGTCCTTGCCACTGCTGTCTACATTTCCAGCATTCCTCCAAGACCACGTCTTCTTCCACATCTAAGAGTCTCATGACAGTTCAAAACAAACTGCGGGAAAGCTAGAGCAAACGTGGTGGCACACAGAGCTCATTCCTTCGACACAAGAAACAACACAGCCCGCTGCAACCTGACGGGTGCTCTCCCACGCTGCCAGATCTTGTTGGGGAAACACTTCAGTTGTGGTAAGCAACAGATAATCATCTCTGCACATACACAGAAACAGCATCTCAGCTGGTAGACTTTTAAAACCGGTATTTATTCTGCCCCAGGGAAGAAAATGAATTGGGTAAACGGGCTGAAAGGCACAGCTTCGCAAGGAGGAGTTTGGATGTCTCTTCACATCTCTCCATACAAACCCAGCCATTGAGAGTCCAGATCTAAAACAGAGCTACAGTTGCTAAGAAAACAGCGCTGCAAACAGATGTCAGGAGATGATTCATGCAGTAAGGGCATATCCCTGTACTACAGATAAACCAACATGAATGAAGTTCTTTATACCTGATCTTCCAAGCTGTGCTTCTTCACGCCTCCCTTGGGCTTTTTGCTTTAGTTCATTTCTATATTCAGATGGCAAGGAAACCGAGCAGGGCTGAACTCGTCATTTAGAGAATTAATTACTGGTACAGAGGTTTTAAAGTGTGTATAAAGAGCTCAGTAAAATGGCTAAACTGTGGCCCATTTTTCCCCAAAACAAAGCAGTTTTCTCCTGAAATATGGAGCAACATTGCTCAAAAACCTATCAGAAGAAATAAGCTAAACCCCACAGTTAAAACTGCAGAGGAACAAACAGTAACATTTTTTCTTTTGTTACTTTCCCTTATACCGTAAAACTTCAAGTTAACAACTAGGGAGATAAAGCATTTTCAACCTATTAGATCATTAGCCAGTAATGCATGCTGCTTCTTGAATTACTGCATTGTGTATATGCTCAAAATCTGTGCCTGACGAATAAACAAAAAGTAGCTAGCACACTGCAGGACTGGCTGAGTGCTACTGACACCAGCAAAGTTCTCATTTACTTTAATGAACTTTATTCAGATTTAACTGGAGAAAAATAAGTTCCTTTGCCCCTCTTAAACCATCATTGCTCAATTCATTAGCATGGTATGACACCAACAGCACTTAAAATACAGTTTCCTGAACTCATTTGTAAAGAACTGTTTAAATAAAGGAACTTTATATGTTTTTATTGATTAACTAGGGTAAAAAGGCAATTATCATTCATTACCTTGCACTATGAAGGGAAGAACAAACACCATGTATACTCTTCTGAAAACATGTTTGTACAGCACCCTGCACAAGGGGGGCCCAAACTTCACAACAGTACACAGCAGTACAGGGCAAAACGTCGATTTGGGTCACTGCTGATGTTTCACCATCCCTCCAAGCTCCCACGCGCCACTGCTCATCCTTCTCAGCTTCAGCTGGTCCTTGCTGCCATTGCTTGCAGATGCTGGGGCTTCTGCTCCCCTGCTGCCTCACGTTTGCTCCACACTACTCCATCCCCTCCTGCTACACTGTGCCTTCTTCTGCATCAGAAATCAATTATTTAGGCTGCCCTGATTTCACTGTGAGGTGCCTGCCTGTGCGCCTGTGGGGTGGTGGATACTGCTATTGTGGGTAGCGCTACCAGCTGCCACTGTGCTCCTTCTCAGAGCTGTAAAGCCACCCCAGAAGCGGCTGAAGGCCATGACTCAGCTCACCAGGCGCCAGAGGCTGCGTGTGTCCCCTGCAGAAACTACGTTTTGAACAGAGGTGTAAACAAATGCGCCCGGCCAAGATACAGTTTTGTCAGCTTGGCCAATAGTCACCATGACGAGCCAAGATCCTGCACATGGCACTCACATCTTGGTCTGTCTGCCCTGCAATGGGAGATCACCCTGAAAGCTGAGAGGGAGAAAACCTTGGAAATGATGAGAAGAGCGGGAGAGAAGGACATGAGGCACCCTGAAGGAGGGAAGCGGAGGTGTGAGTGGAACACACTGCCTGATCTGACAAAGGCTGGGAGAACCTGAACCAAACTTGCTCCAAGTTTTTTCTCTGTACATTTTGAGTAACTTGAGCATTCACCTGCTCCACCTCCCAACTCCTCCAGCAGCTCTCGGGCAAAACAGAGAACAACCAACCTGTTTTGAGGGGACAGTCAGAGGGCTGAGCCTGGCTTTAGTCATGGAGGTGAAAGGAGGACAGCAAGCCTGCTCTTAAATCCTTACACACGTAGCACCTGACACAAAGTGAGCACCAAGTTACAGACTAAGAGCCCTACATGCAGCATCCCCCTGAGCTGCAGTACCACAGATCCTTAGTAAGTGCTGTGAGAGGAAAAGGGAGGCTGATAGGAGCCTTTGGGAGAGGGAAGGGAGGGAAGGCAGGAGGGAGGCTGGCTCACAAGGCGGGGAAGAGAAAAAAGCCCACAAGCAGTGAGAACAGCGAGCGCGAACCCTCACAGGACATGTTCTATCCAGGGCAGAAGCAGCAGCAGCGACTTCGGACTCGTAAATACAGCGGCTGAAGAAACGCCTGCCTGTACCTCCTGTGGCTTTCGCAGGAAAGCAGTTACTCCTTTTACCGAAAACTTTGCCCGAACAAGTATCCGCCACCAGTTTTCACAGGCGTAACCCAAGAGATAGCGACTTCATAAGCGACGACCCACGGCACCTGCCCAGGACGGGAGGGGCAGGACAGCCCCGTTTACCTGCGCGCTCCCCGTCGCTCACAACGAGCCCACTGCGGCTTTCAGCGGGGGAAACCGTCCCGCGGGGCCGGACGCTGCTCCGGGGAGGCAGGGCCCGGCCGAGGCGGGAGTTCCGACAGCACCCGCTCTCGCCGCCGGCCAAGCCCCGCCGCTCTCCCCCGCTCCGCCAAGAGGACTGCCGCCGCTGCCTCCTCCTGCTTCCCCCCGTCCCCGGCGAAAGGGCTGGGGGGCATCCGGGCCGGGGGGACAACACGGACCCGCTCCGGGAGCGGGGTCCCTCTGCGCCCCTCCTGCAGCGGCGTCCCGCGGGGCACGGGCGGTGCCGAAGGTGAAGCCGGCACCGAGGGAACAAAGGCGGCGGCGGGGAACAAAGAGCGGCAGGTACCGGCGCGGAGGGGAGCGGAGCGGAGCGGGGCAGGGCGGGCGGCGGCACCGGCGGGGCCGGGGCGGGCAGAGCCGCCGCTCCCCGCACAAAGGCGCGGGCGGGCCGCGCAGCAACTTCCCGCGGGCGGGCAGACTCACCGCGGGCGCAGTCCCGGCATCGGCGGCGGGCGCGGGTGGCGGCGGCGAGGGCGGGCGGGCGGTTGGGGGGGGGGGGGGGAGGAGGAGGAGGAGGAGGAGGAGGGGCCGGCCGCTCCCCGCCCCGGCCACTGCCCGCGACCGAGCGCGCTCCCCGCCCGCGGGCGGGCAGACGGCGCGGCTGCGGCCCCCGCAGCGCAGCCCAGCCCAGCCCGGCCCAGGCCGGGCCGCCGCGCTCCGCCTCTCCCCATTGCCGTGGGAGGGCCCGGACTGCCGGATGGGGATCGAGCCCCGCACCCAGATCTGGGGCAGGCGGGAGCTGCCGCAGCTTTGCCCCCTGCCCCGACAGTTCCGTGCCGGAACGCCCCAGCAACCGGCTGCCGTGCGTGACCCGTGGGATGCCCCAGCGAGAGGAACGGGAGGGCCCCCGGCTCCCCAGGCATGCATGTCCTCGGGCTTGGGTTTCATGCTGGGGGTTTCCAGGTATTTTCCCTCCCAGCGCTAACCGGAACAGTGCTGCTGCTCCTACCCCCTGGGAACAGCCAGGCAGGGCCACGGTGTGTTGGTAAGAATCGGTTTATGGGCTGGGAAGGTTTGGGGTCACCGGTGATACAAAGAAATAAAACACTTCACAAATCTGCAGCACCCCTGAATCAGATTTAGAAGATACGGAATATAAGTGGGTACAAATTGGAGACCTCTCTGGTTCCTATACAGCCACCATAGCTCTCCCCAGGCACAGCTCCCTCCAGCTTACAGACGGTCCCAGGCATGAGCCACTTTCTCTCCCCTCTTCCAGATTCAGATCTCCCTCAGCTTTAGGGACAGCATCACCTGCACTTGCCCAGCCAGAACTCTAAATGGGTAAATGGGGACCAGGTATGTGAACATGGAGCAAACTCGGGGCTCTTCAGAACTTCAGAGGAAGGGTTTTGGAGGAGGGAGAGGAAGGAATTTATTAGATTGGCTCCATTTGATACTGGATAGCTTTAGGTTGCAACAAAGTGAGAGGACACAAATACTGAGAGAGAGATTTGCTTTACTTACCCAGAGGTTTGCTGGCTATCCAAAGAAGACTGGAACTTACCAAAAGCCACTTCCTGCCAGTGCTGATACATCATATTTCTTCTCCACCTGTGCTGATAAAACATCGACTTAAAAAAGTGGAAGTGAGGTCCTGCATTTGAAGGCTGCAAAGCCAAATACACTTACTTGCTCAAGCTTCTCTTATACCCACAGATGTGTCTGAAGAAACTGTCAGATTTGGAGCCAGATTTTCTGTAAGGAATTTTTTCTTCTCCAGGCAAAAGTGATCCCTGCACCTTTTTGAGTGTTATTTCAGCTGGAGCCCAAGAACGTGAGGACTCATAGACACATCTGTCAAAGCTGGTCATGATTGCCCTGAGTTGGAAAACACCTGCAGCAATTCATGTTGTCCTTGCAGCAAATTGACCTGTGAGTGCTCTTTGTGTACTTTGTTTACCTGCTTTATTGAGGATTATTTGGTGTTTGTATACTGACACAGTTGTTTTCAATACTCCATGGACATGGTTGAAGGCAAAGGGCTGCATTCAAGCTGTGCTGTAGTCTCTTAACTTCTGTGTTACGGCTGCTTTAACATGTCCTTAAAGCGAAACAAGCGTTTCTGACTGATACAGTACTTTTGACTGCCAGATTTCAGTCTGTTTAAGAAAGGAAAGAAGAAGATGCAGTTTAAACCCAAGCTCTATTACTTTAAGAATTATTTCAACCCCCCTCTTGATCACCTGAATCTCTTCCACCTGCCATCAGATTCTGCAGAAGTCTCATGGAGTCTTAACCTTTTCTGTCTTGAAGAACACCACCCGCACTATCACTCCATGCTCTTCTCACTGGCTTAACCCTGCCGTGAATCACAGAGCTACACAGCACTGCAGGCACCTGCCAGGCTCTGTCAAACACCAGCACAGGTCCCAGCCCAAGGTGCTTGTTTTCACTTAAATTATGCATTTCATAACTACCTTGTAAAGCATTTGAAGGTTATGACACTAAGTATTACTAACACTAAATGGTATTATTG
This sequence comes from Lathamus discolor, assembly GCF_037157495.1. Lineage (NCBI taxonomy): Eukaryota > Metazoa > Chordata > Aves > Psittaciformes > Psittacidae > Lathamus > Lathamus discolor. The sequence goes on along the minus strand of NC_088889.1, from coordinate 20,768,677 downwards.
GACAGGCATAATGCAAGCAATTACATAGTAATACTATTTAAAACAGGTGCGTGACACAAACGTAGAATTAAGTCACATATGCCTACTTTACATACATATTTCTTGGCTCTTGATTACTCACTAGAGCCTGACACTCTGAAAATTCACTTTCATCTCTTTTTACACACAGCCTTCCAGCTAGGAGCTGCTAAAGCCCTGAGCTCAGACTCATGCTTTGACAGGTATATGGGTGCTGTCAGCAAAGCTAGCAAGTGACTGCCATGGGGTCAGCCTCTGTGGAAGGTGAATGGACAGAAGCTGTGTGAGCAGGGCTCTCACCTACTGCCCACGGGTGTCCAGAACAAGCTGCCTGAATGGATGCATGGCCACTGGGGAAAAGACTTGCCGAGCAGCACTGCAAGCTATGACCAACAATGGTGAAGGTAACTGTGGTGAGGATGAGAGCCCTTCACAATTCCCATGTGACTCCTCAACACGTGTATGTTCAGTCAAGCAGTGTGTCTTGCCCCAGCTTTCCTGCACCACCCTCGGCAGCAAACTCGAAGCTGGGTATCTCTTGTACAAGGCATCCAGGTAGCTCACACTTGCAGACCCCATGTGGGTGAATGGCATGAGCTTCGTGGTAGGATATTCCTTTTGTCATGCAGAATTTGCACTATTAGATTCCAGCACTGGAGGGAGATCAAATGCCCCCAGTCCACTGGATAGTGTTAACTGTGAAAGGTAGTGATGGCTGTGTAAACCAAGTTTGTTTGGATACTTCAGGTCATATTTGCTCTGTAGTCTGCCAGAACAAACCTTTGGCCTAGTAACTCTCCTCTTTCCCCTGTGTGCAACGCCCTGTGCCATGTTGGCACAGAGGAGCTGGGAGCCAGAAGAAAAATTAGCCCGGAAGAAGAATACTTGTTTTCAGCTGGATTGCTCCCAGGATTTGACTGCAGTATGGACACACAAAGAAATATTTCAGCATGACTGAGGGGCAGCAGGGTCCAGCACAAGGACAGGAACGCACAGCACAGGCTGGAGCTGGGAACAGGATAATACAGCAAAAGAACAAGGCATCAGTGCCGTGCCGGAAACATCAGCCTCCATGCCCAGCTGCTTTCTACTCACCCCATCCCTCACAGGAGAGAGAAGGATTGGAAAAGAGAGGGTGGGGTGAGAGTAGGAACTCACGTTTGGACTCTTCTACCTTCCACGCTGCTGGCACAGGAAATAAGGAAATAAGAAAACAAGGCAATAAGGCTGTGGTTTTGCAGACATCGTTTTTGGTGGCAGCACGTTGATGGAGTGGTTAGGTTATGCTCCTTCCACTGTGCTGGTGCAGCTCTTTGTGCCATTGTGTCGTGAAACAAGACCAGGAGGCTTCTTTAAGCAAGCAGCACACTCCCCACCTGAGTTATTTTCACTCTGGCTCAGTTCCCAAGCACAATTCACCTCATCTCCACTGTGCAACTGGAGGAAGAGTGTTAGAGTGGGAAAGTGTAGCCAGAAGCAGGCAAACAGGGGTCTGCCTAAATCCACAGTGCCTCTCCCCATGGCCCAAAACCTCAGGGAGAATTTCTCTTCAGCAATCACAGGCAACTTGTTTCTTAGAACTGGAGACATCAAAAAAGAGGAAAGAAAGGTTGAATCCATGTAGGCACGTGCAGCATTTGCATACTATTTTCCTCTGCAAAACATAAAAGGAAATCTGACTGTAATCATGTTAGAAATGCTCCCTCTTCTCCTCCCATTTAATCTAAACATTATGTCTGACACTGTCCCCAGCGCATAAGATGGCAATCCAGCAGACCACTTAGGCATGGATGCTGCCTTTAACACCTGATCGTTCCTGCTGAAGTCAGTGGAAACACGTAGATGACTAAAGCTGTACATGCTTAAATGCTTTTGTTAAGTCGTGGGCTAATTTAAAGACAGCAGCAGAGCTCCAAAAGAGAAAAACAGGTTAATAACTCTGAAGTCGCAGCAAATCTGTAGTAAATCTCCTGGAATAGGTTCATAATTAGTAAATCTACACTTCTCAAAGTAAATATCCTCACCTTTTCTTCAGTTACCTTTTTCACCTGAAGACTTCCACACTGACAAGTTAGTGCCTGAACGTTACAGCAGCATCCATACACTTACATCTTCCTATACAGCACTGCATAAGCAGGGTGTGCCAAGGGGGTAGCTGTCTTAATGCTGAACTGACAGTTTGATGTGAACTACAAAATGTTTCAGAGCAGAGGCACTGGCCTCTATTCATGCAAAGTGTCTCCTGGAGACAGGCACCTGCAATCTGAACTGAGCAGGGCTCATTCTGCTCCATTTATAATGCTGGCACTGTACATGAATAAAGGTTTCCAGTGTACATTTTCTCATCTTCCAAAGTGCCCCGGTTTCTTCGTTAGGCACAAAGTGGGTTTGTACAATGAGATGTAACTTCAGGTTCCACCCTGAAAATCAAAATTCAAAGCTGAGCTCCCCCAGCCCTCAAAACCACCTAAGTGGAGTCTCTCGGATCACTTGTTTCTACTTGAGGAACCTCCAACCTGTCCAAGTCCTGCATCAGCTGCTAAAGTGCCTTTTTGGATGCCGCTTGAAGTCTTGCATTCCTGATGGGCTTTGTGGGCTTAGCAGACTGTTTTATGAGTCTGTTAGGCTCCTGATAAGACTGGGTCATGGTCTTATGGACCTTTAGACCTTAGCCAGATCTCATCACTAAACTCAGGCAAAGGTTTTGGGCTCCGAATCCTCTTATCTTACACCCAGGAGTTTACCCACTTTTTTCACTTACATTAGCCAGTCTAATAAAAAATATCACCTCTCCTATCCTTAGACTGTCGCTGCTGCAGCACTTGCACTGCAGTGTATTTGTAAGAGCACTGTGACGAGGCTGCGGTTGAGATCACACTGGTCCTATCTACTTACCCTCATGCTCCAAGGTAGACTGGTACCTTCCAAGCACACTGTATCCCACCACCAGTTTAGCATCTCAGTTTTGGCTCTATTTTTCAGAACCTGGGTGAGAGGAACCTGCCAAGAAACACTGTATTCATGTGACCATAGCAGAAGCTGGAAAAGCAGGGCGTAGGTTGTCAAATGCCAGGTCTGGATTCAGGAACCTGCGGGATATGCAAGGAAATGACAGCCACTGGTAAACAGCTTCTTTGCAAAATAGCTCCAATGGGCCATCTACAAGTCCCAGTGCTCGTAAAGCAAAACTGGACAGCAAAAGGCACCCAAGGTCTTATGCACTGTTTTAGTTGATGGCCTCCTCTCACTCCTGAAGCCCTTTTTTTGAGGCTCAGCCAAGACCTACAGTAGTTTCACTTTGAGCAGAGGCTATTTTAATCTCCTGACAGCCTTTTCCCTTTCCTTGCCACCTCCAGGAAAAGCCCATTTCTCCGTAGTTGCAGGTCTTGATAGTTCTAGGACACACCTGGGCTGAGGACTACAGAAAAAACATCAGCACGTGCGTCCTGCTCACACTATGCAGGACACCCTTCTCACACCTCCAGCATCAGGGTAGGGCACCCTCCAGCAGCTCTCAGGCAGCAGGGGTTTGATTTGCCTCTGCTTCCACTGCAACACATACATGTCTTGGGTGGCTACAGCCCATTCCTAACGATGATTAAGTTGAGAGAAAAAAAGCTCTTGAGGGTAGGAAGCAGGACTAAGGCTTCTTTGGAAGCGGGATTTACTAATCATGATCACCACCTTTAAAAATTAGTGCCCTTGGGACCCAGCCAGCCCTCAGCTCTGTCAACATCTTTGCTGCCAACTTTACTAACAGTGACACAAATGTAAATCTAGTGTGAGAAGAGGATTAAGCCCATTCTGGTTTTGTGGCCTATGAAATGTCTACTGCTCTGTTGCCACTGGGCAGTGATTCATAACGCAGAAAGGGGAATTCAGGCTGCATCTTCAAAATTGTAAAGGAAAAAGGTAATTCCAGAAACTTCACCAGCCAATGAAGTGTATGCATACAACATTTCTTCTAAGTCAGAAGCTAACAGCCTGAATCTTGCCAGATGCTGGTTGAAGTACATGATTTTTTTTCCTGTGAAATAAGATTAGCAACAGCAATCTTCCATGCATTCAAGTTCAGGATTTTGTCTGCAAGGCTCAGGCGAACATGAGCCTGCCTGGATACTGCCCTGCTCTGTACTGCTCTTACTTGGGATGAGACCTGTGCAGGGGCCTATGTAAGAATCCCACTAAAATGATTATTTTAGTGCTGACGCAGTTGGCCGGGCTTTGCAAGAAGGACCGAGGGAATTAGGTTTCTAAGAGTTTCAGTTTGATGTGGGTTCCTGACTCCCTTAGGCTGGTATTTTCATACAAAGGCAAGAAAAGGGGTTTTACTACGTAATTTATGATTGGATTTCAGCTCTTGGGCTGGGAATATATTTTGATTCCAGGTTTCTATATTCTTAGAGCGTGGCTCAGCTCTCATAGCAGGACTGCAATACCACTAAATAACTGTTACGATTATTAACAGTGTAACTCCACTGAGCTGTCGTCAGAAAGACAGCCAAGCTGAACGCGTATTTCAATTAAAGATGCAGAATTATGCATATTTATGCACAAGCCTGGAAAGCAGACAGGATCTGAAATGTACTTCAGGGCAAGAGATACAATTAACTTTTCATTGCCTTTATTATTTTCCAATTTATAATGGTCTCTAGCTCGAAAGTCTCAGTCCTTGCCTGTGTCATGCTGTTGTCTTCAGTGTAAGATTTTGTGGGTGACTGTGACTTTTTTGGTCACAGGGATAGGTAGGGACTATAATGAGATACTGCACTGCCCCTAGAAGGCACAACTGATAGCGTTTGCCAAGGTGGGAATCCATCTCCCCGGCAGACAGTTGCGTACGCTCTATAATAGAAAATACCTTGCAAATCAGAAAGAAAAGTGGTGGCACACGGAAGACAGGCTGCAGTGACCTCTTGTTTTGGTGTTTACTGCTGTTTTCTTTGGCATTGCAGATAGATTTGGTAAACTGTCATCTGCTATAATTTGTGTGGGGACAGCCCCCGTATTGTTCGCTGTCCTGCAACACGCTGTCCTGCAATTGTCCTGCAATTTAAGAGTCCTTAAATTGCTCTTTCATTTACACACTGGTCTATTTTAAAAGCAGCATTAGGTGACGTGTCTTCTCCCTTAAAAACAGTGTGAGGATCCTGAGCTACCAAACACTTGTGCAGCTGCACAGCGGGATTTTAGCCAACTCCTCTTATGCTGAGCAAAAGATCTGGTATTTATTTGTAAATAGTTTTCCCGAAACCAAGGGAAATGCATGCTAAATAAGATGCTGTTGTGTTTTCTGTGTGACAGACTGTCCCTTGAAGCATGGTCCCAGCTCCCTGGCAGTACTCCTCTTCCTGCAATAGGCCCAGCTATTTTTGGCCATGAAGGCACCAGTGCCGGGTGCTGGGGGACCTTCTGCTCTGCATCAGTGTATGTACCACTAACCCCTCACATGCGGGCAGCCACCAGCCACTTGTTAGTACTGGTCACAGGTTTGCTTGCACTTCTGCTGCCCGGGGCTGACTGCAGAACATCTCCCTTGCAATTGGCAGGGGAAAAAACAAACACTGTTTTGCACTTAGCCCAGCCATGGAGCTGTGGGCTGTCAGCAGTCACCACGCACCTCAAACAAAGGAAAGGAAAATGACCACAGAAAGAGCCTGTACCATCACAAAGGTGGGGTTAAATTACTGGGATCACTGCAGCACTGCTGTCATCACATCCCAGGCCCTGCAGGGCCCCAGGGGTGGGACCCCACAGCCCCCATTCTCCCCACACCTCTCCCACCCTGGGGATGCTGCTCCCCACAGCCAACCTGTCAGGGTGAGCTCACCCACCACAGTGGCTGCCAGCCCCAAGACAAGCCCAGCTCTCAGAGACCGACAACCGTACCTCCTGCAGCCAGCTTTGGGCTCCCTCATCCTCGAGGGCAGCGATAACCCCTTGTCTCCTTTGCCGATCAGGGTTACTCCACTCATTATCACTCCTAAATTGCTCCTGACATGGGCTTGTCCTGCTGCAAGTCCCAGATCTCTTACTCGGATACAAGCTGCCAAGACTGGGTCTTGGTATGCAGCAGAGAGCTGAGCTGACCCCTCCAGCTTTGGGCTGCTGGACATCTGCTGTACAGTGAATCCCTGGCCCTTATTCTGCAGAAACAAAATAAATGCTCTTTCCAAATTTTAATTTCTGGATAATACCCACTGATATATAGGCCAGTGCAATACATTATCATGTATCATATACTGCTTGCACTGGAAAAAGCAAGGTCAAAAGAGCACACCTTCCAGGTCAGAAATTTTGTGATGACTGCAGTTCTTCTGGGAGTAGTTGTTATTAGGATTTGCAGTGCATAAAATCCAAGACTCTCCTGTGGCAGAGGGGCATATCGCTGCCACCAGCAGAAAAAAGGGTAAAAGGAGCCTGTGCACAGCCCTGGAGGTGTCGGAGCCAATAGACTCATTATGGGTACCCATGCAGGAGCTTGTTCCTCATGGAGGCAGGTGGAGGTTGGACCTGTTCTAGCCTAAATTGGTCAAACTGATGCTGAAGCCTCCTCAGGGTTTGGTGGACATGGAGCAAGACAGTCCCAGTCCCAGTCCCAGACAGTTCCATCCAGAGGAAGACAGGAGCAGAGGAGTCCCCAGCAGAGCAGAAGCTCACAGAGATGAGAAGAAGCAGGTCAAGGAGGGGAGAAACCTGTGTGTGAAGAGTGATGAAGTCCTGGCAGGGCCAGAGCTCAGGTGGAGGGCAGCTGACAGAAGACCTCGCTGCTGCTCCAAGAGGCGTTTCTGTCCTTCCTCACCACCTCTAGCCGGATGCTTTTCACATCTCTGCACCAGGACTAGTGCATGTGGGAGCCATAAATCCCAGCTTAAATGAGCCAGTGCAGCTGCAGACTGGTCCGGAAAAAAGGCATGTAGTTGGTTTTCAGTTGGCTGGTTGGAGTCAGTGCAAGGGTCCATGGCTGATAGATCAGAGAAGGGGGGAGTAGGCGGGGTGTAGGCTGCAGCTTCTGGCAGCTCTGTCCACGTAGGTGAGCATGACCCAGCATTTTGTTTCAGCTGATCTAAGTGGGGCAGTCACAGTAGGGTGATCCCATCCTGAGCCGCCCTAGCTGTGACCTCTCCTTCCATCCTACACCAGATTTCGTGACGAGAGGCTGCCACGGTGAGTCAGCTCAACTAGGAGATCCAAGAGAAGACTACCAGGAAGCCTTTCCTTATTGACAGGGTGATCAAACACTGAACAGGCTTCCTAGAGAGGTAGTTAATGCCCCAAGACCATCAATATTTAAGAGGCATTTGGACAATGCCCGTAATTACATGTTTTAACTTGTGGTCAGCCCTGAGGTGGTCAGGCAGTTGGACTAGGTGATGGCTGTAGGTCTTTTCCAGCTGAAATATTCGATTCTGCTCTTTCATGGAGGTACTTTTTGGGATGCTTCTGATCAATCAGAAGAGCGTACTGGACAAATTCATCCCATGGTCATGTCATCACAGCTGCAATGCAAAGGTAGTAATCTTAAGCATGGGGTTTTGTGATGTGGCTGAACCCATTTACCTGCCCATAGCCCTCAGTGTGGATGGGTGGGTCCCTGTTCCCCTCCCATGGCACATGTGGCCAGGCAGGACTGCAGCACTGGCACTGGCACTGACCACACAGCAGTCTTGCCCTTCAGGGAGCTGAAGCAACCAACAGCTCATTGCAGAAAGTAAAAATAGCTTGTGTCTGAGCTGGTTGCACACCGTGACTCACTGTGCCAGTAAGCACCAGAGCGAGGGGTCAGGGGAACTGGATTTAACAGCATTTGATGCACTGAGCTGTACCCTAAAGCCACCCCTCCAGTATGACCTTGAAGCAGAGCTGGTCTACAGCAGGACCTGCAGTGCCAGCCAGCAGGCAGACACTGATGCTCACACATAGATGTGCGATGAACTGTCCTGCCATGTGGCGGCACTCACTTGCGTAGCAAGGTGCAGTGCAGGGCTCCAGATATTTCAGCAGTGTGGAACAAAAAGCCAGGTCAAGGTCATTCCAGCAGGACAAACAAGCTGCAGGTAGGTGTGTGTGAACAGACTGTATTTCTATAACAGAACACATCTTTCAGGACAAAACTGAAGTCTTGGTAGTGCAAACAAAGGTAGGCTGGATGTGGGAGAGCATGTGCTTGCTGGAGCAATGAAACAATTCATCTGCAAGTGCCAGATAGGCCCCAAGAAAACCCTGTGTGACACAGAGATGCTGTTATTCCATTGCCACCATGGTCTAAACCAAAATGTAAATCTCTCTCAAGTCCAAAGTATTACCCCTACTGTTTTAATAACAAAGTTCACTGTATAATTTGGCTCTGTTCTCCTTATTCACTTCAGGCAAGTCCAGAAGTGAAATGGGAATGGGGTAAAAGGCCAGAGCTGAAATACAAACAGAAGTTGCTCACAGCTCATGTTGTTCATGCCACCAAAGTTTCATTTTCAATGCTACTAATCCTTCATTTTCCTGATGACTTCGAAATTATTTTAATGAAAAGCTGAATCCAGAGGTGTAGCTGCAAAAGGGTAATTGCCTCCTGTGCATTGTATTGAGAAGAGACAATTAACAGTATATTCCAGGGGTAGATTGAAAAGATGAATGTTAACAATGACAGGGTTCAGCAATCGGGAAATCTTAATTTTAAAAACCTATCTGGTATTTTTATTTTCTTTTTACATGGAGTCTCCAAGATTATTTCAAGTTTTAAAGAAAGACTGATTTCAACAACTGTTAGAATTAGATGTGACTAACCAGGAGAGTACCTGTCGGGTTTACTTCTTCAAGTGAGTATGTATCTCATATGCATTTATTCAGATTCCTAATTACCTTTTTAATAAAACTATTAGAAATAGTGAATGATGCTTTTTGTTAACAGTATTATTTTTCACTTGGGTCAGACTGGATGGACGTTAGACTGCAATTAAAAACTAGTAAAGAAGTGCTTAAAGATGTGTTTTTACTATAAAGATATCCTACCTGTACTGGATACATACAAGACACAGAACTCATACTCTTTAAAATATTAAAACTGATTTATTAAATAAAGGAGCTTTCTTTGTAACTGGATTTAGGTTTTTTCTGGATCTCAAGGTTCCAGAAGTCCTAGCTCTCATCCTCAGCTGTCTTCTTACGTAAAAGGGAGAAAACAAGTTTTCCTGCTTTTTCAGTTGTCAATTTCTTGAGCTATCCTTAACCAGGTAACCGAATACATTTAAAATGACACTTTCTGCTCCTACAGAGCAGGCTCTTGCTGAAGCCAGGACCCTGCCCCGTGCCAGTGCTGGCTGCTGGACCCTCAGACCAGAACAACTTGTGGGCACTGAAATCCACAGGGACTTTATGGCTGTGTGAAACTGGGGCTGCTGTGGGTCATATTTAATTACAAACAGCCTTATTTCCAGCAGAGTAAAGAAAATTAAACAACTGCAATGATCTGAGTGGGCTTTTGGAGCGCGGCGCCAGGCGCAGGGGTAGTAGGTGGGCTCCTGGTGACACGTATTGACATGACAAATCTCGACAGAGGAGTCAAAAGCATTTTGGTACAGAAAGCGTTTCGTCCCGGTGCCAGCAGGCAGGGGCCTCTCTCCTCAGTGTGGTGAAGGCCTGTCTAAAGGAGGGACCTTTATTAAACGCTTTTAATCAAAGCCCGGGTGATCTGCAGAAGCAACGATGACATCTAGCGGGGAAGCGCGTTATTTACGCTAACGGGAAAATCGCAGTTAATGCTGCAGGCAGCAGGTAATGGGTGTTTGGAAGGGATTTTTCCAAAGGGGACTTAGCACCGCTGTTGCTAGTGGGTGGAAAGGCATCAACAACAAACACTGAAAGTCTGTCCCAGTTATCTGTAAACGTTACATGACCTCGAGTTTCTGGGGAGAGCTGATACCCAGCACTGAGACCAGCCCTGTTGGTTCTTACCTGATTTCAAGTACCATGGAATCAAACCTTCTTGTTTGAGACTTAAAACTGTAGGGTTAAAGCAGCAGAAGGAAGGGATCTCACTGTCGAGCTTAGCTCTATATTTTGCCTATTTTGTACTAGAGAGATTAATGTTGCGTGTTTATGTAAACACCAAATAGAGACACATGCTATGTATTGCTCCTCTGCAGTTATATCTGACATGAGATATCGTGAAATGAGAACTTTTGTGCCTGTAGCTCTTGCTTCTCTGTGATTTTAAAGGATGATTTGCCAACACGTTAGACCAGAAGTTAAAGGAGGAAGTGTTTCCCTAGAAACCTGAAAAGGCTATAGCCCATTTTATAGTACTGATAAGAAAAAAGATATTGAAAGGAATGATAAGCCTCCCATGGTGTAGAAACAAACGTGAGACTAAAGAGGGAGAGCCTATGGCAGGCTACCAAGAAAACCTGTTACCACCAAAGCCAGCAAGGAGAAGCTGAAAAACCAGGAGAGAGATCTGTGTTTAAGGTTTATTTTGCTTCCTCAACTTAAAATGCATGAGGTCTACCCATAAATATCCTGTTTGGAAAAAGCTGTTGCATATCAGGGCATAGCCTTCAGATTGTGCTGGTTAAACTTCCTGCAAGATCCAGTTTGCCTACAGGACAACATGGGGTCAGAAGCAGCTTCCAAGGACCTCCCCAGGAGAGGGGCAGTGAAGCAGTATTGGCAGGGCTGCCCTGTACCACAGACTTTGCAATGAGCATGGGGTTTTGACAAAAGTTAATCAAGACCTTAAACAATAAGTTCAGTTACACAGAGAACTAAAGAGTTCCTCAGTTTAGGCTTGTTCCTTAAAACCTAACACTAATAGAGAACTCCGGGATTGTTCAGGATTACTGTAGCATTCAGCCTAAATCTCAAGGTAAATGTTCTCATGTTCTCTGCTCTGGGAGTGTATTGAATAGGCAATAAAACTTCTCCCTGAATAAAGGGTCTTGTGTCTCACAGTGTCCCTTTCACCCCCTGCAAGGCTCCCTGCCTGACTCAGCAAGAATGGCAGGACTTGGATATGGAGGGATGTTGACTCCTCGTCCACACACCGTAGATGCACACAGGAACACTGGGAAGCAGGAGCACTTTCCTGAAGTGATTTCCACTGGGATAGCTTCTTTTAAAGCAAATGGTCTTCACGAGCAGTTCCCAGTGTCCTGAGTTCTTGCCGTCATACAACAGGATTTTTTTACTCATTACATATCGGTGTCTTTTTTCCTCTCTTTTGTTTGTGTTTGCAGTTTGGTGCTTTGCTAAGGCTTTATTAGGACCCTACCTTGAAACTTGGCTGAAGCAAGTGTGCAGCTGCTGGAAAAGGACAAAAAGTAATCCCTGCCAGCACTGAGGTGTGTCTGCTCAGAGCAAAGTGGACTGCACAGACTGAAATAGGGTAGATTTAGATTATTATTGGAAATAAGTTCTTCACTATGAAGGGTGGTGAGGCACTGGCACAGGTTGCCCAGAGAAGCTGTGGCTGCCCCATCCCTGGCAGTGTTCAAGGCCAGGTTGGATGGGGCTTTGAGCAACCTGGTCTAGTGGAAGGTGTCCCTGCCCATGACAGGGGGTGGAACGAGGTGATCTTTAAGGTCCCTGCCAACCCAAACCATTCTGTGATTCTATGATATCAAACATGCAATCACATCTGCATTTGACTGCCTCGTACTATTATCTTCTCACCTCCAATGCCAGATCTAGAGACTGAGGACCAACTCCCAGCATTGCTTCTTTGGCCAGAACAGTGTCAGTATTTCAGACCCACCATATATACGTATTTATTCTCTCTTTTTGAACACCCGGACAAGGCACACCAGCACCCACCTTAGGGGCATACGCACAACAACAGATAACACACAGAGCAGCACTGCACTCTGCCTAACATGAGTATGGAGGGTGGTAAAGCTGCTGCTGTGTTATGTGTACCCACTCACGTTTTACAGCTCTCAGCAGCTTGCGGGCAACTTTGAATGTTACTAATAAAAAACCTTCCAGTCCTGATCCTCTTTTCAATTCATGTTATCATTCAGTGTGCAAACTCAGGGCTCCCCTTCCCTTCACACAAAAGGAGTTACCAACACAGATAACAGAACTCATTGCCAAGACTCGGGAAATCTCCTCTACTCTCCACTCAAGGTGACTTAAGCAGCAGAGCTTCTTTTTAACGATTTAATGATTTTTGTCCCCACTGTGCGCCTGTGAAGCACAAACCAGTGCACAAGCAGGAAAACAATGAAAGCAGGAGGGTTTATTTCCCAGTTGTGTATTCAGAGCTGTACAGAAAAAAGCAGATACGCAGCTCCCATGACGCAGCCCCCTTTAATCTGTCCTTACTCAAGGCTTGCAGTAGTTTATTATGGGTCAGTGACTTCTTACAGCTTATGCCTGTATTCTTGCTGTCCTTGTCAAGCAGCACTTTACTCCAGTATTAAGCCCAACTGATTTGAACAGGCTCATTTGTGGTCTTTTAAAACTCCCCACAAAAATGAGGGATGCAATGCAGAAGTACCACGTGAAATGCCTGTGTTATGCAGATTGACAACCAGACAATCAGAAGAGTGTTTGAAAGCTCTGAGTCCTCCTTGTCAGTGAAGGGATTTGTGGATGAGAACTTGCTCTGTGGAAGGGCATCAAAGAAACTTCACTGAAAAACAGAGTGAGATGGTTAACAGCTTTGTAACAGGTTTTGGTTTCTTTTTCCCCTGATGAAGTAAATAGGAGCTGTTAAATTTCTACTGATTACCTTTTTTGGTGATACAATGCAGGAAATTCATTTGAAGGATGAATTTGGACTGGGGGAGATTTGGGAATCTGGGCATACTGGGAAAAGCTACTGCAGAAATTTCTTCAGACTGTTTGTTCGTGAGATTTCCCCATTTCTCTTTACCACCACCAAGGTGACCAGAGCGCAAACCACAGTGAGTTCCCAGTGTCTTTTAAAAGCCTTTATTAAAGCTTGGAAAGGTGCCAGATGAGGCTGCTCTGCCTGTAACCAGTCTTACTTAACTAGCATCATGTGAGACTTTTTATGATGGTGATACCCACATGGGTGATGCTCCTAAATCCATTTGGGAAGCATATCAAGCAGCTGGACTGAACGTGCCCCAGTGGCTGAGGCTTTCTGAAGAACAGAGGACAGGCTGTACACACATGTGCAGCACAGCATGCAGGTTCTACAGTCATGCAGGATGTCTTGACATGCAGGAAGTGGTCATGGAGATTGTCCACTGAGATTCTGGCTGCTGCACTTCTGGAAATCTTTAGCAAACAGAAAGAACCAGAGAAAAGCAGGGGATGTTTGGAAGCCTTGAGTCCATCTGTAATTGCTAGCACTTTCAGGCACTCTGACACACAGCCCCACACCCATCCCCCAAATTACCCTCCTATTCTCATTACCTTTAATAAGCATGAAGAACCAAAATTGAGTGTCCTGGGAGGATTACATGTGCTTTCTCACACTCACACAGGTTTCTCTACCTTCACCTGGAAAGCTGACTAATTTACTCCATGCTATGTGTAATGTCTGTGCACACAAGCTAGGAATGCTGCTCCTCATAACCCTCATAACAAATGGGGCACATTTCCAGAACTTCTTTCTCAGGTTTCTGCCACAGATTTCTATGCCCCTGGTTTAGGTTTCTCTCTGCCCACACCATACCTGCCTTAAGGGTGCCTAAAAGGCTTACAGTAGCCAAATGCCACAGAAAGAAGAAAGAAATTCATGTCTTCAGAGCAATACCCCATGACTTGAAGCAGGTCCCACTGTGCATAAGCCAACTGTAAGGTTAGCTGTCCTTGCTCCCTGCTCCTGCAGCCTGATATCTCTAGCTACCAGCTAGGAGAGATGTCAGCTGGGGCAATGCCAGTACTTTCCTGCATGTCTTCACTGCTCCTTTAGCTCAGCAGATGCAGTTCTATAGGTGCACATTCATAAATGCTGTGATTTATTTGATGCACAGATTGGCACATTTATGCACTTATTACATGTAGTAAACCTCAGGGCTGGTGTGTATGTACTTTATGCATTTATGTAATTAAACATTTAGGGGTAATTACTCTAATTGCCTAGCTTGACTTGTTAAGCCTCCAATTCTGAAGATAAAATCCATTTACCTAAAGAAGCTCCATCTTCATAGACCCCTCTTTCGTATTGGTCTTTTATAGTGCTTTGCCATCCCCCCTTTCCCACATCATGGCTCCTTACATTAGAGGTAGGCAGTGACTAGGGCTGCTTAATCCTCAGAGCTGGTTGCACATGTCACAGGCAGTCTGCAGTAAGGTCTGTTTGTTTGCACAGTCCCACAATTCCTAGCAGGTCAATAACCCAGCTGTAGCTTGGCATGGTGTCCCTTTCTCCCTCCCTCCATCCACACTCAACCAGCACAGGCTGAAGAACCCTATAAGGTCTGGTTAAGCAATGTGTGTACCTGCATACGTGTATGAGCTAATCCCTCAAAGTCTGCAAAACTCCCTGATCTGTGCATTCACAGATGAATCTACAAATGAGAAAACACTACGGTATGAGCACAAAGCTGCAAAGATCTTGACGTTATAAAAACCAAGCCTCCAGCATACAAGTCATAACTTTGCATTTTGACTATGTAGATAAGAACATGTCCCCTATTCTATTACTTTTTACAAAGGCTCTGGTTTAATCATTGATGTGCTGAGAGGAGGTATGCCTTCATTCTTGCAGTAACTCCCCGCTGCTTGAGCTGAGGTGAAGGGTCCTGAAGGAATGGAGCTGTTGTAATCATTTGCCAACTGCTCTCAGCCTTTCTTAAGAGGCAGACTTCCACGTGTTGATCATGTGCTATCTTGATATGCCCACCTACAGCCTTTTGCTTGATTTTCTGCTTTCCCAAATTGTATGTCTTTCCCAATTCTTTCCAACAGATGCAGAAATTACCCTCAAAAAAGCAACCACGGGAATCCAGAAAAGAGCTACAGCTAACTAACGCTCTTCCTTAGCTCTACAAACACATTGAGTTGTGCTTTAAAGCCATGACATAATGAAGATTAAAGTAAATAATGCAGATGCTTTATCGGCTTTCTTCTCTTTCTGGGCTCTGGACAGTAGCAACACTTCCATTTATCTGGACAGGTGGAAAGCAAAATGGGACAAACTCATTCATCCTTGTTTAATTCTCTGAAATAGCTCTAAATGAGATTTTATAGTTTACAATGCATATATAGAACAGACAATGATCCAACATAAAGTTTTGTGGAACTGTCCTTTGGAAAACGTATTTAATATGTTTGTGGATTTCCTGCTTGTGTGTAATACACATTCTAGGCTCCCATAAGTAATAACAAACAGCCTTCATAGTATGCCACAGCACACTGGCCCAGTATGAGAACAAATCTTTCCTTGGAATTCAGAGCTTCTTGCTCCTGCTTGGAAGCATTTCTCTGTGCCACTAGGTGGCTTTGCCACCCGGTAGTTTTTATTTCTTTCTTCGAAGTCACTACAATGAATCTGCTCTTAAGTGCAGCAATTAAACTGGCAGAGAAGATAGAAGAAAGATAATCCTTCAGCAGCTGAACTCTTGAATTCCCCATACTTTTACAGTGAAATCTTTATCCTTCTAATGTTTGTTTCTAGTTAGTTACAGCTAGCTAGCTTACTTCTAGATTCTGAGTAGCATATTTGCTCAGGTATGTTTCTGTATAGCTATGAAACTTTGCAAAGTACTAGTGTGTCTGATTTTGTGATAGACACTTTTGTAATTTATCAGAATAAACCAATTAATAACCCAGAAACAGGATGTGTACTATTTAATGAAATGCATTATCTCACTCACCATGGTCCCAGGGTTTGTGTTTTAAGATATTTAACTCTGGTTTTTAACTTCACTTAAACCTTTTAACTACAGCTCTTTACTCACACCTAAACACTGCAAATATCTGGCTATTGATAGTATCTTCTTCAAGGAGCACTCAATGTCTAAAAAGCGAAAAGCCCTGAGGGGATCATTGACTAGAGTGCAGAAGAGTGTGGGGGGAAGGATGAGGGTCATAAATCCACAGCTGTGTTAAAAAAGATCAACCACTCCCCTGGTTTTTCTTTAAGTTTGGCCATGTTCAGTAACAAGTATTTTACTGGAAGCAAAATACAGCTGGGTTGCGTAGAGACAGACCTGAGAGATATTAAGCTTGGCAGGTGAGCTCAGGATTTGCCTTTTTCATTCATTTCAGATATTTTTTCATTTCATATAGTTAACTCTTGTTTCCCACTACAAACATGGCTGGAGAGAAACCACAAAGCTCTCTCCTGACAAGTACCCTTCAGTGGTATGAAAAACTGCACCAACAGCTCTTTCAGGCACAACACACTAACACACATGAGATACCCACACAAATTTTAGGGGGGCTAATCCTGAAACTAATTTTACACACATCAGATAAAAAAAGAGGAAATCCAGCTGCTGATGAAAAGGCTGGAGAAAGTTCCTGCTTTAGAAAACAGCAGAGCTGCATTTGAACTTGATTACCTCTGTAACAGCTGGTTCCCACCTCCAGATAATCAGCAAAGATGGACCCAGGCTGGCAAGAGGCTGAGAAAAATGCATTGGGAGCTGCTCTGTGTTGATGCTCTGTTTGCCATGTGTTGATGTGCACTGTTTTGATCCAAGTCTCTGCCCTGATTGTAGCAGACAGCTTTTTACACCAACTGGTTTTCAATACATAGCTTTCCCAGAGGCCTGGGACTAACAGCAGATTTCTGAGGGAAGTAGAGGATAATAATTAAATTTATTACAGCAAACTGGCACTCAGTAAAACAGGGCAGTAATATAGCTGAATAAACAAAGCAATTGGGAATACATTTGTTTTCATTATACAAGCAGCCTTTACATAGTGTAACAGCCCATGGTATAACCCACTCAGACTCAAGTGAGCTCTGTCAGAGCAGTGAACTTAAAAGCCATGTTATCATGTTAGGCTGGTGCTGATTCAAAATCAATATAATTGGCTCCTGGAGGCTTTTCTACTGGGGCTCAGCACCACATGAATGCTGGCACACAGCTTTTGGTGAGCATGGAGCACAGGTAAGAGCCACCTGCGGTATCCCAATGTGTGCCACACTGACATAGCCTGGCCTACCTGCAGTACACCATATAGGTGTGCATGTCGAGACTGATCTTTAAGTTACAGTAATCGTAACAAAAAAATGTTCTGATTTGTCATGCTCAAGTCCTTTCATCATAATCTATGCTTTTGCTTTGGCCCAGCACAGTTTAAAGCACCTGCACAGCATGAACATAACCCTGCCAGTCAGTGCTGGCAGTATTTCACTACCAGTGAGTGCTGCAGTATGTGACTAAAAGGCACTGGACAACTGGGAAAGCTCAGGACAACCTCTGATCTCTTGGCTGTCCCTCAAGGTGTATTATCTCTGCAAACACGCGCTTCCCTTAATCTCTATATAATATTTTTCCAGACAGAGTAATTAAAAACCAGTTCCATGTCCCTCTCCCTGGTTAAGCATTTTGCAGCCTCCCCTCCTCATGCCAACATCTGTAAATTTTGCCCTGTGATGATTTTTTTAAATCAAACTTTGTACTCTTCTGCCAGCTCTGCTCTTTATACAAAACTTTTTTCAGGTGAAACACTCTCTTGTCCCTTCTCCACCTCGTGGAGCTTTATTTACATGCCCAACAGTCCTTGGGGAAGCAAACTTCGATCCCAGTCCTGCATGGTTTTTAAACGCTTCCCTCCATGAATTCGTACCAACTCTTCTTACGTCACTGTGCCTACAAGCTGGAGCAGACAGCTGTGGCACAGGAGCAATGCGAGCCTGGTTTCTGTGCCAGGGCTGCTTCCTGACCTGCTGCAGGTCTGGGGACACAGAGGGGTTTCTGTGTGATACCTGTCACTGAGTACAAGCCCTGGCAGAGGCATCACCCAGATGGGAATAGCAAAGTAACAGCCTGGGGCTGCTGTGGGAGGCAGCTGGACACCTCTCCCAGCCTTGCCAGCCACTGAGGCCAGAGCCACCTCCTGCCCACAAGGGCCCTAACCTTCTTCCCAGCCCTTGGAGATACCCACTACAGAAGCTGTGGCTCTTGGTCATGGGAATACTTCATATGCTTTATGTAGGTCAGTATTTCTATTAGATATGCCTCTGGAAAGCTTCTCCTCTCTTGTCATCTTCAGAATTATTTTAGTCTATATTTTTATGCCTTTGTGAAACAGTTTTATGCTAAACATGGGACACATGGGTGCTGTGGTGTGATGTTTTTTACTGCTTTGGTATAGTTAGAAGGACATGTAAAGGACTTTGAAATTGATTTTTCCAGCAAAACAAACAAATATTATAATCCTATATTCTCAATAATTTTCTTTGGAGCATAGCTAAACCATATGGAGAAGAGTGTGAAAATACCTTTTACAAAGAACAGATTTTTTTTTATCAAGGACTGTGCTTATACCTCATATTTTAATTTGTAACAATTATTTAAAAACAGTGGATTCAATGTAATAGTCTTTTTCTACATGGATGCCAAGGTTCCTGCATCTGAAAGGCTCCATGAAAATTATTCACAAATGCAGGTATTCATTGATAACAGCTTTTCTGGCACTTTTCATCAGATGATCTGCAAAGGAAAAGAGTGTCCTTATTTTCCTCTTACTGGTACAGAAGCACAGAGAGGAAAAAGGGCTTGCTGCAGTTTATGCCTGCTAACAACATAATGGCTTGCAGAGGTGTTTAAGATTTTTGTTTCCTTTGACTTTATTTGGCGTTGAGAGCCCTGAAGGCCCATTAAGCAACTATCAACCTTGATCTAAAAAAATTCCTTTTATCTATTTATTGTCTTTACAAAGAGTATTTCAACACCAAGAAAGGAAGTTACATCTTAATTCTGTTAGCAGTAGTCCCACAGGTTTCTTAAAACTCATTCGAAAGATTTTATGACCTTGCCAAGATTCAGTTATGTCCAATTTTCAGCACTGAGTGCAACCCACATGACTCTAAAGAGATGTGCGAGCATGATGCATAAAGATAAATCCTTGCAGAATCACAGCACTGGTCAGTATCTTCACTGAAAATTAAACATCTCATAGTATAATAGAATGGTTTGAGTTGGAAGGGACCTTAAAGCTCATTCAGTTCCAGCACCCTGCCATGGGCAGTGATACCTTCTATTAGAGCAGGTTGCCTAAAGCCCCATCTAATCTGGCCTTGAACACTGTCAGGGATGGGGCAGCCACAGCTTTTCTGGGCAATCTGTGCCAGTGCCTTACTACCCTCACAATAAAGAACTTCTTCCTAATATCAAATCCAAATTTCCCCTCTGTCAGTTTCAAGCCATTCCCCCTTGTCCTGTCACTACATGCCCTTGTAAAAAGACCCTCTCCAGATGGTGAGGTATTACAAAGAGGTATTTTTTTGTAAGTACACATTTGGGAGCATGGTGTGCCTGCTTTAATTCAGAGCTCACTTCATGCTGAAAGCCTACAAAGACTGCCTTATAAGAACTAAGAAATAACCCTTAAAAGTAAAAGGCGGCATTTTCTAGGTTTTTCTTTTTTTTTTTTTTTTTTAATGCCACCCAGGTTCATGCATACAGGCTTACCCCAGCTCTGCATGAAAAGAGTAGTTATGTTAGTAACTGTATGTGGCAAAAAGGCAGCTGAAACCAGAAGGCTGTAAATGCCTATTTATACGTTTTAAACTTCAGTTTTTAAACCATTTAAGCTAAATATATAAATCAAGCCAGATTTGTTGAACACATGGCTCAGTGATGCAGATCCTAGGTTTACACAGAAATCTGATCTGAGCTTCACATTTGTGTTTTATGCTGGCTTCAGGTTTTCTTGCAAGTATTTTACATGCCCTAACAAATGCAACTGCATTTTAGTTTTCACACTGTCAGGATCCTTCATACACCAACACACTCTGCAACCTCTTTAGGCACTCTGAGGGGTTTGGTGACCATCTTCAGGGTCAGCTCTGTAACCTCTGTCCCTCGAAGGGACAAGATCACAGGGAAAAGAGCTGTGAGAAGTCTCTTCCAGGCCATTCTATACCTGTCTTTGTGTCATATCCTGTCTTTGCTTCCTTGACTTGCCTTTCTGGCTTGAACGTGGCCATACCTCCTTGCTGTGGCTTTGCAGCTGCCATCACTGGGGCTGCTCTGCTGAGTTTGTTGGCATGCTGCAAGACTGCACCTCAACAGAGACCAAACTCATATTAAGAGAGCCTGACATGTGGCTTTTCCAAGCACTTGTTTCAAAAATCAAACCAGCTTGTTAAGTTGCAGGAAGAAACTACATCATCTTCATTAAAAATCTTGCAGGCAGTTGTTATTTAGCTAAACAACAGGGTCTGCCACTTTAGCAAAGTCCTGTTTGTCAGGATTCCCATGAACATGATATGCAACAGAAGTACGATGGACAGCCTCTTGCACCATCTAGATGTCAGAAGTCCTGGTCCCATTTTAGTCCTGGTTGGAGGGTGGTGATTTTGTTGACCTAAGAAGGCGTTCCTATTAAATCTGCACCTGAAACAGGGCTGTTAGTAATTGCTATACTGTGTTTGTCTTGTTCTCTCCATTACTCTTTGGACACAACACAGAGCAAGCCACTACTAGCATGAACGCCAGATCTTGCGAACTCAGAGGCTGGAAATCTCTCTAGGACAGAAGCTCTATTTACATACACAGAAACCTGCAATTCTATCTATGAAGCTTTGCCATTTTAGTTATACTTTGTTTATGATTTGGTTGTATAAATGATATTGGATAATTATACTCATACTCATCCAAAGACATATGTCCTCAAGCAAGTGTGTCACTTTGTGTCTCCAGTTTCTTAATGAAATCCAAGTTCACTAGGAAAAATGAGGAAGAGTTCTGTCCTAGGTAGGACTTACAAGCCTTATCCCCCAAACAAATGACTCTGCTAAGGGAGTGATTCTGTCTGGACTTTTTTTTTTCTCCAGAACAAATCCAATTTTGCCCTTGTTACTGTCATTGTCAGGACCCTGTCAATGCCCTCCTTCAGCTGCCACTGAGAAAACCACACTGAGATGTAGAAATATGGCCCTGGTATTATCATATGACCAGAAGTGTGAGCAGTCCACCAGTGCTGGTAGGATTAAAGAGTAGGACAGAAACGGCTGCACAGTTTGAGACTGCAGAAGCTCTGCCCTACACGCTATGACACAAAACCAAAGAGGGTTTTGAGATTCTTCCTGACTCTACACATGGGTTAAGTATCGGCCAAACAAAGAGGCACATGAAAAAGGTGTACATGCATATGTATATGTCTCTATCTAGATATACAGAGGTGGAGAGCAGGACAGTCATAAGGCAAAACCACATTAGAGAAAGCGAGCATATTTACCCTACAAGAAATCAGGAGAAAAACATCTGGTTAGCCAGAAAAACTGCAAAATTTGAGATGAGGTTAAGTGTGACAACTCCAACTCCTTCATGAATAGTGTTCTGTCTTCCTTTGTTGTCTGACCCAGCTGGTTTTAAAAGCCCCTTCATCAGCAGTATGTAGTTTCTAACACAATAAAGGTGCAAAACTAAACAATCCTTAGAACACTCAGGCTCTTGATAAATCTACATTGCAAGTTGCTCCAGTCCTGTTTAGTTACGAATGTATATTTTTTCTCTAAAATACAGTAGTCAAAAAAATCTGTAGTCTTCCACTGCCTCTAAATATTAATAACTTATTTAAAAAATGCTTCTCTTACTAGACATTGTATTTTATTGCTTGCTTTTCAGCAGGCACAGCAGATCACAAGGATATATCACAAGGTGTATGGGAAAACTAAGACAGAACTCCTGCAACTTAAAGTTATGCTTTAAGCATGCTTGCACCACAGCTCTGTGAATCAGCAGTCTTATGTTCTTGGCCAACTTCTACCATTTACATATCCTGACTCCAAATCTACAGCTGCTTAACTTTTGTCGCATGACTAACCTCACTGGACTCCAAGGGCAGAACTCAAGTGACCTTCAATACAGGTATTGCAACTCCCAACACCTGGCAATTCAGATCACCTCATCAAGTGCCTCTGCTCCCTTTTGAGCCAAAGCAGTTAAGCTCCATCAAATGTACATATCCTACATCCCAATCACCTAACTGTAAGTCATGCAAAGTCTTGCTGGATCTCTTTCTAGCCCCCTGTGCTTTACAGCCAACAGTGTAAATTCAGGAGGAGGGATGAAAGATGCAATGCCCTGGATTATGTCATAACCTGGTGGCTACAGCAGCATTCTGAGTCATGAGTGGGTTGCATCCTATCAGGCCAAGGTGAAACTGAATTAAGATTTCCCACTCCTTAACTGACTACATTTATTAAGCTATTATGGGAAGGATAAGCTCTAGTGCTTCTCTTTCTTCATCCTTTCCACAGAAGCCTGTGGCTTCTCTGTGAACAAGGCTGAAGTCAGCTCTATAAGGCTCCGAGCACGCATAACACAGTAAGCTTCTCCAGGGAT
Organism: Lathamus discolor; assembly: GCF_037157495.1. NCBI lineage: Eukaryota > Metazoa > Chordata > Aves > Psittaciformes > Psittacidae > Lathamus > Lathamus discolor. The sequence goes on along the minus strand of NC_088889.1, from coordinate 20,746,220 downwards.
TCAGCTGGAACATAGACATGTCTTTGCTGTCCTCCTCGACCATGGCAGGATTCAGACAAGAGCCTGGCCCCACCTGTCACTGCCGCCTGTGCAGTCATGGGCATTCCAGTTTAGTGACCTGGAGAATTTCCAGGACAAATGAGTAGGTAGTAGGAACTTTTACATACCTCTAGGGTCAGACAGTTGCCACAGTGGGCAATTTTTATATGTAGTTTTCTTTATCTTGGCCAAATGAATCCACCTGAGTTCATTTCTGGTGCCCGAAGTAAGTATTGTAGAACTTAACCATCATAAAAATGCACTTATTTAAGGACCTGGATGACTGAGGGCAAGCCATACAACCCCCATGTATTTTAACTCACCACCCTAAAATTTTAATTACTACTTTATTTTGATATTTTAAGGGTTAATTTACATTTGAGGGAATATCACAGACACTCACGTAACTCTGAGCACTTTCTGTGTAATTAAGAAAAGCAGCAATGTTCATGCTACCCTGAAAGCAAGAGCCTGTAGAACGACTGGTTACATTCAAAATACTTGTCATACAGGTTCTGAATTGCCCTGGGATGCATGGGTTGCATTACCTTGAAAAGGGTGCAGCAGTAAGGCAAGCAAGTTGTTCTGAGTATCATCATGTGTGTTGAGCACACCTGGCCTTTTCTGAAGGACTGGGAGCACTTCATATCCTGAAGATGGAAGACTGAGGGAGGTGGCTCATTGGCATTTTCAGCAGATTGAACGAAGGAGACTCTTGGTGGTGTTGTGAATGTTCTCAATACACCTACAACAAACAAAACCATAGTGAAAATGAATTAATATTGGCTATTACATTGTTAAAGGAGCTTAGAAAGGTCCTTTCTCAGGAAGGAGCTCTGACCACTTGGCATTTACATCAAAAGTGGGCATCCTATCCTGTAAAAAAGTCAGATCTACCCAATTACTAATAAAAGTACGTGTAACTGACTACCATGAGGAGATCCTGTATCGCACATAATTCAAGGTATCTCACTTTTAGTCATGCCTGAGGTGTGAGACTGAGTTTCAGAGCCATCCTCACATTTGATTTGTTATCAGCTAACTCCAAACAGCTCTCTCATCAGCCTGTAGACTTCCGGATCTGTCTGTCAAGGCATCTGCCTTTTCCATTGAATTGCAGGAAGAGTGTAAGGGCCTCTAGATTGTAGTCTGAAGGTTAGTAGTTACAATACTGCAGTGCTCAACATGCTCACACATATCTTTTTTATTGGCTGCAGATCAAATCTTCAAATATGGATGACCTCATCTATAATAACAGCTATCGCTGTAAATGGCGCTGCTGAAACCCAAGAGAATTCATAATTAGTGTAAATTATGAACATATTCCCCAAACTGTAGCTTCTTTTCCACCTTTGAATGCAAAATGAACAAATGTCAGAAAGAAGCCTAAGGAAGCTTTCACTCTTCCTCCTCTAATGATGAGTAACTTGACGTGCCCTTGAACATGAACTGTCTTGATTTCATAAACTTGGCAATTTGGGGTTTTTCAAGGAAAAAAAATCCAGAACTGATTAAAACATGCATCTGTGCATGTTAAGGCAAATTCTCATCTGCTGTGTATCTTATACTTTGCATCCTGATTTTCAATCTGTCTTCCCTAATGATTCATTTGGTACATACATGCCTTGCCTAGTTCCCTGCACATGAACTTTTGAGCCTGATGGTAGGATCTGAACATGTTTCCTTTGTCTGCCTCTCATGTTCCAGGATGCACCATGGTAAACTCTCTGTATCTGCTAATCAGGTTGATTCCCATTATTTCCTTCCCTTTGGTCTAGTGTGGGGTGAACCCCTTTGAGAAGTAATCACAATGGGTTTGGCCTCTTGAAAACCTGCTTTTTCTTTTTCTCCATGAAGCTGTAACTCCTAGGATGTGATCACTTTGTTTCTGGTGGGAGTCCTGCCCCACCCCCCACCCCCCCCCAACTCTTCAATGCCCTGTGGAGAAGCTTGTTCTCATCCTTGGACTGGGGATATGCTCTTTAAACTGGCCCATCAGCAAGCAGGTTCTGCCTCTGGGGAACTGGGAACTGGGATCCCTGCTGTTCTTGGCATGTTCCAACAAGAAGCTTCCTGCTGGCAAGAGTTCTCAGCAGTTGTTTGCCCTGGCAGCACAGTTGGCTTGCAGACATCGATGTAACTCCCACTCTTGCACACAAAATTTGATCTAGTATGCCATAATTGCAGTTCATGCAAGTCAGCATGAAAGAACTTACTCCTTTCTTAAAGGACAAATATCTTCTCAGGGATCTGCAGAAATTACAGTGATAAAAAGGCTGCAAGTATTGTATAAGCACAAAAGTTCAGATGATGTGGGGAAAAAGGAACCCTCTAATTCTGGTCTTCAGGTTGATGAAGAGTTATGCACAAATTTTGTTTTTTTTAATTCTACCCTTCCTCTGCTGTCTTGCTAGTAATAAAATACAGCTATAAAATAATACAGGGATGGTACCCAAAGAGGTGCATGCATCCCATTAGTAACATGTCTCTTCCATAGACAAATGGTGTGAATAATCAAGCAGAGCACGGGAATGAAGGTACAGTCAGCTATTCCAAGCAAAAGCAAGCAATTATACAATTTAATTCCTGGTACACAGAGCAAACAAACCCTACCCACCCACAAAGCAACCAACCTCTCCCTCCACCTTCCCAAATTCAATTGTTTTCAATTCCAAATCCTGGCATGAGGAGGAAAAAAGACAAAGGGTTTGTAATTGCTTTAGGATTTGTTAGTCACTTTGAGACACCATGAGGAAAAAAACACCCTCAATTTTCTTACCATACAGATAGTAGATTACAAAATTTAAAAATTAAAATTACAGGAACCTGGAAAATGGAATAAATGGAAGTATACTGACACTGTCACCAAATCTGTATCTCATTCCCAGGTGAAAAATGACATGGGTGATAATTACACATTCCACTCCTTTATAGAGTTGTTCTGAGGAGGTGCCAATTAATGACTGTAAAATACTTTCATGCTATAATTGACGACATGTAATAATTTAAGATAATGTCAAAACCAGAATAATCTCCTTTTTAACACAATAGAAACACTCCTTAAATAATGTCACCCTATCTGATTTATGTTTGAAATGGCATGAGACATGGTTAAACACATGGGTTTAAGTTCACAGAAGAATGATAAGATTGCAACAACCGCATTCCTGGAATGACTTTACAGAGGAGACCCTATTGCTGCAGTCTCTTTTATTACTTATTTTTAACTTTTTACTTATTGTTTGCTATAACAAATAACAACATTGTACACCTTGCATCTGCATACAATTACCTAGTCACTAAAATTCTTTGCCTTGCCAAGATTATATGCCAATATGAACACCTAGAGAAAAAAAAACAACCCTAACCCAAACAGCTGGGCAGATTCAGTAATGATGGGCATACTCAGCTCTCATCTAAATGAGGTGACAGTATAAGAAGTGTCTTGTGACACGAGAATATGTGCTGCTGCGCAACTCCATGCTAAAATAGCAACACAGCAACGCCACCTGATTCCATTCCCTGGAAATCCAGGCTTGTAACTCTGAAGCCAAACATCCACCATTTAAACAAAGCCTGTATTTTTTGCTTTTGTTGCTTATGGTGCTATTGCTAACTTAATATTGTTTGGGCTTTCATGTTCACTTTGTCTGGTCTGTGACCAGATCAGATTTCTGAGGTACCCAGTAACCCTTCCCTATCATATCGAAATGCTACAGCAATTTAACAGTGTGTGAACAGTTTAGCAAAATTTTCAGAAGTAAATAATACAAAGTGTTATAAAAACAAACAAAAAATAAACCACTTACATATGGAACTTCGACATCATCCTGCAGAAATAAATGCATAATCAGGCTAAACTGAAACCAGGGGATTGCAGCAAGTCATTGAACTTACTTTTATTGCAGTTGGTAAAGTTTTTAGTATAGCAATCAGAATACCAAAGAGACAGAACCAAGCCTCATTCTTTCCAAAGTCCTTGACTTTTTTTACCCATGGAGACTTAACATACTTGTTAAACCTATCTAAGAGAAGTGATACATTGGTTCATTATTTACATGTTTACTAATGATAGCTTTTCCAATAGAACTTTAAATAATTCTGCTCTCGCTGGATTTCATGTGCAGTAACTTGTACAGAGATAATTATATTTTAATATCTTATATTGCTTACTAAAAAGTACTATGCAGAACTCAGCAATGACCAAGTACAGCATAAGTAAGCTGAAAACCCTTCAGAATGTTCTTTCTCCTGCTGCTGTAATGGAACATCAGCACTTGCCCAGTGCTCCTTCACTAAGCTATTGCAGTAGCTCATGCTCAAGCACAAATTGAAGAACTCTCTGGGTTTTTTGTTTATAGTAAAATATATTACTTGGAAATAAACTTGTTTCCTGATTCTCCCATGCATTTCTGAAGACTAAATGTTATGATAAATACACCCTAACCTTCTCAAATCTGAGTACTCATTTTTTTATTTTTTTAATAATAAAGCTGGTACTATTAAAACGTTTTATTCATTTACATTCAAAACAACCTAAAATGAAGCCTTCCTCTGACTCCAGGCACTTTAACATCATTAATAATATAAGAAAATCCTAGCAGCATTAGAATAATTATTTCAACAGGAAACTAGCCATTCAGACCTCTACTGATACTCCTTCCATCCTTCATCATGCTGGGAAGTAATTTTATTTCTCCTTCACAAAATGGTACCAAACAGATGTCTTTTGCACAAAAAGATGACCTGATTCAAGCTATTGCAGATGATGACAGAAAACAAGTCCCACAATCCTGGACAATGTCCTGCCACCTGCTCCTTCATTTATACTGGGAGAGGAAAACAACTGACTGCTGATGACTCAAACTGGTCTCCAATTGTTTAGAGCTTTGCAAAGCAAAACCAGTACCTTAAATACACTCAGTAAACAGTGGTCATCCAAATAGATGCCAAGCAGGATGTTCTCCTTCAAAAATGAACTCCTGGTTCTGCTCTTGTCACTTGGGCAGGATGGTTACAGCAGCAACTACAAGCTTGATGTATTCTGCACTTCATTTCCCATTGATTCCCACAGCTGTCATGTCAAATTCTTACAGCCTGTGGGAATGTGGCTGTGATTAGGCTGGTTTGCCAGGCATCCCTGAAAATGCAGATGGCACTTGTGTGGTAACCTGAAATGTATTAAGAACATCTTTGGGGCCATCTACTGCAGACAGGACAAAGAAACACATTTTCTGGAAAAGTTCCATTATCAAGTGCACTCCGCACTGCTCTGGAGTGCCCACTGCAATTGCTTCTTACTTTAAATGCGCAAAGGTAATTTAAAAGCTCCTTCAGCAGTAAGGTTGCATAATTTTCACACTAACAGTTCAAAGTCAAAGTAAACAAGTTTCAACCACACACAAAAAAACTTTCTGCTTTTTCAAGTTACCAAGCACATACCAGAAAGACATCTCACTTCATCATTTGTAATCACTGCATTTTTTTCCCCTGTACAGTTATTCAGATCTCGTTCCAGAATTCATCATCAAGTTAATTAACAGATTTCAGTGGTTCTGTGTTTAAGAGGAGATTGTTTGTGGCTTGACTCTGGGAAAATGGCACAAAAGAAGGAAGCAGCTTGTTTTTCAGCTCCTGTCTTTGCATTTGCTGCTCAAGAGCCAGGGAAGCATGTAAATTAGGAAGCACATGTTCCTCGCAGGATTAGCGTTGCACATTTCTCAGAGAAGGCAGAGAAATGACAACATACCTTCCGTTCTCGAGGTAGAAAAATTGATCATGTACCATTTCCAGGGTGGTTTTTTCATGTTTCTCTGCCAAGCTGCTGATCTGAAATCTACTTACATTTCATTCATCCCTCTTTCAGTAGCCACTGCTCCTCCATAGATAATACAATTGTTTATTGTAATGCCTCAAGGGAGGTTAAGGCTGTAGGATGCAAACATATGCAACATACAAATATATATAATGTAGAATATAGGAAATTTATCCGGATTCATTTGGTGCATTGTTATCTGAGCACTCTGGGTAATATTTCTCCAAGAAATATTTTATAATGTGAACACCAATTACGTAAAATTGCCTCAAGGCCAAGAGAATCAGAATGCACCAAATGAATTACTTGTAAGAACCCACTGCTTCAGAAATTTAAATGAAAACGCAGATAAAATTTTTCCAAATAATCCCCAAAGTGTAAATTTAGGAAGCGAAAGGTCAAAACCTTTAGATACTGTATTAGTAAGTATATTCTGCAGCCAAAAGCTTAATTTAGATCGGCTTTTTTATGGCACATAAATATTTCAAGGCAAAATAAAAATTTATTTTAATGCTCACAGTTATTAACAAAATGTCTGCTTCTGGCATTTAAGATTTAAACCATGCTGGTCCCATTAGATTAACCTGACACTATGTATATCATGGACCATCAGATTTCAAACCATATTCGTCCCATAGATAAAGTATAACTTCTGCTCAGCTAAAAATAATTTTCAGAAATACATCTTATCTTTTACAGAAGACATATAACGATGGAAAATACGCAGCTTCTCTTGGGAATGTGTTCTGGTGGTTAACCATGTAAAAATGTGTGGTTTATTTCCTATTTGAATTTGTCTGGCTTTTGCCTCTGGCCATTACTTCTTATTAAGCCTTTCTTCAATAGATTAAAGAGCCCTTTAATATCCTGGATTTTCCCCCAGGAATATTCCTATACACTACAATTAAGTCACCTCCCAGTCCACTTTGAGATAAATTTTAACAGCCTGAGCTCTTAAAACCTCCCAGTGTAATGTATTTTCTCTAACCATCAGAACATTTTGCTTCAGTCTTTCTCTTATTTTCCAGCATGCTTCTTAAAATCTGAAAACCGGAACTGTATGCACTATCCCGTGGATGCCATTTTTGAGGCCAAACATGAGAGGTAAATTTTTTTTTTTTTATTCCTTTGTTTATACATTGATTAAACCTTTTCTGCCATAGCTGCACACAAGACAGCCCTTATCTGATTGCTTACTTATTCTGACCCCTAAATCCTTCTCAAAGTCATTACCTTCCCAGGCTGCAGTCTTTTATTCTCCAGTTACAGCCTCCACAGTTGGTTCTGAAGAGATAACTTTATAGCTTGCTGGATTAAAATAGTGACGTTTCAATGAGCTGCTTGTACCAACCATTCTGATCAGTGCCCCACCTTCACCATTATTTATGACTCCATTAATCCTGGAGTTCAATTCTTGCAGCAGCAGGTTTAGATATGCTTCCAAATCATTTCCAAAATACAGTACGATATAGAACCTACTCCTGGAACGTCTTCAGACACCGTTTCTTTCAACTAAGCTCTTCCTCTTCTTGAGATCTGGCAGCAAATTCCATTTACGTGGTTTATTGGCACTGCATGCACCCAATGCTAGTAACAGTATCATGAAGCACTAAGTCTGAATCAAGTACCTCTTCAAAACAGTGTTAACATCTGTTTTTACGAAAACACCGTGTAGACTTATGTTATATTCTTTCATTTCAACTTTTAATTATTTAAGTTCTATATCAGATGTTCTATTTTGGTTAGGATAGCTATTAAGCCAACCAGTCATTTGGGTCATATTGCTCACTGTTTTAAAAACGGCAGCATCAGAGAGCATTGGTGACTGAAGCTTGCATTTCTCATGGCATTTCTACGATGGAAACCCCAGCAACTGTGGACTTCCATAGTACCTGACTGCAAATGTTCTGCTCCTGCTGAGCTTTAAGCCATGCACACCCAGCCAGGGAGGTGTGGAACCTCCTGCCGTAAAGCCCTGCAGAACACCCTGAAGTGCCTGTCAGCTCTGCATCCCTGTGGGTAACTCACCACCCCCACAGCTAAACGGCCTGCCTGCCGGGGTCAAGACCACTCACAGTCTCTGTCTGAAACCAGCTCTCCCGCTCATGTTTATACCACCAGATTCCTGCTTCTGGGGTCGACGTGGGCACTGGGAGAGAAGGAGGAAGAGGAGGGCAGGGGCAGCCAAACATGGGCCTCAGAGTGCTGATGGCAGACGGTGGCTGAGCTGAGGGCAGCAGTGGCTCACCGTAAGTGCGAAGGAAGGGCAACCGGCCGGCTGAGGACCGAAAGACAGGCTGCAAGCAGCGAGGGGGAACCGACACCGAACCCACTTCTGCACCTCACGCTCGAGGCCGAAGCACGCCGCCCGCCGCCTCACGCAAAGCCGAGCTCTGATTGGATCTCCCTTAGCAGAGGGGCGGGATCGGGAGAGAGCAGCTACCAATCCGCACTGCGATGAGGTTTTCTGCGGGGGTACCCGTACCAGGGAGCTGCTGTTGTGCGCATGCGCAGCTGGGTGGTGTTGGCGGGGGGCGGTGTCGGGAGCGCGCGCGTGAGGGAGAGCGAGACAGTGAACGAGCCGGGACCGGAGCGGCGCGGGGAGCCGGGCTGAGGCGAGGGCGGCGGCGGCGGCTTGGGCCGGGTGGTGTCCGCGCTCCGCGACGCCTCGCTCTCCAGCGGGTTTCTCTTGGGGGAACCGTTCTCTTCCCCGCCGCACGCACGGGATCCCCCGTCCTTTCCGCCGCCCCGCAAGCGAAGCCCCCTCAGCTTCCCGTCCGCCTGCCCGGGCAGCGCCTAGCCGCCTTCAGCCCGCCCCTGGCGGGCGGCCTCGTCCTTCAGCCATGGCTCTCTGCCGGCGCCTATCCCGGCTGGCCGCCCACCTGCAAGACCCACAGAAAGTGGCCGCCTTCCAGCGGCTCTGCGGGGTGGAGGGGCCTACGGGCTGGGCCGATGCGGAGCAGCGAGCCGGAGCCCGGGGGCCGGTGGCTAACGGCAGCCCGCCGGCCGCGGAGCGGGCGGGAGGGCAGGGGCATCCCGCCGGGAACGGGACCCTGCCCGGTGGGGCGGGTCTCCCGCCGCGGTGGAGGAGGCCGCGGCGCAACTCCCTCACGGAGGAGGACGGCAGCCAGGAGTTCTCCACCCGCAGCCGCTTCCTCTACTATCTCTTCAGCCTGGGCACGGAGCTCGGCAACGAGCTCTTCTACATCCTCTTCTTCCCCTTCTGCATTTGGAACTTGGACGCCTGGCTGGGCCGGAGGCTTATCATCATCTGGGTGTGGGTGATGTACCTGGGGCAGTGCACCAAGGATGTCATCCGCTGGCCGCGGCCTGCCTCCCCGCCTGTGGTGAAGCTGGAAGTGTTCTACAACTCGGAGTACAGCATGCCCTCCACTCACGCCATGTCGGGCACCGCCATCCCCCTGGCGCTCCTGCTGCTCAGCTACGGCCGCTGGCAGGTAATGCGCACCTTCTTGCTCTTCAACCAGTGTTTCCCAGCCCTGGGGTATAGGGATGTGGCAATGTGGCAGACCTGTTTTCTTTTGGATTAGTTGGCTGAGTGAGGTTGGGAAAATGTGAAATTTCTGCTTTTTTTTTCTTTGTTCCCCCCTCCCCCCCCCCCCCTCCCCGTTGTTGTTTTTATGTTGTTTTTATGTTGGTGTTTTGTTTTTTTTTTTTTACTGTTTCTGTGATCCACGCGAGTGCTCAGGTAACAAGATCTATTCTAATAGTTCTGTCTTCGGAATGGAAGTTCTGCTGACTTTGCGAACGATTAGCTCAGTGTGCATTAAAAGTCTGCGTTAACAATCTGCATTTTGTTCTTGTGAGTTTTGTTAAACTTTTTGTAGGGTGAGTGCTTTGTACAAAGTTTTTTATAAGCATCTGATGTTTCTAAAGGCATTTGGGTTTGCTGACTGAAAACTTGGTGAAGAGACAGGCTTTTTTGCTGATTCTTCTTTTACATCCCGTTGTATAGTTAGACTGTAACTTTAGACTTTTCTTTAAAATGCTTTTAGTCTTATTAACCATGAAGTGGAAATGACTATTTCTGTTCTGAGGAGTCCATATATTTTCAGGTGATTTTACTACTAGTAATGTACTAATAATTAGCAGGAACGGATAATGTCTGATCTTTTCAGCGCTTTCATTCAGCAAAATTTTAAGATCTGCCTATTGCAGTTTGGGTTAATAGATGAAATAAGGCCGTTGATCATCTGAGGCATTTGCTTCAGCACTTGCTGTTTGCAGTATGGGCAACAGTAAGAACTCCAAAGAAAGCACAGCGTATATTCTGCTCTATAAATCACTGCCCCAATGAGGGAGAAGCCTTTCCCAGGCAACAAATGTTCAGTGTAGGGTTTTGAGGGTGCTGTGTGTGATGTTTAAGAAGTTATGCAATAAGGCTACTGTTAAGTTGTTAATGTTTACAAACTCTTACTATAACAGCTGCCTATTTTAAGTCAGATGTTTGTCACCTTGGTAGAACTCTCTTTTTGAACTTTCCTTGGGGGCTGAACGCTTGTCTTCCCAGTTACTGTTAACAATTAATTAGCAGTTCTGTGCTGTTACAGCGTGACACTTGGTGGTTTTATCTCAGCTATGGAATGGGTACCTGAAAGGACAGAGGTAGTTGAAAGTTACAGATTGTATTTTGCTTCTCTTTAACCAAAGTCAGTACTGCAGGGTGATACAGCGTTTCCAAAAGAAAGCTATTAGGGATTTATATTCTTTGCTAGGAAAATACGAAGTATCACTCCGCTAGAGTTGAGCACGCGTCAAATATAATGCCATGTTTTGTGGGTGTTTGAAATATGTATTTGTAGTTCTGTCAGTGAGATACTTGATCTTCAGGTTGTTGGGTGTCTGTTTTGTTTTTTTTTAAATTACTAAAATGGGAATGCTTGCTTATTACTTGTTAGAAATGTAGGGCTGATGCCAGTTGGAAGAATGAACTGGATTTCTGTTTCTCTGCATGTGGGAAACTTCATTAAGTAGTATCAGTCGATTGGCTTTACACGGACTGTTGTCATGTGTGCAAAGAAGAACCTGGTTCGATTGCTCTTCCAGTACCAGCAAACTGACAATGTGTGAAATGGTATTTTTGCCAGTGAGCCACGTTAGATTTTCAGCTTGCCAGCCCTGTGACTGTGGTCTGTGAAATACTGTGCTAATTGACTAAACATATTTATAATGAATGCATATTAAGAAATCATCAACATTGAGCCTTGTTGTTATTCATTTAGAACCATGCTTAAGAAATGAGGAAGCAAAATGTTTGAGGCTTAATTCCTTCTTCCTATGAAATGGCTATGAATAACATAGATCTCTGAAACCAACTTCTACTTTTTCAAAATATTCATTTAAGAAAAAAACAGGCTTAGTATTTTAAATTTATTTCCAGATATTCATCAAAAGTTAACCTATGGCATGTTGAGAATCTTTTGATTTACACCTAAAGAGAGTTAAGCTTTCATCTAATGCTGCTTCTGTTCTCCATATTTTACTTGCATTGAAAGGGAGTAGAATCTAAATGACAACTTCTTGTCATGCTTTTCTGGAAATAGGTGGGGTTACAGACTGACCTCAGAACTTCTTGAGAAACTATTAATGATAAAGAAGCTTTTAATAACTGTTTTGTATTAAATAATACATATTAGTAGATACAGATTATTAGATTTAAACTAGTCAGCAAATGTTTGGGTTCAGACTTTCTATATATTCCATAAAAGCAAGCATTACACTGATCGTGATCATGATGGGTCCACATTTTAGGACTGCTTATTCACAAAAGAAGTCATGGTAGAGCAAGACTGAGCATGAATTTGACCAGATACAGCTAAGTTTTGTGCAGAGACTTTTATTCTGGAATACAGGTAACTTAATTGAGTTTGTCACTTTGAAATTTGCACTAAACCAAAGAAAGTCACTCTTGCTGTAAAAGAGGTTAACTCCAGTGTGAAGGAAATCACTTTCCTGTATTGCTTATTTGGAGTTTGCTTTCATTGAGCTACGACTTCCTTCCTACCACTGTGTTTCTATAAAAGACAATCTGTGAGTCTTTCCTTTGAACAACAGAACAGAGCAAATCTGTTCTTACTTTTCTATGTATGGCCCAAATTATCTATTTAAAACCAACACTTTTTGACTCCACTAGGTTTACTTTTAACCTGTTGAATTGAATTTGTGCTTTCCAAGTTTTCGATGCCTAACAGTAATCCTATTACAACTATTTTCCTTTCATGTAGTATTCAAAAAGTTTTTGACTATACAGAGAAAAACTGAAATACTTGCTTATAAATGCCATTGTTCAAGTAAAGTATTTTCAGCATTAAAATATTTTAAAGATGGTTGTGGCAAATTTTTACAATTAGACACTTTGGACACAGGGAATATGCAATGCAAATGACTTTCAGGTAGACACGTGTTAAGAGAATCTTCAATGGACTGTTCTGTCCATTCTGGAATATAAATTTTCTGTTTTTCATTGTATTATAAGAGCTTGCCTGAAACTTTTGATTCTGCTTGCATAATCTGTATTTATTATTGTTAAAGCTCAGCAGGAAAACCACTTGTTTCAAAGACGCTTCAGTAACCTTGAAATTTAATGCGCCAAAGGCTTGTGAGAATTTAGGAGTGTCATAGATGCTAATATTTTTCTTTCTGTCGTTGAAGCTTTTATACCCTAAAAGAGAAGGGCAAACTCTTAAAAGACAGTGAGGTTGTAGATCTCGATACAATGTGGGGAAAAAGTATACCTTCATCACACTGGGGAAAACCTGCTTTCTTTGAAATATTGTCAGTTTGATCCAGGCTGGCTTGTATCATGTTCTCAACGGGGAGGAAGAGATAGTGTCAGTTGCTAATTATCTACAAAATCTCCAAAAGCCTCAGGCTGAGATTACTGGAAAAAGTATCTTTTTATATTGTATTTGATTACTTTGAACAGCTGATTTCAAACAGATAGCACTACATATTTGACTAGAAATGCTGCTTGAGTTGATGGTACCCGAATGTGTTATAACCCTACTGTTTTATTTTGAGGAGGGAAAAAACAACAACAATAAAAAAAGAGACACAGAAAATATGCTTTTCTTCAGAGTACCTCCAGGATGCAGCCTGGCTTTAGCAGTAGTTGTCCAGGTTATGAACTGATGAGTTAACATTCCCTCCTGAGCTCCGCATTAATAAGCTGAGTCAGGAACTGCTGGTTCTCACTGTAGGCCACTAAGCAAACTTTAAGTTGATATTCATCAGGCCCCCCGAACCTTGGCTGAGCAGTAGCTGCTCTCTATATTAACCAACATTGTTTGAATGGACTTACCTTCTGAGGAAGTTTAAATATGACAGCACTGTCCTCCCTATGTGCTTGTCTGCAAATCCTATCATCAGTGACTGTCTTTCCTCCCCCCTGATGATAATGGCAACCTTAATAAGCACTACTGCTAAACCTGCAGTCCAGTGCATCTGTTGTGTAATGGTTTGACTGTCTCTAAATGGCTAATGGCTGACTTTGTCTCTTACTTGGAGAGACATCAGTTTGATAGATGGACCACTCGGTGGATAAAGAACTGTCTGGATGGCTGCACGCAAAGAGTTGTGGTCAATGTATCTATGTTCAGCTGGAGACCAGTAACGAGCGGTGTCCCTCAGGGATTGGTGTTGGGATGGGTCTTGTTCAACATCTTTGTCGGTGACATGGACAGTGGGAATGACTGTGCCCTCATCAAGTTCGCTGATGACACCAAGCTGTGTGGTTCAGTTGATAGTGCTGGAAGGAAGGAATGCCATCCAGAGGGACCTCGACACGCTTGTGAGGTGGGCAGATGCCAACCTTATCAAGTCTAACCATGACAAGTGCAAAGTCCTACACCTGGGTTGGAGCAATCCCAGGCACAGCTACAGGTTGGGCAGAAAAGAGATTCAGAGCAGCCCTGTGGAGAAGGACTTGGGGGTGTTGGTCGATGAGAAAATGAACATGAGCTGGCGGCAGTGTACGCTTGCAGCCCAGAAAGCCAACCGTATCCTGGGCTGCATCAAAAGGAGTGTGACCAGCAGGTTGAAGGAGGTGATCCTGCCCCTCTACTCTGCTCTTGTGAGACCTCACTTGGAGTATTGTGTGCAGTTCTGGTGTCCTCAACATAAAAAGGAAATGCAACTCTTGGAACAAGTCCAGAGAAGAGCCATGAGGATGATCAGGGGACTGGAGCACCTCCCGTTTAAAGACAGGCTGAGAAAGTTGGGGCTGTTCAGCCTGGAGAAGAGAAGGCTGCATGGAGACCTCATAGAAGCCTTCCAGTATCTGAAGGGGGCCTATAGGGATGCTGGGGAGGGACTCTTCGTTAGGGACTGTAGTGATAGGACAAGGAGTAAGGGGTTAAAACTTAAACAGGGGAAATTTAGATTGGATATAAGGAGGAAGTTCTTTAGTGTAAGGGTGGTGAGGCACTGGAATGGTTTGCCCAGGGAAGTTGTGAATGCTCCATCCCTGGCAGTGTTCAAGGCCAGGTTGCACAGAGCCTTGTGTGACATGGTTTAGTGTGAGGTGTCCCTGCCCATGGCAGGGGGGTTGGAGCTAGGTGATCTTAAGGTCCTTTCCAACCCTCACTATTCTATGATTCTATGACTGACACACTTAAAAGTATTTTTCAGTTTTTATTTACTTAGTGATTTGTTGACGATCCTTAATTCTAACTGTGTAAGACTGTCACATGGTACTACATCCAGCACCTTTCCAGAAATCTTTCATCTGCACCTTTACTTCTATCAACCAAAGCTGATGAATCTAATCAGAGGAGGTGGGTTTGAGAGGATCTGTTTTGGGATTTCAGAGGGATTTGCATAGTTCTGTGATTCTGAGACTGACCATTACTAAATATTACCTATAGGATTGTCCTCCTGCTCTTGAATTCAAAAGGCTTATTTCACATCCCCACAGGGAATGAGGAAAAATTGGTTGTTGGGGTTGGATGAATAGTATAATGACAGTGCTATAGTGAGAATTTTACAGGAAGTGGGCAAATCCTAGCTTTAAGTGTCTCTCCTTGGTGAAAGGCTTGCATAATCAGTAAGGCTGATGTGATGATAAAATTGGAAGCTACACATAGGAAGCCATCTCTTCTGTACAAATTCAGTGTGTAAGAGCAAGTACAGATTCTTTTTGGGAAGAGATGCTTCACTTCAGTTGGTTTTTCACCACAGGATTTTGGCTGAAATACTAAAATGTCATGAAGAAGCTCAGGCAAAGAGATGTGTGCTTGTCTAATTGGTTTTCTTAGATGTGTTTCTTAAAATAAGCAAACAAAAACTCTTCTGACATGAAAAGCATTGCTGAAGGGGTAATCTGATATCCTAGAATTGCCCATGCACTGAAGAGCTCTTGAGACAAAGATGGCAATTTGGAAGGTCAGCACTTGCCTTGTCTTGTACGTTTGAGTTATTAATTCTTCTTTTGTGGGCCATATTAATGTTAGTAGCTCATTTGTAAAGGAAGCTGGGAAAAGTTGTGTGGCCTGTTTGATTTGGGTGCTCCTAAATGTTTAAAAAGAGCATAGCCAGTTCATACAAATCTCATGGGGAATCTCTGCCAGAGGTATGCAGCAGACTGCCCTAATAAACTGTGTTGAGGGGCATTAAATATATTTTTCAGATTTTCATAAGCAGATCTTTAATTAATGCAGATGATCCTTGGGGGGGAATACGTAAAAAATGCTGTAAACTTAGATGCAGTTTTTTGAAGAGGAGAGGATTCAAAAGTAATCTTTCTCATGCAAGCTTTTCCTTCTTAGTGGATGGTACACACACAAAGCATTCCTCATGCTTTCAAATAGGATGTGCTGATTAAACCTCAGCCAACTTCAGTTTGCAGGAAAACTAATTTTTAGGTGTTGGTGGCATAAGCAGAGCAAGCTGGAAGTGATTCTTGCTGGATGTGTTCAGGGCGGGATTTTTTATTTTTAAGGATACAAGTAAGAGAAGTAACAGGCTCCAATTCCTATTGTCATTCCTTAATTTCTTTTCAGAAGATGTATAGCAGAAAAGTAAACCTTTTAACTCCCTGCAGGGCTGGTGTTTAAAGCTTTATCTTGGAATTTAAAGAAGAGGTTCTTGCTGTGGCATGTAGCATTCTCAAACTTTTATGCTTTTTGATGTTTGTCAGTGGAAGAAAGAAGGAAATAATTGACAAACGCGGGTTAATCAGTGTTATTTATCACTTGGCCTCTTTTGAAAAAACAGGGATTTGTCTGTATCTTTCCTAAAATGACTGATAAGTGGTCTTTCCTCTTTAATTATCCTCTTCTCCCTTCTTTTCTGCTCCTTCCACAGAATCATTTATATGCTCTGCTTTTTGTATGACTAATGCAAATACATAGCCCAAATATCTTCTTCAAAGCATGATGCTTGGATTCGTTCAGAGAACTCTTTCAGTGATCCAAGTGCTGCTTGGATTCTTTCAGTGAACTCTGGCCCAAAATAATTGTCTCAAACTTAAGGTGAACTTCCGAGTTATCATGATTTTAAAAGATCATTGAGTAATATTGTAGAATAAGGAAAATATTAGAAAATAGTTTGGATCTCTTTGTGGATACTGGAAACTTCCCCAGTGTAGAATGTGCTTTAAAAAAGTAAAGAAATGGGCATCTAGAGTTTATTTTCAGAATGTTCCATTATGAAAGAAGGAATTTTCTGACCTAGGTCAAAGCTTTTAGGACAGATTGTTTCCTTATGAGCATTTTCAAACAATGGTTATGTTATTAAGACTCTTGGCAAAAAGTCAGAAGAAGACTGGGAGGGAGGAGGATAGGCAGCTGAGGGAAATATTTTCTATGGGATCCAGTCAGAAGCTTGCAAGCATGTTTTGGAGGATGTAATCAAATAAAATGGGAATTTCCTATTGAAAACATAGAGCATAAAATTCTGAAAGACTTATTGGTAATAGTTTCACTTCCAAATAGGACCAATTTAATGCAGTTTCTTTGATTAACAAGATTCTGGATACAGGAACAAAACTGAGGTCTGAGAGCAGAAGAGTAGTTAACTCAATCAGCTTTATTTCTAGCTTTTTCTTTAACTTAATATGTGAATTTAAGAAATCAATAAACCATTTTGTTGGGGTTTTGGGGGACTTTGTTTTGTTTTGTTTTTGTTTTTTATTAAGATGCTTGCTGATCTGTCCCTTAGTCACACACGTCAACACTTGGACACTTTTCTTAATGGGTATGATGCCTTCAAATATTTTAAAGCCAAAATGTCAGCAAAGATATCTTTTTAATATGTGTTGAATTTGTGTCTGTTTCTGATCTCTGCCTTGCTGCAATTCTACCTGCTTTCACTTCATATTCTAATCTTGTAGTTGTACTACATGTTTATGCATATTATCAAAGTTGTGTTCTGGCCTTCAGAAAAATGCTTGTGCAAGCCAGATATCAGTGATTTGGTCGAATATGGAATGTGGGTACTTTTATCAAGGAGAAGCAGTGACAGGTAAATATTGGTTTTGAGTCAACAGGTGATTCTGAAATTCACATTAAGTGTACTGTGCAAGTATCTTTATTTTTGCATAAGGTAAAGATTTTTCAGATCACAAGTTGGGTTTTTTTTTCCTTAATTTGGCAAAAAGAAAGCAGTATACAGTTCAATAAATATTCCCCATGCTAAAAATTGTTGCGGTGGTATGATAGCTATGGAGATATTATAATGAGTTTTTGAGGATATACATGCAATGCTCTTGAGGGCATGGAGACAAGGTCTGAGATGTTTATGTCTAAAAAGGGTTGTTTAAGGCACTGTACTAATAGAAGATACTTGATATTTAAGGGGATTTCTTATGCCTGGGCAGTGGGAGGTTACAGATATACAACTATAGTATCCTCAATGTATATATGCAAAATACATGCAGTTAATCATTTCTAGATGAAACAACATGTAGAAAATGTTTGCTAGTACCTCGACATTGCTTTATTTTCAGACAGTAATTTGAAAGTAAATTTATGGCATCACGGTGATGTCAGCTTGGCATGCTGCTGAGCTGTCTTCTTGCTGAGCTAAAAAATGTGTGGGAGTGTATGTATTCTCCTTTAGTCACCTTGTACACTTATCTGTATGTGTGAGGACAAAACGTGGTTGCCTTATCACTTGAAGGTAGATTTTTAAGCAGTTGCTGCCAGTTTGGTGTCCTAGGAATTCTTGAGTCCAATGGCTGCTTTTAAATGGTATGAGTGAAAGCAGTCCAAGGGGGAGGCAGGCTATTTGTGGGCTTTATTTGTGTTGAAGTAGCAGATAGTTCTGCTTGATTTCAAGTGGTGTCTAAGGAGGCCAGTGAACTGTGAAGGCCCAAAGTGTATGTACAGCTTTATGATGCTCTGCAGTGGGGTACTGGCGCTGTGGGAGGAAATTCTGATTAGTGCAGGGAAGTATGGATATAACATGGGGAGAAACCAGGACAGATGAAGGTTAAAACCTTTAGGTGAAATTTTATTTCCATACTTCATATGAAAAAATGTCTTTAAACTGATAAGTTATTTTACTGATTGGTAAGTAAGCTTCAGACATAAACTGACAGTTGTCCAAGAGGGCTGGTTATGTAGTTGGGGAGCATAGAAAAGAATGGTTTGTGTGGGAACTAAGTACAAAAATACACTTAACTGTTGTATTGTGGATTATTCCAGAGGAAATTAGAATTGTTTGGTTCTTCTGCTTTTTCATTGTGGACAACCCAGCTCAGCACACTGTAGTGAGTAAGCTCTCTTGGTGGAAATAAACTGGGTTTAGGACTTCTGTGATTATTATTATCATGCATTAAAAATACCATAAATCAGCATGTCCCTAATATTGCAGATATGTTTGTGGACAGGTCATGCTAAAGCTATTTCAGTATGAATAATTTGTCTGGGTTTAAGTTAAAAAATCTTTTACTTTAAGATGATATGAATTGGGGTAAAAATGCATAATTGGCTTTTTATTTGTGATTCAACAAGGAAGTGTTTGAGCTCTTAGATACAGATCCTTTGCTACAGAAGAACTAAACTAGCCAGTGTTTTCAGATATTTTAATGGGTATTCTCAATATTATTAAAAATAGAATTAGAGTGAGATATGAGAGAGTCAAATACTCTTTTTGAACTTTTCTTTAAATCTAGAGCTTCTGACAATTCCCTTCTTCCTCAAACACTCCTCCCTTGAGAGCTCCTGACTGAGAGCAAACATTTCTTTTACTTTACAGAATTTTATGACTCTCCCTGCTGTTCACAATGACCTGCCCAGGACTCTTAAAATACGACTTCTCACATCCACCTTTTCCTTCATACTTCTTAGAGTCTTGCTTTTTTAGCTGCTGTAACTTCTCCCCCACCCATAGAATCATTAGCTGCTACAGCCTGCTGAGCCTGACACTTCATGGGTCTTCTTGCTAAAGCTCCAGCTTCTGTTTCTGTCACGTACTTCAGAAACACAGGAAAAATCTCCATTAAAGAAAAATCTTATTCTTGATTAGGGCCTGAAAGCACAAAAGATGTGTGCCAGGAAACAAGAATGGGCATATGGTATCAAGTGATGCACAAAAATATTTGAAACTTGCATATGAACTCATGTAAGTTAATTCTATCACCAAGTAATTGTGATGGTATTAATTTTTCTAGTCAAGAGGTCTGCATTGCTTCTGGAGTTACTAAATCTTCCCTTGTTAATCTCTCTCTGGGAAACAAGAAGTCTGTCTTCTCAGGCTTTCATGTTGTGGAGCAGGTAAGGATGTGCTAGAAGCTCCTCTCTACTTGAGAGAATATAGGATATACCTATCCCTCTATATACATACAGCATTTCTGCTTTGGTAGTTCTCAGAGGTGAGGGGAGAGTGGAGCAGGAGGTTATGCGGCTGAAGTGTCTTCCAGGTGCAGGCAGCACTACTTGTACCCTGAGATCAATGGAAGTGATGGAAGAGGCATAATGGTGTAATGTATTCTGGTGGGGCAGCACAGGGTACAAGGATTGCTTTTGTGGCTACTATAACAATGCTGGCATCTGATGACTCTGCAGTCATGTCTTGAGTGTGACCTAGTTACTGGTGTATTGCCCATTATTAGCATAATTCTGAAAGGCAGGAAACTGAATTTGTTCCTTCTTCATTTCAGTTAGAAATGAATCATTAAATATGTAATTTTGTTTAGGTTACAGTTTGTAGGTGAATGTCGTAGGAAAAAAAGACACATGTTGCTACAGGAATTAGAGTTTAGATGTAACCCAACTGTGAGCTGGGAATTTAGAACTGATTTTAATGCAAAATTTGTTTCTTATGTGAAGCATAAGCTTCCCACTTTTCCATTAGTTTGAGAAAATTTCTTTACGTTTGTCATGCTAATGTGCTCCTGGAGTTAAGAATTCAAAGAATGTTGGAATAATGTGGAAGACTTATAATCTCCTCCCAAACATTTCACTGAAAAACTGATTTAGAAGCTTGTCAGTCTGTCAGGTGGCCTTCAGAGAGGACATACACCTTTCTCCAATAAGATTAAAGATACCTTCTCTTATTTGTTAGATATTCTACCCTTCAGGTTACCCATGAAAGGAGCAAGGCAGAAGGCAAGAGAACTGCCTGCAGTTACTTTGTATTCCAAGATTTGAGTACATCTAGATTGCCTGGTTGCCTGGTTGTATTGAAAATGCTTATCATGTAGGAAGTGAAGCAGTTTTGGAAGCATGCTATTTTGTCTTGTGACTGCTTCTTTTATAGAATAATTATTTTTAATACTGAAAGGAGGAAGCCATATCCTGTCTTGTACAATGTTTTGCAATATGGTAGTAGAGAAAGTATTTCATAATGTGTTGCAAGATGTGAATTGGCATACTTTTATCCAAAACCTAAGAAAGTTAAAATGCTAAGTTTCTGCACATGCTGATACATGCTGACTAAAATGAAGTATTGTGTTTTGTTCCTGGTAAACAGTACTTATTAATTTAAAAATCTATTAGAAGATGGAAATAATTTGAAATAATTCCTTTATTATTTATGTTCAATAAATATGGATTGCAATAGGAAACTTATATGAGTTTGTGGAGAACAAAAATGATTACTATTCCAGGAGTTTCATACGGATGCTCAGATATTGAGTCAGGGACTGCAGAAAGGAATTGCATTTATTTGTACATTGTTATGAGTTCTTCCTTTTCAGAAGAAGGGTGAAGCTACTAGATTCTGCCTGGATAATTGTTAACAATACTACAGTGTGAAACTGTTCTGCAGTTTATAACACAAGGCTCGTCTCTGCCCATATTGCCAACTTAGGATCTCTTAAGATGGCAAGACTAACTGCTACTGAAATCTGTTAACTTCTTACTGCTTTGTCTGAGAAGATATGACCAAAGCCCTGAACTTCATATCCTGAATGCAAAGGAAGAGGACAAGGAAAAAGTTGAAAAACATAAATATGTTTTGTCGTTCTGAAAAGTGGATTTCCTTGAGGTGGTCTAATAGGCTTGGGTGGGCTAGAGCAAGGAAAAGGGTAAGCATAAATTGCATTAATAGGAATTAATTACATAATTAATTATTGCAGAATTCTTAGAGTGATTTCTTTTAGATTATTTTTTTCAAAACTCTAATACAATCTCTCCACTTTTTTTTTTCCTGCCAGTATCCCCTTATGTTTGGACTGATCCTTGCATTCTGCTGGTGTTTGTTGGTTTGCTGTAGTCGAATTTACATGGGAATGCATTCAATTTTGGTAAGAAAATAATCCTACTACTATTTTAATGTTGTTCTAATTTCATAAACTTCCATCACACTTAAGCTTTTACAGTGCAGTAATTGTATATGGATCTTTTTATAGAATGGCCTACCATACAGGAACAGAATAGTTGCATTTCTCCTGCAGTACATCAGTACAATAGCTAAAACTAGATGTCAAACTTCTGTTAATTTATACTTTTCTTTCATAAACTCAATCCACAGTTGAAACTTAGCTGATGTTTCAGCTAAGTTTTGAAATTGATGACCACTAAACCATAGACTTAAGGTTTCCTCTGCAGAGCAGAAATGATTTTGCGGGATGAGAGAGTGGCTGTAAATGTCCACTCAGGTTCCACATCACCTACTCAAAGCATGTGCATTTCAGAGTGCCATGCCAAATGCTAGAGTTTCACTTACCAAACTTCTAAAACAAAATAACAAAGTTGTCATCTTTGAAAAAGGGAATTGCTTATTAAAAAGGATTAAAAAGAAGAAAAATGAAATACAAATACAAGCAATGTAAAAATGGGAAAATGAGATCAGTATAAAATGGTAATCAGAATTTAAGACCATTAATAGGGATGGTTAAAGAGGTTTTTAAGGATCACTTGCTAGAAGGAGAAAAGTTAGCAGAAAACAGCAAGCCTGGTAGTGAGTAGCTGGTTGATGAACACAGTGTAAAAGGAGCATATGAAAATAAGGCAGCTTGGAAAAACTGACATTTGCATTAGTGATTAGGAGGCTTCCCAAGTCAGAACCATCGTGTGGGGGACAGTGGGATGAACTGATATTTTAGATTACAGTGTCAGCTGATAGTCTATAAGTCATGCAACAAATAGTGATTCATCATGTAGAGTAGGTTATTCAGCAGTTTCATACCCGATTCCTCCATAATGTTTGAATGAATACAATTAACCATGTGTTACCTGTAATAAAATCAACCATGGTGCCTAAGTTGTGGGCGGAAGGAGGAGGGGTTCAAGGTGGTAAATATGGGAGAAAACTGTTGTGGTTGCATTTGAAATGAGAGAGTCTGATTTTCCTCTCAGTCAATTCTATTAGAGCTTTTATCAAGCATTCTATTAGTGGAAGTGAGTAAGAGTGATTCATTGAAGATGGAGCAATACAAATACTGCTGATGCATGTCCTACCCCTGGCTCATGTGGAAAAGTTGATAAATGTGAATTAAGGTGATCTTGTTTCTACAGACTAGATTTCTAAAAAGCTTTCAACAAATTCCTCCTTAAAAAGTAAAGGTGACAAAACCTGCAGATAATTCTGTGGAACTGAGTGATCAATCAGCAGTAACTGAAATTTACTGTTAAATTAAAAAAGAATTTGAGGAACCTTTCAATTAAGAAAAGACATTTTAAAAACAATAATAAAACTGAATGAAAATCAAGTATGAAGCCACAGAAGTTACCTCCTCCTCTCCTTTAATAGTGGCAAACAATTCTCCATTCTTGCAGTGTTGTTAATTCTGAAGCTGAAGTAGAAAGTCTAAGCCACTGTAATGCCTAGCTGCAGTGGTCCTTCACTGCATTACCAGCTGTTGCTCCGCCAGTGTGCCTGTGTCTTGGCACTCAGGCACACAGATCCAGTGTTGAGCTGTTACAGCAGACTCAGCTGGCAGAACTGATCTAGCTGGGCTAGCTAGTGCTGTGCTGACTGTGGGCTGAGTG
This sequence comes from Lathamus discolor, assembly GCF_037157495.1. Taxonomy (NCBI): domain Eukaryota; kingdom Metazoa; phylum Chordata; class Aves; order Psittaciformes; family Psittacidae; genus Lathamus; species Lathamus discolor. The sequence goes on along the minus strand of NC_088889.1, from coordinate 20,722,970 downwards.
CCTGGATAAGGACCATTGTAGCCAGCAAATAGTCATAGAAGAATCACAGAATGGTCTGGGATGGCAGGGACCTTTAAAGGCTATCTAATCCTACATCCCTGCAATGAACAGGAACATCTTCAACATGTTGATGAGCAAACTAGATGAGGTTGTTCAGAGCCCTGTCCAATCTGACCTTGCATGTTTCCAGGGATGGGACATCTGTCACCTCACTGGGAAACTGGTTCCAGTGTTTTACCACCCTCATTGTGAAAAATTTCTACCTTACATCTAGTCTAGATGTACACTCTTTTAGTTTAAAACAAGTACCTGTTGTCCTCTCACTGCAGGCTTTGCTAGAAAATCTGTAGATCTACAACTCTGATAATGGATCATTTGATTATAGTTCCATTCATGATCATTCATGATCTGATTATGATGCAGGTGTCCTATTAATAGGTGGTCAAATGCAATTCCTTACCCTTAACATAAAAAGATGTCATTGTGGACAGTAAATGGAAGAAGATGGGAATTCACAAGTTGCTTTTAACAGATCAGTGAGACTTCTTGCTAAAGTGACTTGAATTATTTTTTTAAATAGTTATTACACTGAAATCATATTTTTGTCTCTCTTCAACAGGATGTTATTGCTGGATTTCTGTATGCTATTCTTATCTTGGTCGTCTTCCATCCAGTTGTGGACCTGATTGATAACTTCAACTTAACTTACAAATATGCACCCTTAATTATCATCAGTCTCCATTTAGCCCTGGGCATCTTCTCTTTCACTCTAGACACCTGGAGCACATCTCGAGGCGACACAGCTCAGATACTGGGCTGTGGTGCTGGAGTAGCCTGTGGCTCTCACGTTAACTACATGATGGGTCTAAATCTAGATCCTCCTCCCAAGACTTTACCTTTATCACTTTCCTCTCTCACTGTGACTGTGTTTGGAAAAGCCATATTGCGGTTGTTAATCGGAGTAATAGTTCTGTTGTTAACAAAAGTAGCAATGAAAAAAGTCACTATTCCACTGGCATGTAAAATATTTTGCATACCACATGACGATGTACGGAAAGCAAGACAACGCATGGAAGTTGAGCTTCCCTATCGTTATATTACGTATGGAACGGTTGGGTTCTCCCTCATGTTCATTGTTCCTTGCCTTTTCCACTTCATTGGTCTTTCTTGATGCAGTTTTATCACTTTCAATAGGGAGATCAGAGCTAGTTGCTTTTCAAATAGGTGCACAGTCTGCTAAGGCAAGGCTAGTGAGCTTCGCTTTGGCAGGGTCTTCACTTTAACAGCAATTCATAGAAGGCAAAGCATTTAAAGAATTTTGCACATCTTTGGGTATGGTACAGGGCCAAAAGTCAAATACCAATCCACAAGAAGTGCTGAACTCTATAAATGCTGTGTCTAGACTTATTGCTGTAACAAAGTCTGTGTGTGTGAGGCAATTCATGTATCTGGAATGTCTGTACCTGTGTACATTGACATTTTAACAGGTATGTCAGACAGCTGATCAGAAAGCTTCATTCATGACCTGTTTGCCATTTCATAATAACTTACTGAAGTTGTTGGACCATAGACTGCTACATTTATTTTTCTCTATTCTTTCCTGAAGCCCTGCTTCAAGATGTTTCAGCTAATAGGCATTTCTAATGGACCAAACTTGTAATGAGTTTGAATTTTTCTAAAGAAGTAAACAGAAGTCTTTTTCTTTAGCCCCCTCTACGGAGTAAAATGTCTGGACTGCTACTGGTAGATAGCGCTACAGTGTATATGATCCAGGTACTGTATTTTATGGTTTAATAACTGTGCCTTTCTGTTACTAAATTAAGAAATGCCATATATACTGTGATGTAAAAATGCCAAATTTTATTTAAAATACTACATAATTAGGCAGGTATTTTTAAATGTTAGATTGTCCATCATGTTGCTGGCATGGTTCAAGTTAACTGGAAAATACTCAGTTTAGCCTGATCAGAATTGCATAAATGAAATAACGGAAGAATCATGTCCTTAAGCTCAAGATGTTGTAAATGGACAATAATCCCTTTTGTAAGTATTTTTAGTGTGTATTGTAAGTTACTGGAAGAGGATATATTTTTCTGGAGATTGTTTATATAGTGGACAGATATTCAAAATTAATTATCGAAACATATAAACAATAAAAACACACCATTCTGCAAAGAAATGGGCTTCACTTATTATTCCAAACTAATTTAGAAATACCATTGTTTTTAGATACTTTCTTAGGAAATATAATCCTTATTCTCAAAGAAATACATGTATTTTTATGCATTAACGTATTTACAGGTAATAATCACTTTTACTCCATTTAGATAGCTATAAGACAATATAATGATCAAATTAAATTTTTAATCATTCTGATAGGTAGATTGTGAGCAGTCGAGACAATATGGTCAATGTATAAACAGTTTGTGCATATCTAAGTTTTACTGAATTATGCACTTTTCAGCTTTTCATGATCCTTTTCCCAGTGATGAGTAGAATATGACCCTTCAACTGGAATTTCATGTGCCTCTTGTGTTTCATTTTGTCTATGTTCATGTGTTGCTTAATCTGTTCTTCCCATGTCAGGAACAGTCTCATTGTCTGGCCAGATGTGAATTACTTAGTTTTGTATTGTACTTTTTTTTTTTCCCAGGAAAATCATATTTTGGTTGAAAAGTCTAGTGATAGAATACAAAGCTTCAATTTTTTTGTAAACAATATTTGGAATTGGAAAGAGTTTTCATATTAGAGCTCATAACTCCAAACTGTTAATATATAAATTAACAAAGTTAATATTTTTCTTCAGAGCAGCAAATTTATGGTAAGCCAGCACTAGGTGATGTAAAAAACTAACTTTGCTGATGGATTTCTTCAGTGCACTCAGAATGTACCACTATGAATGTATTCAAACTGATGTATTCAGAACTGATAGTGTATTAAACAACTTCTACAGTTGAGAAGACCTTCCTTAGTAGAAAATGGTTAGCTTATTTCAGTGCGTGTTTCTGGATTTTATTTTTCTATCTGTCCCTCTTTTGCAGTTTAATGCTGAATGTGCAGTAAGAGGTAAATTGGTTTCCAAGGTTTTGAAGGAGGGATTTCCATGTGTTTGGCTTTGCACACTAAGATAGTCATTAAATAAACAGCTGGGGGGAATGTACACAAAATGCCTTACACTTGCCCTGAGCAAGCGAAGTAGTTCAAATGAGATTAAATTAGTCTGAGGACTGGTGAAAACAACAGGATAACTTTCTCTGAAGTTTAAGGCATATTCTCCTTAAATATCCTAGCTTTACATTTTATAGCGAAAAAATGTTTAAATTGTAGCACAGAAGAGACAAGTGAGCAAGACTGATCTTTTACGGTACATATTTGACTTCTAGGCACTTCAGATTTACAGCATAAGGGTATTCTTAAAGCTGTCTTTCTAGCTGTGCTTGCTCTCTTCTACGAATGGAAAATAAAATCTACTGTGAAAGAACTAGAATGGGAGAAAAAAATCATATGCAGGTAGGGCTTTCAATAGGCGAAGGAAAATTGCACTGTAGCTTATACTACTGTTACTCATAAAGATATATTTTATATTTTTATACATTACATTGGGTAACTTCAAAATGTCATGTTCCATGTACCACATAGTCTAGTCCACAGAAAATGTATATCAATGTTTATACAGCACCTTCACAATGCACCTTCACAACCCTGTTTCTAAGACTGCAACAACTCTACTGAAGTTTACATGAAAAAAATGTTACTATTCTATTTTCATGTTTTATAAGGAGTTACAGTCATGAGGGCAGTTGAGCACAAAATATAATGCAATATGAATACTGTTATAGCGAATAAAAAATGCAAAAATTAAAAAAAACCACATTAAATATGAAATATTTGTATTTTAATATATCTATGTCTAATAAGAATTTAAGATCCTTCAAATTGGGCATAATGAAACAGCACGTATAACTGGAGCACTTCCTTTACACAAAGCAATTCCTAGAGTTGAACGTGAAAACTGGTTCTTGTATAAGCATCAGCTGGTACCAAATAATTTATAAATTTAACGTGACTTTAAAAGGTAGTTAAATGACTCTTCAGAAGGACAGTACACATTAAACCTTTTATGAAGTGGTGCAAAAACATATGTCACTGCTAGTTCCAGCTTGTATCGTCCCAAGGAGATAAATACTGCTACTGTATGGAAGCAGATACAAATACACATTTATTACAAAAGGCCATGAGTTAAACTTGTCTTCTTTGATTACTATATGAAATAACACCCGAAACAAACAATCATGTAGAGTGCAATTTGGCACAAAATTCTGTTTTCCAAGAGGCTGAAGAGACTCGAATTATTCTCAGGCTGTGTTAAACACAGGAGTAGGATTTTTCTTGACCTGGCCCTCAATCAGAACGAACATATGCATTGCAGCTTGGGCAAGTCTGAGAAGCTATTATTTTGGAAAAAAAATCATGTTTATAAAAAAACTATTACTTCTGCTTCCCATACCATGCACTGGGGTTGAAGCATTTTTCTTCTATGAAGCTCACCTATGAAGCTGTTCGGTCATTGATCACATTTGCCTTACCACTTCCCTTGCAAACTGGAGGGCAGAGGAGGTGGATAAGCTGTTTTAAGTTAAATTGGTGAACCAAAGGGAGTTGTATTTTGTTTATTTACTTAGAGATTTGTTTTTTAAGCTTATGTACAGATTATCTCCTGTGGGAGAGAATAGTAAATAAACAGAAAACCCCAAACAAACAAAAAATCAGAAAGATGCATTTCTTTTAAAATTGCATCTCTAAATGTGGTTATGTGGCTTTTTTATTTCTTTTATTACCAGAACAGTGTTAAATTGTCTGGATTTTAAAAGCTATTACGTTTTCCTTTATTACTATCTTGTTAATACTGCTTTCAGTATTTTTTTACTCCATTTCTTGCTTATTTCCCAGGGATTGTCCTGAACTTTTTGTAAGCAATTGCTACATACGTGAAGATTGTAATTTTGAACTTGTAAAATCTTAAGGGCTGTTAGTGGCTGTTAGCTGCTCCAATACACAAAAACAAACCGTGCATGCTGTAAGTAAATACATCTGTTGTGCTAAAAGTTGTTTCTATTTCAGTATTTACTTTCTCAATACAAAATCGAGATTTTTCCTTTCGCACACAACAAATACATCAGATACTTAATAACTCAATAATATGAAGGGGCACTGCTGTTAAGTTCCTGTTACGAAGGTCATGTCTATGCTCTAACGTGCAGGCATCAGTGTGTGTGAAGTGACTTGCTTTCTAAGGTGTAAATGTAATAGTCTTTCTTTTGAGGTCTGAGATTGCTGTTTTCAAACTCACACTTAGCCCAGTTTTTACAAGACTTATAAAGGGCTTAACTTGGAAGCTGTTTCTGTAGCTGGAATTGGCTGTATGTTTGCAGTACTTAATTCATGCTTTCCCCTCTGTACCATAATTGCACTGAATGCCGAGATCCCAGAATAATGTCAGTAGGTAAAAGGATGAGAGGAGAATTGATTTCTTGAGGTACTGTGACTCAACTTACTGTAATTGATTCTTGGGTGGTTTTTTTTGTCTAATATAGGATGTTTCTAGGTTATACAATTAATTTCTATATTCTACAAATGTCTTTGAGGAAACTTTGACTTTTTTTTGTGGGAGGAAGTAGTATTGAATGACTTCATGCCAGAACTTTATTCTAGTGGAAAAGCTTAAGTGGCCTTTTTGTTTCAGCAAAAATACGTAAGCCTATTTTAAAGTTTACTGTAAATACTGTATTTGTCAAATTGATAAGGTTAGTTGGGTCACTCATGAAACAAAGGCAAACAAAGCTTAATTGAAACAGAATGTGATACTGTATGGCAGAGAAGATGCAGCTCTGTAGGTGTTCTCTAAAAAGCAAATACCACATGCTGAAGTTTAAGCAAATATAACTGCATTAGAAATATTTCTCTGCATTCTGTTCTGCACTAGAAATAATATGTATTGGTAAGAGTCCTTTCAAAGCAATATGTGTTTGCAGAGTATAATAATAACAGTTCCTGGAGAATCAAAGGGGAATGGTGGAGTACAAAGGAGACTATTATCTTCAAGATACTGACCAGGAAGTAAAAAGTCCTGTCAAGTTGGAAATTTTTACCAGTCACTAAACTTTGACTAAATTAGTCACTACAGTTTTCCCACAACTTAATTGCTTTTAGTGTAAAGAAAGACAAGGGTGATATTCCTGAAATGGAAAATAGATCTTAAGGCTGTTCTAGTTGTCTAAAGTATTGTAACTGAGAATGATCAGTTCATGAGCCAGTAAACTGAAAAGTAAGAACAAAGTCTAAGGAGGATTTTGTATTAATGCACTTAAAAACGATGCCAAAATTTGGCCTATACTTGATTTATATGAAATCTGTAGTATAATATATATATAAAATATATTGCATATTGGAGTTTATTTTTTTATGTACAGATTTTTTCTTGTTACTGCATTCCTTGATAAAAGCAGGTGTTCATAAAATATAAACCAGCTTTGTCTGTACAAGGCAAGGTTTTGTGTTAGTATTTCAGGAAAGAATGCAGTTGTAACCCCCAGTATCTCAACCTCTTGGAGGACTACTAAAAAAAACAAAGCAAAACAAACCAAAAAACAAAAAACACTTTCAAATGCAAGCCCTGAGAGTAGAGTATCATATAATGGTTGCTGTATAATAGTGTAGAACTGATGTTTTAAAACTTAATACATTGGAACTTTTTGTTATATTAATGATTTTGTACTCATTGTACACTTCTGCAGTTGTCAACTAATGTTTAAACTCATATTGACTGGTAACTGAAGTGTCTTAACTTCATCTGCAATGAGTGGGTAATAAAGTACTGTTGGATTCACTTGTGTTTTGCTGTCTTTATTCCTTCCAGTGCTAAGGGGCATGTGGTTGGACACATACCACAAGCGTAAAACACGGATCACAAGAAAACTCATCTATCAGTAACTGTTAGAAAAATACTTTCAAGGTGTGGGCTTAAGATGCTTAAGTTCAGGAAAAAGAACAAGGAAATTCTGAAATGAGGTTTTTCTTTTTCCACTGCTTTAAAATCTGGACTATTTAGCTTCATATAAACAATAAAACAAGCTATTGATCAAACTGTAAATGAAGATTTAAGTTCTCTCTATCTACAGCTTTCGTCAATTGCTGCACACTGATAAATGAATATGGAAGGAAGCTTTCAGCCTGACAAGAAACTTTCTATTTCTATGAAAGTGCCTGTTTGGAGAAAAAAATAATTTCCCAAATTCTGAAACTGTTTAGTTTGGATTTCCAGTCTAACAGCTGCTTTGACTTACACTGCACAGTCAGTTTAATAAGGCAGCTCAGTCCTTGACTGAAATCAGAGTCCTTATGGAAAACAACCAGATGAATTTGTATCCTCTTGGATCACCTTATAGTAATTTCTACCTGCCTCCTGAATCTGCTCTGAAAATTGGCCAACTGTAGGTATTCTTATTCCTCAGACTATTAACAGATTTCCGTGGAATGTATGCAGGCAGTATATTTGCATGAGCTTTGCCTCCTTAGTAAAACAGACTTAATTGCAGAATACTATTAATTTCAAATGCTGTGAATTTTGTTTTACCATGGTCCCAAGATGCTTTAACTGCTGTTTAATATATGGGCATGAGCAAGTATTAGTTCATTTGTGTATTTGCATTACCTTTAAATAGCCTTAAGTTACTTTGAGAAGTGCAGCAAAAAAAAAAAAATACTGGTCAGCACAACTCTCACTTCCTCTCTTCCTGCTGTGTACAGTGTACAGTGTACAGTGCCCAGTGAGGAAGTTTCAGCACTTAAGTAATGTTTCTAAACAATGTTGCAGAACACTCTAGAAGACGTGGTAACTGCCTCTTGAAAAGAAGCTGTTACGCCATTTCAGGTCCATTAGTGGGGCACTGTAAAGCATTCCTCCTTTTGATAGCCTGAAGGATTTATGTGGAGATAGTTCAGGAGATTCTACTTGTTACATAAGGTAAACACTTTTATGCTAAGCAACTGTCCTACCACTTGAAGAGATTGCTGTGACTTTTGTTTTGTTGTCCCACCAAAGCCTTTCTGTCCTCTTACAGCTGTCAAAAATGTAGATTACTAGGATGTTAATTCCAAGCACAACAGAAATGCATGATCTGTTGGTTAAGAGTTTGTTCTTTAAGTTTCAAGCTACTTCTGAAGATGCTGAGACAAATGGGGGGGGGGGGAATAAATAAAAAACCCCAAAACCATGCCCCAAAAAGCCCCAATGACAACAAAAAAAACCAACACTCAAACCCCCAAAAGGATAAACTCAAAAGAACCTCAACAAATGTAACTAAATGGCTCCTCCTTGATGTCAAGATTTTAATTCATCATTCCACTAATGTTTTATCTATTTATGGTCTCTGCTGAGGAAACAAAGGTTTATTTTAAGGATTTAAGTTGTTACTAAAGTAAATCTCTGGCCCTTGCTTCAGCAAGTGGCTCGTATGTGCTTAGTCTTTCTAATTATTAGTTCTAAATGAAATATTTTTGAAAGGATTTGGAGTAAGCATTTATTCTTTGCTTCAACAGCTGATGGAGCTTAATTGATAGACTCATGACAGTTTAGTTTATGCTACTGAACTGAAACCAGAAAGGTGTAATTGGAACTCCTCTGATCAACCAAACCTAACCAAATATTTCTGAATTGGTAATTAAATCTCCATAGACCTGAGATTTGGCTCTTCCTCAGCTGTATAGTGTTTGTTGCTCTTTCCATGAGACTTTACAATGAAAAGAGTGGATGAGATACAGGATAACTACATAAACCTTTATAGGTACAAATCATCTCTAATATTCCTCTGACATCAGTTTAGCCATGATTTACATGTAGATTGTCTAATATGATTTAACTTTTTACTTGCTAATTACTTTGCAAAAGTAAAAGCAGGTTCCAGCCCAAAAGCTTAAATCTGCATTCCACTGGGAACTATCCCTCCATTTCACATTTTGTCTCAGAGCTTTCTCTGTGCTTTGAACTTGGGCTGTGAAGAACAATTGGATGTAGAGAAACTTGGTTTTCTTTATTGAAGAATTTTCTTACTATCCCTTTAACTGTAAAATATTTATTATACCATTTATTATTGACTTAACTGAATGCTCTGGTTTTATACAAGTGAATTATTCTGACCACATACAATAACTTTTCCAGATAGCATGGCAAATACTTGGTTTACAGATGATGCGGGTTTGGTAAGGTTTATAGCATTCCTTTCCAAGTATGGCTGGTACGCTTGTTTTTTACTTGCCTCTAATGTTCCAACCCTCCTTCCCCTTCTGGGACAAATACATTCTTATGTCCCCACAACTTGTGAACATAGCTTACGTCCCGAAGAGAAGTATTTTCCTGGTTTTACTACATAATAAATCTTTCAGGTGTGGGAAATGATTCTAAATCTGCTAATAAGCTGTGGGGTTTGTTGTTTGGTTTCTTTTTTTTCCCCTCTAAAGACATTGCAGCCATTTGTTGGGGAGCCAAACTAGTTTTCTTAATCTCGGGAGTAAAGTAGCAAGATTCCTTTACACTGCCATAAAAATCATTGAAAAGCTGCTGCTTAAACAGATGCTTCAGAATGAAATTCAGAGAAGTTTAGACCACTCAACAAGAGGATCTTATTTCTGTGGACACTATTCTAAAACTTGTTAGTTCAGCAGAACTAAAGCATTTGTTCTACTCTAGAAAACACTACAAATTAGTGATAGACAACAGCTAGTGTGCAGTAGGCAAAATTACCTTCAACTAGATGCTGACTGGCCCTTCCTGGGTGGGAAAGCAATGATTTTCTGGTTCTGTATAAGTGGCCACTTGCCTCCCAGCCATCTGGTGCTTTCCTATTTGCAGCCTTCCCATGTCCTACAAGCTATTTTTCTCACCTTCGCTGATACCTACTTCTCATTTACTTTTCAGCTTTTTCTTTTCAGGTAGCTCCAAAGAACATCAGCCTCCCAAGTTTTACAGCCATACTTCATGCTTGGTGACAAGCCACAGCACAAGGTTCCTTCACCTCACAACAGAGAGCGTTCATGTGCCAAACTGATATCCTTCAGGTATGCATCTTCTGCATTGTCAGATATCTCCTTTCTGCATTACACAGTGTCTGGTCTGAAATGTGCAGAGTAAGATTGTTGAGGGTAACAGCAAGAGTTTGTTGCTAGATCATGGAAGAAAGAAAGGGGGGGAAGGAACCCGTGTGTAGCAGAGGCAAGATAGTAGATATGGAGGAGAAAAGGGTTGTGGGAATAGGTAAGTGGAGGACATAAGGAATTGCAGAGATGTTGGGAAGTAGCGAACTGAGGAATAAATAGTGTTGTGAATAAGGCAGGAGCTATAAATCCTTTCCCCTTTTCAGAACATCCTTGGAGTTAGGAACAATTCCATCTTTTAATAAGTTTAAAAAAACCCCATACTATTTTTGTTCCTGAAGTTGCGAGAGTGGGGAGCAATTTTGGCTTAGGGTTGTGGTCATTTGCTGTGGTAGCCAGAGAACGGTTCATTGCCTGTACTAATTCTAATGCAGTTTGATTACAAGTAGTCTCATATTTGAGTTTGTATATGGATTCAGCAGTTAATCTTTTCAGAATCTTAAAAAAAATCCAAAACACAAAAATGAACAACCAAAAAAACCCCGAAACAATCAAGTTCATTTTCTGAAAGTTATAGTCCTCTTAAGTGTATAAGGCTAATTTGACATGATAGCTTAGTAAGCATAAGCATAACATTCTGCTTCCATATCAGTTAAAGACAAAAATTTCCTCTGAATTATTTAATCCACCACATGTTTTGACCATCTCTCCTGGTGTGCCAACAGCCATATTTGGGTAATTCCTGCTGTGGAGAATTCAGTTCTGGTGGCTAATCAAATCCACAACTGCCTTGGGAAGATTGCCCCAAAAATGCCTGTTACAAAGAGTTACGTCGCAATTGCTGATCTCATGCTGTTAAGCAAAGGGATGTAATCATGTTTGCCTCGTACAGAATGAATTTCAGAACACTGTGACCTAGATTTTTATTAACTTGCAAAGATTTTTAAACTGAAAATTCAGCAAGAGCATATACTCTATAATCATTTTTGGTCATTTACTGTCTGCAGAGTTATGCATGCTGTAATGGCTACTCATTGCTTCATGGTCATTGCTGTGGATCAGTTGCTGCAAACTATAAATTAAGTATTTATATAGGTGGATGGAACTATAAATTAAGTAAAGCTATTACTCAAATGTACACTTGCTGCTCATAGAGCTGGAATATTTTCTCTGGGCTGATGTTTAAGGACATAACGCTGTCCCTGGTAACTTTTAATAAAGTTTGAGGGAGTGAATGTTGCCAACATCTTTAGAACAGTGGTAAAAGCATGATGTCAACCAGTTCGATATTCAGACTGCTTTCATACCAGTGCTAATTAGCACTGCATTGTGCTTGCCCTGCAGCAGCAGTTCTACTCATTCCTGATGCGTTGGCCTTGTGACAGCACTGGTATTGTGTCTACACTTCAGGCTGACTAACCTCATTAATACATAATTGAAAGCAAAATAAAAGAATTCTTCTGGTCAGATTTGGCTCTTTTCCCTTAGAGGCATGTCCAGGCATCTTTTTTAAACATCTGGTTGCTGAGATTTCTTTCTTGTCAATGCAAATAAATGTCTGTTTCATACAGGAAATACATAGGAGCCACTTCAGTAGCTAATGCAAACACTGTCTATGATACAGCAGTTCTGAAATGTGTACCTGCTCTGAGGGCCTACTGCTGCCCTGAACTCCTGCTCCTGAACTTGTTCAGGATTTTTGGGAGGTCAGTCCTTCGTAATTGATCTCTGTGTCAACCAATTTCAACTGCAGTTAGAAAACCAGACCTTGAAGCAAAGATAAAAGATGATACACCAACAAAAAAAGCATACAGTGTATGGGATCTGACAAATCCAGGCTCTTAAGAAACTGTCCCCAAAAAGTCGATAGGTAGCAGATCTGAGCAGCTTTGTAATGCACATCTGTATTGTATTCAGGATCCTTGCACATGAATGTGTTGGTTTAATACTGAGGTTCTTGGTAAAAGCCAGGAAGAAGAGGAATAGCTCAAGCAAGGCTATCCTTTTAAGCCTTTACAAATACAGAAAGAACTGAGTGCCTTTAGGTGAGCTATGTGCTCTGGGTGCCCTCTGCTACTGCTCAGATGGAAGGTTCCTGCAGTAGCATCCAGATCTTTCTGCTTCAGTGAGGAATCAGGAATTTCTGCCAATAACAAAATTGCCAATAAAACCCCTAATCTCAACATGTGTGTCCATAGCATGGGCGTTCAGAAAGAGAGGCTGACAAGGAAAACAGAAACACTTGTCTGCAGTCTATTTTCCCTACCTGAACTATGCTTGGAACATCGAATTAGCCTTTTAGGGAGTTACACGGAACAGTTGGGAAGGCTGAGGAGGAGCCCACAGTGAATGGCCCAATCTTCTGCCTTCAGCAGGATTAAATATAAAACCTTAAACTGGCATTCTGTGCTGCAGGTCATGAGAAATTGTGAGCATCATTACCAAAGCAGCATTATTAAGAATTCCTGCAGAAAAGGGATGATGGACACAGCTCTTCTACTGCAGGATACATAGTTAACTTAGGATCTCTTGAGTCATAAGCTGTAAGTCTGAGCTGACCTCTAAAAACTGGTGTCCTTATCCAACAACTTGACTTTGCAATCAAAACATCCTTTTATTGTATGATGTAATTAGAGTATAGAATTTAATCAACCTTTGATTTTGGTTTATTACGTGCTTACTCAGCACAAAGTGGCAATTAAGCATTAAAATACCTTCAGTAAATCCAGGAAGTTGGTAATCATAATTAATTTGCCCCATTTCTAGATTGTATCAAGTAGAACTGCAAAAAGTGATTGAGAAAAGTTTGCCAACTCCCTGTCTCCCTCAACAGATGATAACTGAGAAGTTAAACAATCCAGTGAGCTGTAACTTTTAAAGATGTTCAAACTAAATTCTTCTTTCTCCAGATGCAGAAATCTTCTGATTGAACTAAGTTCAGTAATCCCTGGTATGATCCCTGACATGGAACTGTTGGAGCAAGTCCAGAGTTGGCCATGAAGATGCTCAGAGGGCTGAAGCACCTCTTCTATGGAGACAGGATGAGAGTTGGCATTGTTCAGCCTGGAGAAGGCTCTGGGGAGATCTTAGAGCACCTTTCCAGTATCTAAAGGGGCCAACACGAAATCTGGAGAGTGACACTTCACAAGAGCATGTAGTGACAGGAAAAGGGGGAATGGCTTTAAACTGACAAGAGGAGAGATTTAGATTAGACATAAGGAAGAAATTCTTTATTGTGAGAGTGGTGAGGCACTGGCACAGGTCACCCAGAAAAGCAGTGCTGCCCCATCCCTGGCAGTGCTCAAGCTGCTTTCAGCAACTCGGGGACAGTTGTGTCACAACAGTTGTGGTATTATGCAAACAGCAAAAAAATTCTCACTCTAGAGGACTTGCTGTTCGAGCACCTGACCTTAGTCCTGGAGACATGACATTAAAACTCAGATCTGTTTAGACTACTTTGCTTCTTTTTAGGGTGGGGATCATAAAGATTCCTTTCTGAAGATGTCTTGTGTTTTGAGTGATGTCTGTAAATGACTTTCGAGTTACAAGCGATCTTTGGAGCAACTGTCATGGAACTACTTTTGTAAACTTTACAGATGCACTTCTACCTCATAGATGCAGTGACTCAGCAGCATGGGTGTGCTATCAAGTAATTGTACTTTCTGTTAATATAGCTGGATCCATCTGGGAGTACTGAATACTAAATCTGTGGCAGTAGAGCTGTGTTGTTCCAGTTGATCTTGCAGCTGTTTTTACTTTGTGAACAATGAACAGAAGGTATTTGTTGCATTTGTGGCAACATAAACTATCCCAGGAAACTCAAGATTAAAAATTAACTAAAAATATTTCTCATTAGAATATTGACATTATTATAATGTATATTGTGCCAAAGTAAATATTGTCTTCAGTGAAATCATACACATCCTGTTTTTACAGTTTCAGAACAGCTCTCGCTAATGTGAGCAGTGACTAATCCTGGGTGACAGACTTCAGCAAGACCTGGCTTCACCACAATGGCAGAAGGTATTTACTTTGAAAATAATATGCATGTAATTTGGGTCTTTGCTGTCATGTGCTTAGAGATTTTCCTATCTTCAGTGTACCATGCAGAAACAAAATGGTCCCCAAAATAACTGTTAGGAAGCAAAATTAAACGAGAAAGACCTCCTCTTTGTGGCAGCTGGTAAACTCGTCTATCCCCTGCGATACCTGCTTGGCTAAGCAGCTGCTGTGACTCCATAATTACAAACAGGCGATCTAGTCTCTGTCCTAACTATTTAGAGGCAGACTTTGAGCTGAAATCAAGGTGAATCACCAAGCCATCTGTAAAATACAAGCCAAGCTGATGATCTCATGGTGTTGCAGTGATGACAGAGAAGTGTATTCTCTATTCATAGAAAGATTATTGTGCCAGAGGTACATAAATAGCTGCAGTAATAAAAATAACAGTAGTTACGCTGGAGTACGACTTTTAATTACACATTTGCACGCTACTAGTGACAGGCAACTGAAACTGTCGGTACTTTGAAGTATCTTTTGATGAACTTTCTGTTTTCATGACATGTCACAGGTAAGGACATTAAACGGAGGTACAACATTTGTTTTTATAATGTTCTGTCATTATTATCCATATGATTTGACCACATTACTGGGCTTAGATAAAGCTTTTTATCTTGTCAGAAAAACAGCTCAAATGTTTAGATTTTAATTTTAAAAATGGCAGTGGAAACTAAGCTAATGAAAGCATTGTTTAAACATTTATCTTGAAAGAGTGTATTTTTGATACCGGTATTATTACAACAACTTACAGCACTAATCAGAAAAGACTACAAATCTGATTTTAACCGGTACAAAAATAAAGGTACGGATTTGTCTATTCATTAACGGCCAAGATCATGGAGTAATGCAGTACTCTGCAGCTGGAGCCAAACCTGAGTGCCGCACAGGGAATTAAAAGCAGAACGCGAGATTCTGAATCCCAACACTTTGAGCAGCCTTAAAGAAAAAGAAGAATCGCGTGTGAAGCATGCGGTCCTTTCTCTAATAACCTGTATGTGCTAGCTTCTTAAACCGCAAGTAAAACGCGGGGAAAAAATACTATTTTGAACTTTAGTTGATAAAAAGACGGGCCTGGGGCAATGCCAGGAAAAGCAAACCTCAGCGGCTCTCCTGTCCCCTCTTTTTGTTTGGGTTGCTCCCAGCAAGCATCCCTGCGATGCCGGAGGAGAGCAGCTCCGCTCCACAGGCCACCGCACGCCTGCCCCCTTGGACGGGCCCATGATGGCGCCGCACGGCGCCGCGGCCAGCAGCCAATGCAGTGGTGGAGGTGGAGAGGTTGCACCGCCCCTTCCGCCTCCTGGCAGCACGCCACTTCCCGACGTAACTTCCTCTCCCTCCGCCGAAGAGGGAAGATGGCCGCTGGCGAAGCGACGGGAGCAGCCAATGGGGTGGCGGGGGAAGGTTCTGGAGGCGGGGCGGCAGCCGGCTGTGTGGAGCAGAGCCGTCGAGGGGAGGGGTGCGGAGGGGTAGGTCCGCGGTGGGGGTATTGGGGAAGGGCTGCCGGGGTAGGGCAGTGTTTGCTGTGAGGAGGGCGAGGGGAGTGTGCTTCCGAGGAGGATCCTCTCTGCCGGGAGCCGGGTTGGGTGGGAGCCTTTGTGGGGCGTGGGGGACTCTGGTTCCTGTGGGCTTGGTATGGTTTGGGCAGGGGAGGATAAGGGTTGCCCGTGGAGGGTGGTTCGGGGTGGGAGAGCGAGCGCGCAGAGGTGTCCCTGTGCCCAGGGATGGACATCTCTTGGCGTACGTCGTGCCCTGTGCGGTGGGGAGGCGAAAAGGGGGGTTCCTGGAGTTCAGTACCTCACCGGTGGTTTTTCTCTTTCCTTTAGGCTGAACTGTGGCGTCTCGTGCTTGCCTGATTGTGATGCTGTCTGTGTTGCTGGTGAAGCTTGAACAAAAGCACTCAACTTTCGCTGTGAGTTTATGCGGTTACTCAGTGATGCCTGGAGCCTTAAAACCAGTAACAGTGCTCTCAAAGCACGCTGGACAGGGGGCAGAGCAGGTGGAGGGTTGGCACTGGCCTCGTCACCCTTCCTAGCTTTGATGCTGTGTCTGCGAGAGAATTGAGGATTGAGCCTGGTGTGAGGATTTGGGTCAGTGTATTGGTAATTTGGATAGGCACATCTGATGAGGGTTGTGACTGGCCACTTACGGGCTGCCAGTGTTAGAGTTAGAACCTGTATTGACAGATAATGCATGTTTAGTAAGCAGTTATGCTGGTAAGCACCAGTGTAGGTGTTGTGAAGATGGGATCTTTTTTAACAATAGTAATAGTTTTAAACAGAAATAGTCTTAAACAAAGCTAGTTTTAACCAAGTTTTAACTAGTTTAAGCAAAAACAGTTTTAAAACAAAAATAGTTTTAAAGTAAAACCAGAAAATCTGGAAAAGGGCAGAATGAGAAATAAAAGGTTTGGTTTGGTTTTTTTGTTTTGTTGTTTGCTGGGAAAAAGTGGAAAGAAACTTTTTCATGTTTTTGAGCCAAAACCCAGAGGAACTCCTGCTAAAGCTGTAATACATGTATCCTTAAATGATATAAGCAATAGGTATTTCAAAATATGCTATGCTGGAGAATTAACTTCTTCCTACAAGATAGAGGAGTGGAATTGTCAGTGCTGTGCTATGTTGCTGACTCACCTTAGTTACAGTTCTACAATAATTGCAAATGGTTACAATAATTGCAAACCCATTTTCCCTAGAAATGTGTTGCATATTTGGAAGAATGCAGAGATGCAAGGTCTTTTGTTAGTATGCTGCTTTCTGGGTCTGTGAAAACTCTGTTCTCAGAGCTAAGCTATATTAATGCCTTTTATTTCCTAGTATTTTAAACAGGTTCCTATTTGAGAGATATGGTCAGATTCTATGAAGCGTGTGTGCGGAACAGCTCCTGTAAGATAACTGGGCATTGTCAGTAGAGTAACTGAAAAGGTTTCTGTTTGTGTGTATCCCAAGGATTGCTTTCCAGGTGCTAATCTTATATAATGCTTGTTTAAAGTTTATGTGTTCTTTCCTGCTTGTTTGGAGTTTAAGACTATGGTAGCTATTTGCATCTTCCTCCAGGTATGTTTTTATGGGGTCAAGGAACGGCCCAAAGGTGGGCCTAGGACTCCTCAGCAGCCTCTGCATACATAGAGAATGATGTGGGGCCTGACTGTTTCTTGTGTGTCTTCAGACTTCTTGGAAACATTTATCTTATTTTTTTGCCAGTTCTGCTGTACGTGGGCTGATTGATGACGTTCAGGTAGATTTTTAAATGGCCTAAGTATGATTTTTTTAAAATTGTTCTTTCTTTCTCTGTATCAGTCTTGGGCACAAGAGTCCTTTGCTGTGCAGCCCTAGTATCTGCTCTGTACCTGACTGTAGGAGGTCTCCTGTAAAAGCACATTGTTGTTACGTACTGTCAGCACTTCCGTGCTGGGTTCTACAGCTTTGACATGCTTTTACTGTGACTATACAAATAATGTGATTTCTGAACTCCTCTGGGGGAAAGAAAACAAAACAAAGCAGAAGGAAATCAGCGCTACCATATAGATGAGCCATGCTTGATGTAAAGTCACCTGTGTGGACTTCAGGGCTTGGCTTTAATTGGTGAATGAAAAGATTTCTATGTGGGTTCACTTCTCCTGTGAGATGATAAGTCTGATAGTGGGTTCCACACCAGACATGAAAAAAGAGTATTGAGATTTGGCAAGGCCAGGTTTTGGAGATGAGTGTGCTTTGTGACTTGCAAGCAATTTAGGAGCAAGCTGGACAATGGAGGACATAGGCAGGAAAAGAGTGACTTGTCTGTAGCTGTGTGGATTTAGGAAGGTTCTCTTAAAATGCGCCTTTGCCCTCTTCAGACATTAGCCTGACCCATTGTCCAGTTCTCCCTTAGCTCTTAACATTCTCATGTTCCCATACCGTCTCTTTTCCTTTAAAGAAGACTTAAATAAATTCTTGCTGGTGCATTTTCCCCTCTTATTTCTTCCTGACACCTTTTCCTTCCCCTTTCTTCTCCTCCAAGCTGTCCTCAGATCGTTCTCTCACTCCAGCTTGCAACTGTTGAAGCCCTGGGGAACAACAGTTCTACTGCAGCATTTTGCACCTACAAACCAAACTGCTGGTTCAGATCTGGCAGAAGCATGGTTTGTTGGTTTGTTGGGCTGGTGCAGTCAGCATGTAGAGCTGGGACGTGCTCTGTGCAGTCTGTAAAGAAGCATTTAATTTAGGGCTGATTAGTTAAATACATGTGGAGGAACTTGGTGGTGGTCATGACTGATGAGAGTGTGTTATATGAGCTTCCTAAGAACAGACATCCAGGCTCTTTTCCAGGAGCCTACAAGAAATCTTTACTGTAAGAGTGACAGAGCACTGGAACAGGTTGCCCAGGGGGGTTGTGGAGTCTCCTACACTGGAGATATTCAAGGCCCGCCTGGACAAGTTCCTGTGTGATGTACTGTAGGTTACCCTGCTCTTGCAGGGGGGTTGGACTAGATGATCTTTTTAGGTCCCTTCCAACCCTTGGGATTCTGTGATTCTGTGAATAGGACAAGGGGAGATGGCTTTAACTTGAAAGAGCATAGGCTTAGATGAGATACTGTAAAAAAGGACTGGACGGGGCTTGGAGCAACTTGGTTTAGTGGAAGATGTCCCTGACCATGACAGGGAGTTGGAACTAGGTGAACTTTAAGGTCCCTTCCAACCCAAACTGCCTTCAGATTAAGTCATAGAAATGTTGCCTTCAGATTAAATTTTGGTAGTTTGGATGAGTTGTTTCTATGATGTATTTTTGCCTTCGCAGATACTTTGATGCAAGTTGCACCTAAATATTTGAGAACAAAGCAGGAGATGGGGATGGACAGCTCACTGAAAGAAGAAAGTAAAGCCAATCTAAGGCACTGAAAAGATCATGCTGAAGTTGCAGGACAAATAGTGAAAAATTTGCTTAGGCTGTTCTGAAGGTCTCAGCCCAGAATATGTTTTCTGTCCTGTTTCTAGGCCTTATAGGATTCTTGAGAATCCAGACATTTTGTAAGTAGCAGCAGCAGGTGCAGCTGTGCATTGGAACAAGTTCACATTAATATTTTCTTAAAAACTGTTCAGTCTGATATGTTTTCATTCTGTTCATTATTTAAGGTC
This sequence comes from Lathamus discolor, assembly GCF_037157495.1. Lineage (NCBI taxonomy): Eukaryota > Metazoa > Chordata > Aves > Psittaciformes > Psittacidae > Lathamus > Lathamus discolor. The sequence goes on along the minus strand of NC_088889.1, from coordinate 20,703,648 downwards.
CAGGAGGACTGTTGCATTACCTAGTCTGAGCTCCTTTGCAAGATAAACCATCTGTACTGTTGCTTTTACCCTTTACAGACTTTACATGAATTTATCTCCCCTTTCAGATTAATCCAAAGGCCCTTCTTACAGATTGTTATTCTTAGGTTGTTGTTATTATTTTTTAATTGCCTTAATTATATTGCTGAAAATTTTTTGAGGTGACCTTAATGTTTACCTTCAGACTAAAAATTCCAACAGAGAGGAACTTAAGTATTTTAAAACCTCTTAGTCACTGTTTTTTACTCTTTGAGACTTCTTTTATCTAAGACCTCGCAGTGGCTTTATAAGGGCATTTGCTATCTTTCTCTAATTCTGTAGTTTCATACCTAAATGAAAGTTGAATGAAAAATCAAACCTAAAGGGTTCTGGAAATCCTTTGTTTAATATAGCAACTGAATCTTATCTTATCTGTACTAAACTACTCATCGTTCTTACGCTGGATTAAACTAATTAATTTTAAAAAATCAGCTTTAAAATAACTTTTTTTTTCCTGTGTGGTTAACCATCTTTCTTGCAAGCTTTTTTTTTTTTCTTCAGCAGAATCTTCCTCTTTTTTCTTTACTTTTTTAGTTGATTAGTAACTTTTCACTTGTAACTCTCTCTGCAGCCAGCTGTGACTCTTGTGATCTTTCTTTTTCTCACTGTGCTTATTATTTCAAGGCAAAACCATTGCTCAGCTTCTTGTTAAAAAAAAAAAAGTGCTGTACAATTGGTAAGCAGTTACGTTGGTGACAAGATAACCTGGCGTTTAACTAAAATTGGCGAACTGCTTGCTAGATGGAGCTATTTGCTGGCAGGACCTAGACTAGGAAGCTTCAGGTATTGATCACTCCTCAATAATCTTTTTGTAATGAGCATTTCTCAATGTTTGTTGCCATGGGAATGACTGTAAGAGCTGGAATTATTATTTTTCCGTTGTGGAATCAGAAGGAACAAGCAGATGGCTGCGAAAGCAAGAATTCTTGTTTAGAAACATACAGCTCTTACTAGCAAACTTGACTTACTCAGGTTTTGTGTATGGTTTGTGGAGGATTTTTCTTGAGGTAAGTGAAGTTGATTTTAGTTCATTCAATGTCTGTCAGTGTATTTAAGGAGATACACGGCCTGGTTTTGAAAGGGGGAAAAACATGTAAGGAAAAATTAATTCTAGTGGTTTAATGTCTTGGGCAGCTACTACCATGAACATGTACTGGATGTTCTTGGTTGAGGAATGTTCATAGCAGCCAGACATGAGGTAACAGAGTGAGAGAGGAAGGGTTTTTTAGTTGTTGGATTTGGTTTGGTGTCATCTCCCCTCTTGCCTCTTCTCTGGGAAAATTTAGTGATGGGCATTTCTGGGCTTTGTGCTTCCTGGATGCTTCAAGAGCAAACACCAACACACCAGTCAGTTGTTCCTGCGTGCTTCTGTGTGCATTGCATGGAAATGCAAGGGTAACATCTTGCATCCTCGTGAAGTCTAAAAGATCAAAAGCTCTGAATTGAATTCACAAAAATGAGACTTGAAAGAAGTGTGTGTAACTTTTTTTTTGGTCTCTTTGACAGAGCACAAGAAAAAGTTGCAATGTAGTTAAATTTGGGTTTGGTTTTATTTTCCAGGTTTTGGTGCTAGACAGTTCTAAGTAAAGGCTATGATCTGTGATTAATAGTCAGATTTGAGGAACTGAGGCTTTTCAAAGGAAATAAAAAATGCTGCTACCTTTAACAACATTCTTTACAGTACTTCACTGATTTCCTGTGCTTTGCACTGTAAATGCAGTTTTTCCTTCCTTGAATGCCACTCTGTTAAGGAGACAATTAGCTTTTAAGAACCGATGAAAATTAGCGAATGAATATATAGATGAAATAAAAAGAGTAAGTGCTCTCTCTGAATTGTGGGGTCTAGATCTGAGACTGCAGCTCTTGGAGGAGTGAGCGAGCTCTTCTGGAGCGGTGGTCGTTAGTGCCATCAAGTGGGCTGGATGCGCAATAGCAGCTGCTGTCCGTCAGTCACCATGTCACCTCCTGCTCTCCGAGTGACTGACGGTGCATGTGTCCTCTGCCGCGCTGATGGCACGTTTGTGTTGCTCGGAGAGGTGCAGGCACTGCAGAAGTGACTTGAAATGTTGGACCAGATGATCCTTGAGGTCCCTTCCAACCTGATATTCTATGATAAATAGTCAAGCTTGAGACGGAGGCATTGCATTTTCCGCGCAACAGCCTTTGTAAAAAGCTGTAGCTGCTTGGAGGAGCACCGTGTAAATCCTTCACCTTTTATCCCGACAATTTCAGGGGCATGGAGAGGGGAAGCCGCCATAATCTGGAAGTTGCATCCTCTTTGTGCACATATATAACCCCTTCTTACTACTGTCTTATCCTGCTTCTGAAACTACGCAGTGAGCAAATGTTGTGTCTTGCTATTGTCTGTCTGGTGATGTGGTATCTTTCAGGAAAAAATGATGAGCCAGCTTATCTCATAGTTGCTTGTTTTTCAGTCTGCCTTCCTATTTGTGTTCTTTGCTGTGCAAGGGCAGTTGTGGGTGCCAGGTTGACAAGGTTATAAAAGTAGATGAAGATAGTCAAGGTTTTTTCCCCCCACTGTTGTAATTGGAAACTGCTTTGAAAGATAAACTTTATAATTTCTGCTCTAAATTTTATTTATGGTCAGTTTATACTCTTAAACTGTTGTGCCAGTATTGTTCTTGAGTGGCTCCCCTCCCTTCTCAGCATTTATGCCTTTGATGTTTTGAAGATAGCAATCGTGTCCCCTCTCAGTCTCTGTCTTTGCCAAGCTATACAAGGCAAAGAATCCCAGCTACTTGTAAAATAAACAGTCCATTACCTGGATCATCTAACCCATCCTCCTCTGCACTTGATTATGGTTTACTTGTCAAGATGTTGGCTTCAGCAAAGAGCCCTGCTTTTAACCTGCTATGACCCTGCAAAATACAGATTGACTAAAGCATTGAGAACCATCATGGCTTGAGAGCAGGGTTATTAAAATGCATAAAGCTCTTGACTTTGTTTTTGGCCCTTGCCTTGTTTTGGGCAATGCCATCTGCTGAAGAGACTGGAAAAGTCTTTGTGGATCTCAGAAAAACAAATTCCCCACCCACGTCTTACGGGTTTGTGGGTACTAATGAAAGCATATAGTTTTTGTTGTCCTTTGCCGGCAGGGGTTGGCTTGTTGCTGCATACAGTAGTGGTAGAGTATCAATATCTACACGCTTGCTCTTTTGTCCTTCCCTTTCGTGATTCTATTTCTTGCAACTGTGTCCTAGTTCTCATTGTGAAAAACCAGTTGAACATGAACTTCCCGTGCAGTGCGGTGGAAAATCACTGTGCACTTGGGTGTTACAGAAAGGGAAAAATGATTTCTTTTTTTTTTTTTAAATCTGTGCATGGCATTGGTGAAGCTATACAGGAGTCCGTGTATGGCTCAAGTGTAAACACTGCCTAAAGGCTCCCGAAAACAAAGAGCTGAAGAGAGCGCCTTGCATGGGTACATTGTGCACATACATGATGCCTTGGCATCTTTTGTGGAGACTTTAAAGTACATTCTTTTGAGCAGCATAGAGTCAACATAGCTCTAAATCCCTTTATTTCAGCCTCTCCCACGCTGCTGTTTTCACTTTGATGACATATTTTCCTTTTGTTGCCTCTAAAGTATTGGAAATTGAGCCTAGGACATGATGAGGATTCAGCAGAGCCTCCAACTGTCAGGCTATGCACAAAGAGCATGTTTTAGAAATTGATAGTCTGTTAACTGTCATAGGCACACAAGGATCTCCAGCTTCTCCTGTTGCTTTGATACTGGAAAGGGTCTGACAAATTACCCTGATGTGGTGATGATCTGGATTGGCTAAAAATATATATACATATATGTGTAACCACAAGCATAGGAGAAGATACAGAACTAATCAGTCTCCCAGTTACATACAGGCAGCAACTGCTGAAATAAAAAAATCAAACAGGGTACAACATATATAAAAAGGATATTGTAGGATGTGACTGGCAAAGATACCTTAGCGATCTGCATGTTCCTGGGGAAGCAAATGAGGAAATTAAGGAGAATCTGTTTCCTCTGCTTATGCTTGGCAGATGTTTGTACCTGTGCAATACATCTGGAACTGCAGAGAATGGCTTAAGCAGTAATGCTGTAGTAGTGTTAACAGTTGCCAAGCACACAGATATCCTGGTGCTGCGCATGTATAAGAATATCTTCTTATCAGATCACCGGCACCATCCCTAGTGAAGATGAGAACTGCAGCAACTGATTTAAGCTTGGGTTTTTAAGAAAAGAGTCTTGAAAACATAATAGTCTTATGTTTTGAAGAATGAGCTCTGGTAACAAAATGTACTTAAGCTAAATTACTGTTGTGAAAGAATTTCTAAAGTATTCTGGTAAACAAAACATTTGATCTCATTATAGGTATTTTGGCACCTATGTGTGGTAGTAGGAGCTATTTTTCCTGCTGTAGCTGGGTTTCTTTATATTCTTTTATTATGGTTGCTGCTAAATTTAGGCTGAAATTTCCCAGGCTTCCTGTGGTGTAGAAACAAATTCTTTGGAAGAATTTCAACAAACTTATTGACATTTGGGAAGAATCTTCTTCATTATTTCCAGTTAGTTTAGTAAGAGTATGTTGGTACGAAGAAGCAGTGTCTACATTGGAGGAAATAAATGGTGTTATTACAGAGTCACTATATTATTCATACAGCCGCATAAGCAGTTTTTTCCTTTCACCTTTCTCTGTAGGGTGGATCACTGGGGTTGCCCATTCAGTCGTGGTTTTGTTCATCTTAAAATGGCTCTGAAACTCATTGCTCTTGGATTCTTTTTTTGTAATCCCAAACTTGAAAGGACATCAAAGCGTTTTTTGATTGTGGAATTTGCAAGCGCATTACAGTGCTACCCGGACTTCTGCATTTTATCTTGCAGTGTAGATGTTCAGAGCAAGGCTTTTCCTTTCAGAAGTCTGCAGCTGACTGTACTTTGTAGTGTTTGTGTACACAGGCATTACCAGTTAGGCATATATTGTCTTTGTTTCAGTGACTGAATGCTGCATCTTGCTGGGAGTTACTCGGTAAGCTGTTCTGCCAGAATAAGGACTAGTAAGTGTTCGTAGGCCAGGCTCTAGTTCAAATGGACTCGGGTTAATAGCTTTATTTCTCTTTTCCTTATCTGTGAGGTGGCCATGTTGGTGCATAGCTCTAGTGCCAAGTCAAACAACAAGCTGTTTGACCTTTTAACAACAGAAAATGCTGTTAGTGTGGAGGCATATGAGGAATAGTTCAGAGAAAGGTCTGAACCTTCTCCTATCTGCTATATTGTGGAAATGTGAATGGAGGTAAACTTATTACTATATGCAGTATAACATTGTACCCTGTACATTTGCTTTCCAGCCATTGCTGTCTGTACATAATTAGGAGACTGAATAGTTCTTTATCTTGTCTCCTGTGTCTGTGGTTACAAAAAGTAATGTCAATATGGTGTCTATGGTGGGAGGTGCTCACAAGAGAAGGGAAGTGACTTTTCTGTGGTCACTGTGGTCTGATGAGATAAGCACAAATGCAGAAGCTGATACTTGGATTCTCTTAATGTTTTGCAGCGGGTTGGCTGAATAGCCATGGTTACATTACAGGCACGCACCAGGACAACAGAGGTGCTGCTGTGTCCTGAAGCTCTGAGTTACCTAGTATCTGCTGGAATTGGGAGCATTGATGTTTGCACAGCACTTGGAGAGTGAAGTCTTCTGGAGTGGTTGGGTGTGCACATGATGCACCTTCCATTCCTCGTGGGGGTGTTAGCCAATATCCTGTGTCCCTTCACAGGAGGAGGTGGCTACTGAAGAAAGAGGCTGTGTCATAGAACTAGCCGTGCCTTCCCTGGAAGATGCTTACCCTTCTTTTAGCGGGTGATCTGGATGCTTCACCCCATATGTTGTTTAAGGTGCTGGGCTGGAGTAAAGGTTAAGCACTGTCTGTACCTGGGAGGAGAGCGGAGAAGGGGGAGCAGTAGGCACAAACCTCATATTTGACCCCCATCTCAGAGACTTGCTCCAGTGCAAAAGCCAAGGCCCAGTGCTAGGCCAGTTTTCCTGGCAGGTCCTGTCTGTTTTCTAGAACCTACCTGAGGATGCAGTTTGTTGTTCACCTGTTCAGAGGCTGTGAGTGTGCAATTTAGACATAGACGAGCAGAGGGTTTTTAAATACAGTATCCTTTACAAAAATAAATGAGAATATATAGAATGTAGCAGAAAATGTCCTGATTACGGTATTTCTTGCTGTAATTGAACCTTTGCCTGGGACTCTTTCAGATCTGCCTTTATAAAATAGGATTGCTTCTGCTGCAGCTTCTGTCAGCTTGATCTGAGATTTGCCATGAGAGTAAAATAGAGCATCTCTTATCCTCTTACTACTTTGCAGTCTCCTTTATTGGATGATCACCTCATCAACACCTGGAGGCAGTAACATCCTCTGCCTGGTGAGGGCACTATTAGGAAACCTCCCCATCGCAAGACGGATCTCAGTTGAATCCATCTGCTCATGTCATCAGCCTGACAGAACTGACTTTCCTGCTCCTCTGTTAGTAGGTCTGTGTCATTAGAATGGAATTGGATGAAAAGAGAAGATTGAAAAATGTAATTCTCAAAAGTGTTTGAAATAATGATGAAATAATGCTTCTTAGGGTATTTAGAAACCATGTTTCATGTTAGGGTCTCCTGAACTGCGCAAGAGAAGGTAGTTTAGCTATCTGGGCATCAGATTTTAGTAATTTTGGCTTAAATTTGAAGCCAAAATTAGTAACTTGAGCATTTTTTAGCTTTGTATGGTGTTTTCTGGCTTATTTGAGTTTTTAAATTGTACATTGGTTTGTTTAGGATGGCTTGTTGTCTGGTTCCTTTGCAGCTCTTTACCATCTCTTTGGTTCATGAATTTATACCAGTGGGCTTTCGGTTACTCAAGCTTGAATGTTAATTCGTGGCAACGTGGACCTGAAGTCATGACTAAATTTTCTGAATCTCGCCTACCTCCACAGTGTGGAGTAGAAAGTAGAAAGGTCTTTCTACTTGAAATGCAAAATCTTACGCCAAACCCCAATGTTTAAAATTTTCCTTTGATTAAAATATTTAATGCATTGCTTTTATGATTTATGCATTTAAAACTGCACTTGGTCAAATCCAAAAGTTGTTTTTGTGCTCTCTCTCCATGGATGTCTGGTGTAATACTCAAAAAGAAGTCTTGTTTCTGTATTGACATGAACACCTTGCTTATGCCCCAAAAATGAGCACACAGAAGTTGTAGTTTCTTTTAGTTTTTTTAATTGTTGACCCCCAAAGCACTGGGCACCCGTGAATTTCCAACTTTGCTCTCTCCTAGCTCTGACTCTTATTTTTATCCTTCTAACCAATACTATTATTTAGAACCATTTACTGGGTTCTCTCTCTTCCCTTACAGCACTTCTTTCCATTGCTGAACAGGATTGTATCCCCAAGGTCCATACTGGTGGGAGGGTAGGAATTGATTTCATGGAAGGCAGACAGTTTGATAGACCTGGTTTTTTTGCTCTTCCCATAGACTTTGTGGCAGTGTTTTGTCTTTTTTATCCTTTCTTGATACAATATTTTTCTCTCTTCTGCAAATGCAAAATCAGGTGGAGTTGTGCCTTAGACTTGGAAACTAGATGTAACTGATTTGAAGGAATGAAATAATTCTGTTGGCAGTTTACATCTTGTCAGTGCACCTCAATGTAGCCTCTCACACATGTTATTCTATTCCTGTTTGATAGACTAAATGCTATTCTTTTTGCCTTAAAATGGCTTTGTGGGAATACTGGAAAAACACCTTATCCTCTCTCTTGGTAAAAGACAAAATCAGCTATAGGAGTTTGTATCCTGCAGAAATTCTGCATGCCTGATGAGTGTTCTGTGCTTCTCCTCAGTGCTTAGATCATTTGGCTGATCCATCTTCTGTTGGGAAGTGATGCCAGTGAGGAGAGGTCTCTATGGGCGTTTTGCATTAGTGAAGTGCAGCGTACTAATGCATTCTCAGCCAACCTCGCACTTTTCATGTTTGTTTTAAAATGCAAACCACATGTAATGTTGCATGCATGAACGGCTTTCCCCTGCCCAGAGCTCCAGGTTTGTTCTTGAACTTTTAATAATAGTGAGAATGAAGGGAGGGTCTGTTTGTATTGTTTATAGTTGGAAAGAACAGTGCAAGATTTCATCTACTGCTGTTCAAATCCCTTGCTAATTTTGGTATTTGACCTCTGCAGAGAAGATTGCCAAAACTACAGGTTGTGTTCATTTTTATCAGTGTTTCTACCCTCCTACTCATAAGTTACTCTCATGTTACTGATTAAATCTTTGAGAAAGTTCCATTTCTTTCACATTTTCAATGGTATTTTTCAGAGAGGTAATTTTGTGTTTCTGTATGTTGTTTAGCTGACATTCCCTTTTGGAAATGAGAGCCATGCAATCTGGCAGCATATTGTGTACACCAGTAACACGAGAAGGAAAATAACTGACAAATTGCTCATTTATGTTTTTAAAACCTCTGGATTGAAGAGGACTCATGAGTCTGTTGGCTTGAGTTGAGACTGCAGCATTTAGAACACTGCACAAAGAGCACAGTGCTATATGCTGGGACAACACTGAGTGTTGAGTTTGTGCAGATGAGTGCTTACCTCTCATTTCTCTGTCATTGAAAAGGGTGGCTTTTGGCACTGCTGCCTGTTTGCTTCTAGTCTTGCTGTGTGGTTGTTTCCACACTCAACTAGTGAGAAATGTGTAACAAAGCATCTGAAAATCCCGTCCTGCCTCTTTTTCATCTCTTCCACTTCATGCCTTCTATTCTGAAAAATCCAGCTTCTTTCTTTTTAAAAGGACCCTTGGGGGTCAAAATATTTTAGGTTATTTTAGACTGCTGTATTCACACTGAGTTCCCAAGATGTAATGAGTTGTGAGTGTTCTTCAAGAAGGTTGTTGTTCCTGGTTGTTGTGGTATCAAGATGTGCAGGGGTTGCATGTCACTAAAGTTAGTTCATAGAATAGATCACATGAATGTAGCTCCAGAGGACTAGATACAGTAACACCGAAGTTTCTGGGTTAATTTGTAAAAGGTGGCTTTGCCTTGCTCAGGGGGTACACATGTGAATGCAGATGAGATGTAGCTGTTACATACCAGGAATGGTGATCTCTGAGGATGGGACTGCACTCCTGTTTCAAACACAAGTGACTGGCCATAGCCAGACACCTTCAGCCAGATACATATGTGTCATCCCAGTGGTAGTGTTTTCCTGGGACCTTATCACCTGGGTTTTGTCTGTTTTGAGACTAGATTAAGACCGTAGGCCACTGTGAGCTGGAATAAACCAAGTACCTGAATTTAAATCAACTACCTCACATTCTGAGCAAAGGAGGTAACCTGGGGAAAGAGAAGGATTTGGGCCAGTGCTGTCTGTGATCTCTTCTGAGACTGCAACAGTTCAAGAGCAAGCTGTCTGTGCCCTCCAGGGTCTTTATGTCAGCCAGTTTGTCATGTTAACATGAGCAGTTTTCATTATTGATCATTGCAACTGGCTGTGGTGCTATATCCAAAATATGTCAAGTTTCAAAGGGTTCTTTGTGGCAGAAACAAAACAGTTGTGTTGTTGAAGTTAAGGAGTGCTCAACTAAAAGTGCTTCACTTCTGTGGTGCAGAGCACTATGTGCTTTGTAAGTGGCTTTGGTCCAGTGCTTAGTTATCTTCTATTGTGTTTGGAAGACCATTGTTTCCTATTTGTCTCATAAATTTAACACAGATCCTATTCCTGCCATTTAAATTTTCCCATCAAAATACAACAGTGACTTCCCCTCCTGAAAAGGAAGGGCTGGCAGCTACACCCTGAAGTCTGAGCATGAATTGTTTATATAACCTTCAGTCACAATTTCGTAGGAGTCTGAAGACTTTCTTACTAGGGCAGACATTTTACTGAGTTTTGAGCAAAAACCTGGCTGCCATCAAATGCAATTTTAAGCCTCCTTAGTTGTTGCAGTGGAATTGAATTGAAAACTGTACCCTCCAGCTTCCTGATGGTATAAATTGCACATCTGTCTGGAAACATGAACAGTATTTTCTGGTATTTCAGAATAGCTGTACTGATGTCATTCAGGGGTAAAGCATGAGAGCTATCTAGGGCTAATTTTATTTCCCAGAAAATATTATTAAATCTGAATGAACATGCTTTTGCAGGCTCTGGCTTTTTACAACTTCTGGGTACTTGTAGAGCTCCCTCCCTTCCTCTCCCCAGCAGTAAAAGCTCCGACATGAATGTTGCAGAAACAGCTTATTGAATAATATTCTCTATCAAAGTCAGTAATATTTAAACAACTGCAGCTTGCTTTCCAAATGGATGATGTTTGTCAGGAACATGTCTGTTTGAGTTTACTTGGCCTTTTGAGCATAAAAAGTCTGAATATTTAGAGCCTGAAATTCAGGTCAGTCTGGAAAAGTACATTTTTCTTACAAAAAGTTTACAGAGAGAACCCATTTTTTGTTAGTAACTGTAGCACTGCAGGATAGCTGGTTTATGAAGGCTTCTTTCTCCACCTTCAAGCACATGCTTTTGAGATATTATTTAAATTGAAACTTCCATTGCAATTCTTCAGTAAATTGGACTACGTAGAAGTTGTTCTTATAGATAATGTTAAAATATTTTATTTCTTAAATTTAGATTACTATTTTGCATGGGAGTTCAACAGTTTTGTGCTTAAGCATTGTGGCACAAGGTCTTTCAGAACAGTTTGCTTTATGTAATAGCTCTAGTAAAAGCGTGTACCATTTGAGGACATACCCAGAAAAGCAAGTAAGGAGCGAGCTTTGTGGGTAGGATTCTGCGCAGGCTAATGCCAGAAAACACGTTGAACTTCTCTTCAGAGGGGAAAGAAGTTTCCACAGGATGTCTGCGTTTCATGGCAAAAATTACTTGTAGATGTGCTCTGAAAGGTTGCCTTGATTTGAAGATTAACCTGAGGACCTCGTTGTCAGGATGTTACTGAAGAAAATAGCTTAGTGAGATTATTTGTGACTTGGGAATTGAGTGTGCCTACTTAAGCTGTTTTTAAGAATTTGCTCGTTTGTCACACGCTGTTGTGAATATTTATGTGTACCAAAGGGGAGGAGGGAAAGCAAAACCCTGAAAGTACAAGCAGCACCTTGAAGGAAAAAAACCAACCATACAGCAGAATGCAGTTTTGTCATAGCAGTCTGTACCAGTGGGAGGTCATGGGGGTGTTGACCCCCTAGAACATGCTGTGGTTCCCTCAGTGTTCAGGGGGAGGGGGTTTAACACAAGAGAGTAATCTAATTGAACCTGTAATTTTAACAGGAGTCATTCACGTGGATGATTGTGCTTACTTAGGGTACTCCACCGCAGCTTCCTTTACAAAATGTTGTGGCTTGTGAACTCACTAAAACCATGTATTGTGTATGAATGCAAATATCTCTTTCATATTTCAATTCTTCAGTTTTGGGGGGGGGGGTTGACTCTGAATTGCTGAAAGCCTTTACTGCAATGGCAGAATTGAATTTGCCTTTGTGTTACAGGAGAGAACTCCCCCTGTTTTTTCTTTTTGGGTTTCTAGGAGGGTTCAATTGTGCTAGAGGAGAATTGCCTCTGAAGGGGAGATTTTTATCAGTTGCACGAAGAGCCAGAATTATGTGGTTTTGTAGGAGGCTCAAAAACCATTTAGGATCTTGGGAGAATTGATGAAAAAGGCAAAGGTGCTTAACTCCAGTGAATTCCACTGATGTCATGTAGCCTGTTCAGGTGGTCTGTGGTATGCTGACACGGGTTCATGGGCGTCATTGGGCACCTAAATACTTGTAAAATTTATCTCATCTGGCCATTTCAGGCAGTAGTTGTTATGTAATTTTGGTCTCATTGTCTGCCTACCCTTTGCACATCCCTCAGCAGAAAAGTTCTCTCAAGAAGTCTCCTGCAGTTGTATTGAAGCAGCTATTTGTGGGCTGTGCCTCTAAGCAGCTTCTTAGGGCACCTCCTCAGGTCGTGGTGATGACTTCATTTTCTTTCCACGTGTGGAGAACATCACTTTATAAAAAAAATAAAGCGAATTTAGCAAAGTGGCTTTCACAGGATTTGCAGACAGACTGTTGGATCTTTCGGGGGGGTTATGATGTAGTGCTTACAGTCACAAGAGGCTGAACTCCTTAACTTGAGGAGCCCTTTCCAGTTCTGTGGTTCTGTAAATGAAGTGGTAGTGTGTAGGACATTGGGATAATTAAGTTTTGACTTCACGCATCATTTCTGTGCAGGATGTTTTTTTACACATTTTTAAAGCTAGTATTATTTAAGAATGCTATAATTAAAACTCACCTTGGTTTGTATTTGTCACAGGTTTCTGACAACATTAGGAACAGCATTTGAGATGACAGCAGTGGAGAAGATTGAGGAGCAGCTTGCTAGTCTAAGCATAGCAAAACGTTCTACGCTACTTGAGGAGCCTGCTTACTTGCTGGATATAGATGTTTCCAAACCAGCTCAATCTGAAAGCAGTCGCTTTGTGGCAGTTTCATGTTCCAATAAGTCAATTAGGGTCTATAACAGGGAAACATTAAGCTTCCTGCGGGAGTACAGTAACCATCCTGGGATACTTAATGGAGTCCGATTTGCACACACGTGTGACAGCACAGTGTTTTCAGCGTGCAGTGATGGTACAGTGAAGTGTTGGGATATTCGTTTATCAACTCAGAAAGCTGTGCAGGTATTCCATGGCTATCCTTCCAACGTTCTCATCAGTTTTGATGTCAACTGCAGTGATACCATACTTTGTGCTGGAACAGAAAAAGTCGAAAAGGACACATTTCTGGTGTTTTGGGATGCAAGAGGTGTTGCTAACTGCGCCAGCACAAGTAAAGAACCCTTGGGAGTCTACTCTGAAAGTCACAATGATGATATCACTAAAATTTGCTTTCATCCTGTCAAACCCAATTTGGTAGTTTCTGGGTCAACCGATGGGTTGGTTAATGTGTTTGACATTAACAAGGATAATGAAGATGATGCTTTGATATCAACTTGCAATTCAGATTCATCAGTAAGTTTTATTGGCTGGTCTGGGAAAGATTATGAACAGGTCTACTGCGTGACACATGATGAGGGATTTTGTTGGTGGGACATAGCTCAGCTAGATACTGAAGACCCAATAACACTATTGCATGTTGTAGATGTCAGAGAGGCAGTCCATCCTGAAAACAACAGCTTACATTACCTGGTAGGTGGCTTGTACCACGAAAAGGCAGACAAACTCTTCCTTATTGGGGGAACGTCCAGAGGAAACATTCACCTCATGAGCTGCAGCACCGATGGCCTGACCCTGGTGGGTACCCTTTGCAGAGGACACTCTGCTCCTGTTCGCTCTTTCTGCTGGAACCTGACAGATGAGTCTCTGCTGACGGGCGGAGAGGATGCGCAGCTGCTGCTATGGAAACCCGGCGCTGCTGAAAGGGCCCTCGCAAAGAAGGCGTCTATGAAGATCGCGTCTTCTGTGCAGAAGAGAGTGAGAGTTCACAAGAGCTCCCTCAAAAGCAGGAAGAGGTAACATCCTGAAAGCGGGGATCTCTGCTGTGTAGAGCTTTCCTGGTGTTTAATCTCTCAGGCAGTTCTTGGCTGTGCTTTACTGGGAGGTGTTCTGTGGAAGGAACTGTGGTGCTTGAATTCTACCTGGAAATGATGTATTTCAGTCATTAGAAATGACATATGCCTTTTTATGGGTTTTGTTTGTTTTGTGTATTTGCATTTTTTAAAAGTTGCAAATATTAATCAGAAAGGAGTACATGCTTGCTCTGGAATTCTTGAAAAAATATCTCTTATATTATATAAAAATGTTTCTGTGGTTGTTTCATGTCTCAGCCAACACTTTTAATGTGTAGTACAGGCCCGTGGCTCACATAATTTGTTACCTTCCCACTGAAATTCCCTGGCATGTTTTAAATGCTTTTGTATTTCATACAGTATTCTGCTTTCTTTACAGAAACTTTAATGAAATTGCTCAGTATATTAAAAGATTTTATGTTACATCTTTATGTCTGAAGGAATTACTTCTTGGTAAAACAGAAAGTAAATACTGTTTTGCACCGTCATGTCACTGGTTTGTAACAGGCTCATAAAGAAGCAGTGGATACAGCTGTATGTTTCATAGCAAAGATGTGAATGTATTCAACCAAAGAGGAACACAGGATTCCAAACATCTCATTTTTAAGTGTATGAGAACTGTTAAACTGGCATTATTTAGGGCATATTTCCTCCATGAAAATACCCAACAACCTGGTAAGCAGCTTCATTCTCTGCTGGCAAGTACATCTCAGGGAGGTAAACCTGGAAGATTGCAGCGATCTTCCATAGGTTAAAGAAATAGATAGGTATAATTACAGCAGTGGTGCTTCAAGTCCCAAATCCTGCATTTAAAATAAGCCAGTACCACATGCTAAGAGGGAATGTTTAAAACCAAAAATGAATGATGCCTTCTGAGGCTGGACAGAGTGCCAGCCGACATGAGGAGACTGTAACAAAACTTTTAGAGGGGTGTGTGTCCTTTAAGAAGTGTTTCTCTCTGCAGAGAGGTTTTATGCTTTGACATCTCCCCAGCACAGCTCTGTTTTAGTATTCCATCAGATGCCTATTACGTGATGCAAAAATTGCCCTGTACTTCCGAAACGGGTGAGTCTTTATGCTTATTCTTCTTCCCTGGCAGACCACAATCTCTGTGTGTGGCTCTGCACATGCAATTACCTTCATCCTTCTGAGGATCATTGCAGTCACATGGTGGTTGGTAACTACGCCATAATTAACACGTGTGGACTACAACTGAAGACAGCACAAGAGTGTTTCAGAATTGCCATGGTATGGAATAGTTGGCAAAGGAGTTAAGAGGGGCTGGGTTTATTTTTTCTTCTGAGACTGGAGAGGTAATTCTTTCAAAACAAGCTTGAATGTCAGGTTTGGAAGATTAGTCTGGAGTTCAGGAGGTTTCCAAGGCACAGAGGAGAACTCTAGTAGATGGTAGCAACTGCACTGAAGATATCATCTCTGAAAACAAATCCTATTCAACCACAAGTATCAAGTTTCCATATAATACATTTCACAAACTGTTCATGTCTTTGAGCCACAGCTATGCATCCATGGTTGTTCTGGGTCTGTCTGTTGGTGATAATTGAGATGGTTCACTTGCTTTTGTTACTGCTGGTTATTTAAAAATGCAGCTTCACTTTAAAAACCACATTTCTCAACCTTTTTTTTTTTTTTTTTAATGCCTGCTGTTAAATTCAAATTCCACCCAACATCCTTGTCTGGCGCTTTTCAAATTGCTCTGTGCTATTCGGAGACCATTTGGGCACTGTCAGGACTGTGATGCACCTGGGTCATGTGCCCTTTTGAGATTTATTCTCCTAGGTCACTTGATATTGCCCATTTCTGTGGAATTCTGTGAGTGGACCAGAAGCCTCAGACCCCTCTGACTTTACTGTGATGCCCTCATGGGCCTGATGGGGTTCAGTACCAGTAGCTGGGGAGTGGGGAACTAAAGGATGATTGAGACCTATTTCATTGCAAGTACAGCGTGTAACTTGCTTTTCAGGTGTTCTGCCACTCTCTTTCTGGTATCTTGATGCACACGGTGGAGTAGGGTCATTGGCTTTGTCTAATGCTTGATTTGAAGAGAGTTTTGTTTGCTACATACAGGAATGCCCAGTGTGGGAGCTCCTGGTTGCCTCTGCCCGCTCCCAGGTGTCTGCTGGGCGAGGTGTAGGTCTGTTCTGCCAGCTCCCTCTGATTTAAAGCAGCAGAGATGGGAGTGCTGGTACTGGAGTGCTTGAAGCATGCAACCTGTATCTGCTAACTTGTTTCTGAATTAGATCGATCTGTCATAACAAATCGATACCCATCACAGTTAAAGCCATGCTTTTCCCTAGGTTGATTTCTCCCATTTATATGCATAACTTCAACAGCAGTGGAAGGGGAAAAATGTATGTATGTATCTTAAAATTCTGCAAAAGCACGGCAGCGGTCAGGAGTCTCAGGCTTGTGTTGCCTCTGAAAATACTTGATTTCTTTTGTGTTCACTTATTTCAGGTTAACCCATAGAGACAGAAACTACATGTTAACTAGTAATTAGCATTGCTTGCCTTTGTAAACTGCAACTGCTGTTTCATAGACCACAGAGCACAGCCACCATACATATGTAATCATATAAGTAACAACAGACTTGAAATTAGGCAGGTTGACTTGTCTGTGTTTAATGTCTTGGGTTAGTTTTCATGTCTGTAAATTGACTTCAGCGTTGTTAAGAAACAGAATCATACAATCACAAAATGGTTTGGGTTGGAAGTGACCTCTAAATGCCATTTAATCCATCCCCCTCTGCAATGAGCAGGAACATCTTCAGCTAGAGCAGGTTGCTCACAGCCCTGTCCAACCTGGCCTTGAATGTTTCCAGAGATGGGGCATCTGCCACCTCTCTGGGCAACCTGTGCCAGTGTTTCATCACTCTCATCATAAAAAAGTTCTCCCTCATATCCAGTCTGAGTGTATGCTCGTTTAGTTTAAAACCATTGTGCCTTGTCCTGTTGCTGCTGGCCCTGCTGAACAGTTTGTCCTCATCTTTCTTATAAGCCACCTTCAAGTATTGAAAACCTGCAATAAGGTCTCCCTGGAGCCTTCTCTTCTCCAGGCTGAACAAGCCCAACTCTCAGCCTGTCTCCATAGGGACTGTGATCTCTCATCTTCATGGCCTTCCTCTGGACTTACTCCAACAGGTTTATGTCCTTGTGTCAGAGGCTGCAGAGCTGGATGCAGTACTCCAGGTGGGGTTTCACAGGAGCAGAGGGGGAGAATCACTTCTCTCGCCCTGCTGGTCATGTTGTATGTTTGGCTTTCTGGACTGTGAGCGCACGCTTCTGGGTCCTGTCCAGCTTTTCATCCACCAGCACCCCCAAGTCCTTGTCCACAGGTTTGCTCTCAATCCCTTCATCCCCAGCCTGTGTTGATTCCAGGGTTGTCCCAACCCATGTGCAGGACCTTGCCCTTGGCCTTGTATAACCTCCTGAGGTTCACATGGGCCCACCTCTCAAGCCTGTCTAGCTCCCTTTGGATGGTATCCTGTCCCTCAGGCGTGTCAACCACACCATGCATCTTGGTGTCATCTGCAGACTTGCTGAGGGAGCACTCGATCCCATTGTCCATGTCACTGGTGAAGATACTAAACAGTACTGGTCTCACTAGGGACACCACTAATCACTGAGCTCCATCTGGACATGGAGCTGTTACCCACTACTCTCTGGATGTGACTGGCCATCCAATTCCTTGTCTACTGAGCAGTCCACACCTCTCTGGTTTAGAGAGAATGCCATGGGGTCTGTGTCAAAGGCCTTACAGGAGTCCAGATCTGACCTTTATAAAACTTACGTAACTGAAACTCTGTGCAGCAGCTGGCGTTCAGGAATTGCTGGCGTTCAGGAATCATCTCGGTGTGGATGTTTAACCCCAGGGGAAGCTTTCATTCCGGAAGCAGGATCAGATTTTTTCCAGTAAATGAAAAGTGAAAATCCAGATAGACTACCTAAGTGCACAAAACCGTCCATCTTCATTCAGAGATTATAGTAAACCTGTCACAGAGTATTTCTGAGCAGCAGGAGATTATCCTGCTGCGAACACAGGAGAATAAACTTCCTTGCATTTGGCATGTTCCTCCATTTCCTCTGTTTCTTTTTCTCTACTCTGTATGTAAAATCCAGTACTTGCACCCTTACCATGTTGTGAGGGCGAACACCACATTGAATATGAGCTTGCTGCCTTTTCTTGAAGTACTGGTTTACAGTTTCGTTTGTTCAAGTAAAAGACGTGTCAGGATGACGTCCCATAGGCAGTGAGTGTTTCCAGCAATTCTTTTGGTAGGGTGCAGGATTTTACCCACACTCTGGGACTGTGGTGGAAATTATTTGACAAACTAAAGATATGGATTCATTTCTAGGTGGAATTCAGCCAGTTACCAGCCAGAAACAGTTTCGTGAACAGACTGCGTACGGTGTGTGCGCTATGTATTCAAATGGACATAACTGCATGTCTACATTGAAATCCTTATTAGCACAGATGCTGATGCCGCAACAGATTTTAAAGACATAAAGTGTAAGCTTTATGCTATGTTTTTGAATGGTGGCTTTCTCTCAACCAGTGATCTTGTGCAACTCTGTAGGCCATACTCTTGTATAAAGCAATAGATTTTATCCTGTGAAGTGCTGCCTCAGACATGGTTCTTTCGTGGTGGTCAAGGCTGGGCACCTGCACGCTCCTGTAGCCACATCTTGTCTTTGGTGCTGGGGCTTCTGCCTGTTGGGAGGGAGCCTGGTGCAAGTGTTGGTGTTGGTATGGATGCAGTTAATTGCCAGGTCACTTAATCAGCAAAGCTTTTGTACTCCTGAAAGAGCTGACACATGCAGACCCACAATTCACTTTTCTGGATGGTTTTAATACAGGAATTCTTACTTACTGATGGAGTCGAGTATCTGTGAGTACAGTGTACAGCAGTGCTTACCACTTCAGATCCAGGTTAAAGATTACTGACTACACACAGAGCATATAAACGAGCTGGAAGGGACGTTTAACTTCTACTGGGACTTCTGGAGGGTGCTGGAGAACAATGCTTAGAATTGATTTCTTTGACTCCAGCACTGTGGGTGTATGAGGAATAAAGGCAGACAGGGAAACCAATAAAGTGCTTGTAACATCACCTTCAACTGTAACGATTCCTGCCCAAATCCTGGGCTGGTGCATGTCAAGTTTGCATTCAGAGTCTCGTGTCTCTCATCTTAGAAAAAATGGTTTCTTTCTTATGTGCTTTTGTTTCTGTTTATCAGATCAGAAGAAAGGAGGAAGTGTGGACCCTGGGCTGGGAACTGTGGTTCTGCTGATGCTCTGTTAGCAAGTGCCCAGCTGTAAATGCCTCTGAAAGGTGTTGCCTGTGTTTGGAGCTGGTAACAATTGGTGTCTCTCGGGTACCTCTCAGCACAGCAAAGCCTGCAGTGCTCACCAGAGGGCTGCGGAGGATACTGGCTGCTAGGTGAGCTGACAGCTGTGTCTTGAGAGAAACAGAGGCAGACACATTTTGAGGAGGGTAACTCTCACACAGGGAGATCTTAAGCATTGCTTTAACTTCTTTTACTCAGACATCTGCAGAATTGCATAGCGCAACATTTTCTGACAGTGATTTGGGGATCACTTGAAGAAGGGAACCTCAAGGTTTCACTATAGCAATGGCCTTGGTAAACTGTCTCAATTTAGGAGCCAGAAATGAGGGATCAGGAGAAACAGAGGGATGCCTCCTGCGCTGCTACAGTATTTTTTCAAGTTTGTGTAGCTATGGATTTTGGGAACACATAAAAACAGACTTGCATTTCCTATGCTACTCTTTAAAAACATACCGGAACATGTAAATGTAACAGTTATGCTACCAAATGAGCACTTAGACGCCGAGCAGTTTTATGTTTCAACATTCAATCTTTTTGACAAAACGAAGCAGGGAACAATTATGCTTGTTATTATGCCGAGACAGCAGAAACAACACCCAGGAGGACAACAGTGTCTTGGATCAACCAGAGTCTGTTTGTGCTTCGCACCCCACAAATCAAAGTCTAGATGAGACCAGTACTGGACAACCTCATGTTTATTAGAAATAAACGAGCATTTTATAAAACAACCTTGTTTTGTTAAGAAGGATGTGGAGCTGTTGGAGTGAGTCCAGAGAAGGCCACAAAGATGCTCAGAGGGCTGGAGCACCTCTGCTATGGAGACAGGCTGAGAGAGTAGGATTTGTTCGGCTTGGAAAATAGGTTCTGGGGAGGCCTTAGAGCAGCTTCTAGTACCTAAAGGCGACCTACAAGAAAGATGGAGAGGGGCTTTAGACAAGGGCCTGTAGTGACAGGACAAGGGGGAATGGCTTTAAAGAGGGTAGATTTAGATTAGCTCTAAGGAAGAAGTTCTTC
The DNA here is from genome assembly GCF_037157495.1 of Lathamus discolor. Lineage (NCBI taxonomy): Eukaryota > Metazoa > Chordata > Aves > Psittaciformes > Psittacidae > Lathamus > Lathamus discolor. The sequence goes on along the minus strand of NC_088889.1, from coordinate 20,683,593 downwards.
CCTGTGAGGGTGCTGAGGCACTGGCACAGGTTGCCCAGAGAAGCTGTGGCTGCCCCATCCCTGGCAGTGTTCAAGGCCAGGTTGCACGGTGCTTTGAGCAACGTGGCCGACTGGAAGGTGTCCCTGTCCATGGCAGGGGATAGGAACTGGATGAGCTTTAAGGTCCTTACCAGCCCAAACCGTTCTGTGATTCTATGTATGGGTCAGAAGGAGCACCTCTAGATGGCAAACCATTAACAGGGTAGCAACAAATTTTGGGTAGTCTTCTATATGCATATGGTATTAGAGTGCTAAGAAGATTAAATGCTTGTTGGAGTTAATTCTGATAGTTGGGTTGAATTTATTGAGTCCTAACTGTTGCAAACAGTAGAAAGTATGAAGGCAATTAAGGAATGTAACAGGAGAACACAGGCATCCCACCACATGCCAAGGAATGAGTGGTGGCATTTTGTTAGAACATCTTGGCTAAAATAAGCTCAAATGCTTATTTATTTTTATTAGTGTTATTATTTTAACATTTCTGTTGTGGTTTACTGCCAGGATGCCCAGACAGTGAGTGAACGGTAACTCCCGGTTGTTAGGAGCTAGCTCAGTGGCATGTGCAGCATGTGCGAGCTTCTCTTCCCTTTACACATTCACCTGCCATCCAGGACACTTGTATTTTCACCTTGCTTCTCTTCCAGATGTGCTAAGCCTGCCTGTTTATTGTATTTCAGTTAAGACTTTGACTGCTTTTACTTTCTAGACTCTTAGAATACCCCAAGCCTGTATTCAAATGAGACATAACTGAAGTGTTTGTGGTTTCTTTCAGCAATGTGTGATGTATTAGACACATTTGCTGATAGCTAGATTTATTAACGTGGTAAAGTTAGCACATGGAGAGTTACTTATTTATACATTAATATGGCAGTTTTAACTGTCCTGTCAATCCTTAAACACACCCAGAAAAGGCCTGAGACTTGATTATGGTTGACAATTTCTGTAGGTGTGGGTGTTTCTAGAGAGTTTGGTTAATGAAACAATTCCGAAAGCTCCGTAGGATCTTGTAAATGAAAAGCCAGTGTTTTCCAGGTGGCTCTATAAATAAATTTAGTAGATGCAGAAATAAGCAAAGGTATTTTGAGAGCTCCAGGCGTGTTTTTGCACATAACGCCGTACTGAGCTAGCAGAGGAAATGAACTTCCTTTTGTTTGCAGAATACAAAACCCCTCAACTTCATAACGTTTTTTCCATCCTGCTGGGTTAGTTAAGCTACTGCGCAGGTTTTTCTTGTCCATCGCGGGTTTCCACGCGTACCATGTTCATGAACCCTCCTACAAAACCTCGGAGAAGGAAGGCCACACACCGTTAGCTCTGGACAGTTCCTCCTGATGCAAACCAGAGTATTCTGCTGGGTCAGAGCCCAAGGTATAGGAGAATAGAGAGTACGCATGTAGCTGGCCTATAGCAGAAGATACAAAGAGCAGTTACTGCTGTGTTTGTGCCATGTCTCCATCCTTTTCCCTAGTATTTTAAAAGTTGGTTTAACTCACTATGCAATCCGGGGTCATCTTACTACAAAAGAGAAAGGGTTACTGAAGTTCTTCAGTGTTTCTAAGGACCTCCTGTATGTGTTCCCTGCCTTGCTCTTCTTGGTCTCAGAATATTTCTGCACTTCAGGCGAAGGTGACTTTGACAGTTACCAGGATGATTTCCAACTGTCTGCCTCGCCAGCACAAGCACTGGGACAGCACCGAAGAAACAGGAAACATACTGGTTTAAAATAGATGTTTTTAAATCCCCAAACTGCAAGAATGTTCCCAAGTAAGTGTTCTAAAAGCACTGGACTTGCTTGCTGACGTTCTGGGCCACGTGGCTTCATGCAGCATATTGAAAGAGGAGTGCAGAGGGATCCCGTGTGTACGCACGCCTGCTGAAATGCCTGTCTGAGGGGGACTTCATGTAACAGATCACACAGAGGAGTTTGGAATCGCCTGCGAATGTGATCAGCTATTGGAAAGTTTTTAAGATGTTTGATAGGAAAGCAACTATGTAAGTGGAATAGTCTAAATATATACTTGGAATAATAAACTACTGCGAATCTTCTGGTAGAAAATGGTGCTCTGTCATTCAAAGACTATTTTCCTCAGACTTTAGACAGGATTTAAGCTTCCCCCCCCCCTCCCCCCCCTTATCTCCAGTACAACTAAAATAAACCAGCTCATCTTCAAACATATGTTACACAGTTATTCACAAGGAGTGAAATTAAAACTTCTGAAGAACCCAAGTGGAAACCGGGTTTCTAAAAGCGCAGCTTTTTAGATATATAACAGGCACTCTGTTCCATTAAGATGGTTTCATTATTACACATTTCAGGAGCAGAATGGTCTTGAAAACTGTTACTATATATCGATTTTACAGACTGATACAAAATAGCATCTCTCTTTAGCTTCCCTAAGCTAAGGGAACTAACTTACTCCTAACCTGTGCTCCTACCTGCTCCATCGGTTTGTTGTGGCTGGAGGCACTGGCAGAGCCCAGGTTTCCCCATACAGATAAACTGCTCTGTACCTGCTGTACGTGGTGCTCGATGGGTGAACCGTGAACTGTCCTGCCAGAGTGCTCACCACTTCAGTGTGGCAAACAGAGTGGATGTTGTGTTTTTCACTTGCAGACAGAGAAAGCAAGGCAAAAGGCTCCCCATCTGCACAGTAAGAAATCTGTACCAGAACTGGATTGGAGCTGAGAACTGCTGCTCCGCTCCCACTCCCCTGCACTACAAGGCTGCTGCTTTGGCCTCTTCCAGAGTTTATAATGTTACCACTAGAGGTAATTTGTTCCGATAATTTAAAGCTTTGAAGCTTCTGTTGAGGTCTAGAACCCCCAAAGGACAGAGACACAAGGAGCATGCAGTTGATGCACCAGACAGAATATATCACACATGGGCAGAAAAGGAAGGGTGAAGACAGCAGCAGTAGCCAAGTCAGGTGTGAAATCAGAAAATCCTGACCCTTCCCTGGCCCCTCACAGATTTCTGTCAAGCTTTTGTGGACATGGGTGGCAGGGAGGGCAATGGGCACATGGCTTTAAAGAGTTCTTGAAAGAGAACAACGTCGTGGTTTGGTGGTTGCTTCCTGGGAGCCCCTGGGCAGGGTGAGGGGTGGAAGCAGGGGAGAAAGCAAGAGAACACTCATTTGAAAGTCAGACGAAGAGGTGATAGAAACTCCTATTAGATGTGTATCAGCGAGGCAGGAGTAGGACGGGTGTAACCTGTGTAGCCTGTCACGTGCTCCGTCAAGGCTAAATTGCAAGTTCAAGGGTTCCTGTAGGGATGGCAAAGCGGCACTAAGGTCCCAGAGTCCTATCTTCCTAAAGCAGAAAGCCTCAGAGAGATTGTGTGTCTCCAAAACATGCCTGAGTTGAAGCGATGCCTCTGTGGGATGTGAGACTGCAGTACCATGCTGCATGGATAGCGACGAGCCTTCGAAGGACCCAGTGAGCAGCCATTTGGGGAGAGGAGGGAAAACTGAGATAACTGTGAATAAGATGTGCAAGATGAGCAGCTGTGTAGCAGCCACCAGTGTCACAGACAACAGGACCACGGGAGGAAGCAATGCGGTTTGGGAATCAGCTGTCACCCATGGTGTTTTATGATGATGCCCTGCAATGTGATCTCTGTTTACATTTTAACAGATCCATTTAACAAACGCAGAGGTAGGATTCCTGCCAGCTCTGTTCAACCAACTTTGTTTTCCTTGCTGATGAGTGGTGGTGGAAGGCAAGCACAGGCAAGCAACTGCTTGTGCCAGTCCGACAGGTAGCTGGGCCTGGGTATGGGGGAAGCAGGGCTGAAGTTTATGCTTACCTCAACTCCTCTCCCAAGCAAGGCTCTGCCCTCAGACCTCCTTATACCCTGCACCCATATGCGCATGCCACATTACCAGAGTATAGACCGTAAACCAGTAAACCAGTAAACCGTAGACCAGTAAAGCACCACAGAGCTCTGTCCTGCTTTCCCTCCCACTGCCCAGCTGCAAACCGCTGGGGCCACGCTGCAAACGTCATGAGTTGCCATTTTGCACACCTCAGTGATGTAGGGTTAGGAACCCTGAAAGGGGATCTGCCTGATTCAAACTCAGAGCAGCTCAGCAGACATGGCAGTGCCTGCAGGACTGCTACAGCTTCAGGAGGTGGCAAAAAATCATAGAATCATAGAAGTCAGGGTTGGAAAGGACCTTAAGATCACCTAGCTCCAACGCCCCCGCCATGGGCACAGACACCTCCCACTAAACCATGTCATCCAAGGCTCTGTCCAACCTGGCCTTGAACAATGCCAGGGATGGAGCATTCACAACCTCCCTGGGCAAGCCATTCCAGTCCCTCACCACCCTAACAGGAAAGAACTTCTTCCCTATATCCAATCTAAACTGCCTGTTTTAAGTTTGAACTCATTACCCCTTGTCCTATCACTACAGTCCCTAACGAAGAGTCCCTCCCCAGCATCCCTATAGGCCCCCTTCAGATACTGGAAGGCTGCTATGAGGTCTCCACGCAGCCTTCTCTTCTTCAGGCTGAACAGCCCCAACTTTCTCAGTCTATCTATCTTCATACGGGAGGTGCTCCAGTCCCCTGATCATCCTCGTGGCCCTCCTCTGGACTTGTTCCAGCAGTTCCATGTCCTTTTTATGCTGAGGACACCAGAACTGCACACAATACTCCAGGTGAGGTCTCACAAGAGCAGAGTAGAGGGGCAGGATCACCTCCTTCCACCTGTTGGTCACGCTCCTTTTGATGCAGCCCAGGATACGGTTGGCTTTCTGGGCTGCGAGCGCACACTGCAGCCGGCTCATGTTCATTTTCTCATCGACCAGCACCCCCAAGTCCTTCTCCGCAGGGCTGCTCTGAATCTCTTCTCTGCCCAGCCTGTAGCTGTGCCTGGGATTGCTCCGACCACTTACAGAACCCCAGAAATGCCTTCAAAACGAGAGCAGAATTTTCACAGGAAGCTAGTGTTGAGGTTTTTTAAGCCAAAAGCATTTGTGTCTCACTCAACGCTGCCAGTTTGAGCAACCCCATTTTATTTCTGGAAAAATCTCATTATTTCATAAAGCCCAGGACTAAGGGAATCCATTTCAATAAGCACAGTCAGAGGCTGATGGTGCAAGTGGTAGAGTAACACCACCACCCCCTGCCCCGACAGGTGAGTCTCCTACCAGTTGCCTCAGCAAAGGGCTTTGGGCAATACTGGCACTGATGAAGGTGGCTGAAGCCCACTTGTACACCCCAAACACCCCAGGATAAATTTTATTACAAAGCAGCTTTACGATAAGCAAAAATGTATGCTACAAAGCATTCAGAGGCAGCATTACACCAGGGCATCTCTCTGGAAGGGCAACAGCTGCTGTTGCTCCACCTGCAAGCATCTCCAAACGTGAGGTCTGCAGTTGTGTGAGGTTTTCTCCCATGTAAGTATACAAGGAGACAAGGGCAATATGTGATTTTGCTTCTCAATTGATATTTTTCAGAAGGTTTTAGGGTTTGCCTCTTATGTTTCCCATGGCTTTGGGAGAACCTAAACATGTACTGGTGGTGGGCTGACCCTGGCTGCACACCAGGTTCCCACCAAGCCACTCTATCATTCTCCTCCTTAGCTGGACAGGGAGGGGAGAAAGTAAGATGGAAAATAACTTGTTGGTCAAGATAAAGGCAGGTTAATAAAGCAAAAGCCATGTGCATAAGCAAAGGAAAACAACAGATTTATTCTCTACTTCCCATCAGCAGGTGGTGTCCAGCCACTTCCTGGGAAGCAGGGCTTCAGTTGCTTCGGAAGACAAACGTCATAATAATGAATGCTCTCCTTCCTCCTCCTTTCTCTTAGCCTTTACTGCTGAGCATTCCATACAGTATGGAATGTCCCTTTGATCCGCTGGGTTCAGCTATCCTGGCTGTGTCTTCTCCCAGATCTTGCTCACCCTCAGCCTACTGGTGTGGGGGGAGTGCTGGAGAGGCAGCCTTGCTGCTGTGGAGCACTCTTCAGTAGCAGCCAGAACACTGGTGTGTTACCAGCACCTTTCTAGGTAGCAATACAAAGCATAGCACTGTCGGGGCCGCTACAGGGAAAATCAACTCCATCACAGCCAGGCACAACACCAAACTAAAAACCATCTTCAACCCTCCCATGATGGAGGCTATGAATGGTCACAGCCACTTAAGACCTGCTCTGGCTTCCAAGAATGATGATTTTAAAGGGATTATCAGTGCCTTCAAGGTGTTAAATATAACACTACTAAACTGCTAGCAACCAAACAAACCCACAGGAGAGCTCCATGGGTTTATCAAACAAGTGAAATGAAACAAACCTGTTCTATCATCTCTTCTTACATAATGCACAGTGGCAACCAAGCATAGCCTTGGCTCCTGCACACACCTCACTCTGTTAGCTCAAGTGTATGTGGTATTAAGAGCTATTTATAAAATCCACACAGGAATACAGCAGGCAAATCAGTCACTGGGTCAGGAGGTGGCAACCTCTGTGTGCCCTACAGTCTCTCGGTTCATGCCATCTCCTTCATATCCATGTGTTAGACTCATTGTTACTGCTCTCCCTGATGGCTCTTTAAAGGACAAAAGCACACAAATAAAACCCAACAAGATTGCTTTAGCATCGTCCATGGTAAAAAGCCTTCATTCAACTTTATCTTGGGGCTCTTTAAGATCACAGCATCGACTTTTGTCTCTACCATCATTCAGACTCTCTCTGAACAGGTTTCTGCTGCTTGCGCTCAACCAGAACCACTCAGTGCTGAGCCAGGCTCTGCCATTGGACATTACAAAGAGTAACATCATGACATCCCTGCAATTTGGTTTGAAATGTGCAGATAGCAACACAGCCTGTGTTAGCAATATAGAAATATACACAACAGAATGAACTCTACAAATAACTGTCATTTCCCTAAACTGTTGTTTACAGTGCTTTATCTCAAGTATAGTTTATAATACAGCTTGTGTACCACCGAAATGTGGTACTTATATATGAGAAACTTACAGCCTTAAATGTATAAAACTCAGCTTCAGCCATGTTTAAAATTTCTTATGGAACAGAGGCTTCTGTGAATACATTAGAATTAATGGTAAAATTAATTAACAGCCAAGAATGTAAGTCTCTAATCCTGCCACACCTCTGTGTGCACTGCTGAATTCAGGTTTGGTAGGATGACTACTCAGAATGGGAGTCCTAAACTTTCCTCACAGAGGTCATAATGTAAAGAAAAAAATCCAGAACTACCCTTCCCCTGCAGCATGTTGTGGTTTACATGTGTACACTATAGAAATCAACCTTTGTAGAATTCTGTTCCATGTAACATTAAGATGATAGGCAGCTTACAGTCTCTCTGAAGTGCATGTGAGTGTGGGCCATCTAAAGACAGGATGTTTGCCCAGTACTGGGGAAATGCGCTGGTTTGGGACCTGAGGTTCCAGTATGATCCCCTGGAACATACCAGGCCAGCCCCATGGCTTCTCCTCTGCAAGACCCTTGTAGTCCTTCACCTTCCTCATGCACTGAAGAAAACCATAGGAGAGAAGAAACAAGGCTGTACAGAGGCTGCTTATGCCTACTTGAACAGCCTGTGAGCTCTGCAGACTCTGCTCTTTAGTACATGACTGCATGTAGGAATAACATGTGGTAATAGCAATGTTTATTACAATAATCAGTGTATGACAAGACGACTGCCTGGGAGCTGAAATTGGACATCATGTGAATTAGAAATAAGGTATGTTGTGATGGTAGGGGCCAAAATTAACCATTCCAGCAACTTGCGTTTTCTCCCCCTCAGTTAAGAAACTGTCAGTCTTGATAACTCAGTTTAATAATTCTCTTAAAGGTCTCAGGCCCTCTACACTCCCAGAAATTCTCATCTTTCCTTAATTTGAAAGATTAAATGTTTGAACTTCAGATTCAAACACTTAGATGAAACTGTCCCTCTTAAAACACCTGAGCTAGCCTGACCTTGCTAAATCCAGCTCTGAAGCGACACTTGAGTTGTCAGCAACACTGGACTGTTTCAGGAGTGCATGGATACGCTCTATAATGCAGGTGCAGCTCCATGAGTGAATGAAGTTGCACGTGCTTAGTCTCTTTCAGATTTTGAGTACTTTTCATAATAAAACTACAGACAAGAGCTCCTCTGAACAAAAGAAGGAGCCAAAGCAGCAAGTAGCTTTTGCAACCACTTCCCCATTCACTTGGTTGCCCTGATAGCAGCAGGTCATGAGAGCATTACCAGTGCTGAACAGATGCTGGAAGGATTTGGTGAGTACCAAAAGAGCAAACTGTATAAAGAGGTAGTGGAGCAATCACCAAAACAATTGCTGAGGAATTGTGCCATGACTGTTAGTAAAGAATCTCCACATGTAGTACAGTGTGACCCTAAGCAGGAAATTGCTTAGGATTCACCTTCCAAGAGCAGAATCGGGTGCTCCAGCTGGAGAAAGAAGATATATCATTATTTAAGCAACTATTCCAGTAATACCTTCACATTGCTGCCTCCTGCTGCTCACTGCCACACTGGGAGAGGGCCAGCACTCACCTGGTTCAATAAGGAACTGAAAGAAAGGTGACACCTCAGATTTGGCTTTCAGAAGATATGTCTGTGCTCCTGGAGTACTTCCCATTTGTTTTGCACAGGTGTATCGTTTACCAATCTTAAGGAAAAACCTGCAAAACTGCAGTAATTTTGTGCATCCTGGGAGATGGGAATGACTGGAAGCCAGTAAAGCATGGTACAGGGAACAGTTCTTTTCTCCTCAGAATGATGTGCAAACTCACTGAAGGTTTTTAACTTGCATTTGTAACACAGATGTGAGCAGCAGGAAAAATATAAATATGTGCTTTCATATTTCATAACTATATTTAAAAGGTGCTAAAGAACAACAAAATTACGGGAGAAAATGATCCTGAGAAAGAAAAAGAAACAAGCCATTCACAGGAAGAGAACTGTAAGATAGGAGAAATTTACCTGCTAAATTGTGTATTGCACAGTGAGGCAGCGAGTGGTGGGGTTTTACAGTTTAATCATATAAGTTTGACTATGGTATTTTTGCCCCAGTTTCCTCATAAGTTAAGAGCTGCAAAGAATTAGTTCAGGTTAAGCTAAAAAGAACAGAGAAATTGGTGGTATTTCTAGAGGAGAGGTATTTCTCACTCACTGGGAAGGTCTGAGAATTCTGCTTGCAACACTGTTGGCCCTGGTTCCTCCCTCTTGTTTATATTTTGAGTTTTCAAGTCACATACTGAATTATGCCAAGTGACAGAAGGGAAAATGTCTGTGTGGAACAGAGTCATGCTCCCATGAGGAATTGGCTTCCTTGGCATATCAGTGTTTTCAGGCACTAGTGACCCTCTGAGTGAGAAATAGAAAGAAGAATGATGAGCCAGATTTCCAGACAGGCAAGCAATATTAAACACATTTGAAAGTGTCTTATTTACGCTCATAAGGAGTTATTTGTATTTCTCTCCTAGCAGTTTGAACCTACTATAACCTTCTTTAATAGTCTCACAAGTTGCTGCCCTCTTCAAAGGCTTGATTAGCAACCTTGCTTTCATCCTTTCTAGCAGGGATGTAGCCTCTGACTGGGTAGAATAGATTTTGGCCAGTGGTGAGGCATGCACAACAGTTACAAATTAATGGGGGAAAACCACGTGCTAGATGTAGGATAGACACATAATGCAGGATCTACGTGTGAGTACGGAGCAAGAAGGCGAGAAGCTGAGCATGGTTACTAAAGGCTTCTGGCAGCATGTGTTTTAGGCTGTGATTACGGTTAGTGCTTTCATATGAAGCTTCTCTCCCACTTAAAATTTGTAAGGCTGTGCACATGCCCCATTGCTTCTTAGTATAGCAAACATTAGTAGAAACTGACTTGGCTCACACTTGAATCCAACTTTCTGGGTAAGGAGTAACTTACCCTGATGTCTCATTTGATCACTGATATAATTTATATTGTTTTTATTCAAGCACATGTGCCAGAACCATATTTTTTTGTACAGGTGGAAAAATTAGTCTGATTTTATAGTACATGGGTTTATACTACTGGCCCAGCTTCCCAGATGGGGAGGGAAGTCCACATGGATAAATGTGTCTTACTGTAGTAGGCAAAATGGTTCACGGATGCTTTGGTTGAATTTGAAAACCTCCATGCAAAAGCTGGAGAGGCATGGCTGTTGTAAAAAGCTGCAAAAAAAAGGGCAAGAAGTAGATACAGCTCTGTGGTTCAATAAACACACTTGCAAGGGGGTCAGTACAAGCAGTTCTAAAATCTTCTGGGTTAAAGAACCAAACTGAGAACTGGAATTGCAATTAGCAGGACATACTAAATTATGGCAGAGTTCAGTGAATGCAAGTAGTCCACCTGATTTCAGTGCTTATCTTCATATGGCCAGGACACATAAGATAAAGCAAATGGAAACTCCTCTCTATACAATGGAAAATGTCAATAGGTTATTTTTTTAGTGTAATATTGATTTTTCTGAGCACAACCTTTTGTAAAAAAGCCATCACCTCAAGAAACTCTGGCTGCATACACCAGTCAATGACACTTAGTCCCATTAGTGGGAAAATGGACATAACCACCCAGGGAGTCTCTCCTCAAGGAAGCAGAAGAGCTGTTGGAAGACAGGCTGAATAGAGTCTCATTACTTACTCAAACTACTTAGAGATTTTGACAAACAGTGTATTCTGTTTAACCACAGAAAAACTGCTCCAAGAGGATGTTGCCATTATGGGGAGGTACACAGGAGATACCACTGTGACCCGAAAGCTGGCAAGAGACCTGTAAAATCTCTGGTTTCACAGCTCTCACCTCCCAGGTCACTCTGAAATGACCAAATAGTGAATTGAAGGACAAGATGGCTGAAAAAGTGAAATGCACATGGTCCAGAATACCTTAAAATACAATGAAATTTGGCTTAACAATAGTTTGTTAAAAAAAAAAAAAAAACAAACAGAAAACATATAAAAAAAAAAAAGTAAAGGAAATTGGAAATGTAAATAACTTTGATTTAGGAAGTAATAAAGACTTGATGGGTTTTGGAATGTGACCAGTCTACTGGATCCTTAATGAAAACAGGAATTCAAAAGCCACTGGGAGATTTCTATACTCATATGACAGAGGAAAATATCCCATGTTATACACCTATCGTATACTTGTTTTCATGAATCAGTGAGTTTCTGGCCAATGAAGGTACCCAAGGACAGCTAATGCTATGCTAACTTGCACTCAGCCTTTTTGGTAAACAAATGGCGTATTTTTTAGGGCTTCTGAATGCAACAGAACAGACATGTAGCCCACTGAAGATCATCCATGCAAGAAGGTTAGCACACAAGTTCTAGAAGAATGCAAGGTGGTCTTTCAAAACATTTTTCCTTTGATGTTGAATACTCCAAAATGCAATGGGAAGTGGGTGCAGGTAGCTGAGACCAAGCCTGTTATGCAGTGGAGAAGCGTTTTAACAAGAAAAGATGAGGTCCACTCCCAAACTACCTTTCCCTCATGACAAAATATCCTCAACATTGTTTTTAAGACTTAACAGAGACTACTTGCCTGGACTTGCAGCCAAAGTAGCTTCCTTGTTGCTTCTTTTTAGGAAAAGAAATTGAGATGGGAATGTTTCCCTGAACACACACACACACGCACACGCATACGCACATGCACACGCACACACGGGGTCAAGCCTCAAGCTGACATTGCTGCCAATTCAATGCTGGCATTGAAGTGCCCTTGATTCCAGAGATGGGTAAGCACAGAGAACATCAGTGTACTGCTGCTGCAGGACAACCAGGCCAAGACATACACCTGTGGCACCTGTCTCCTGAATGTTAGCTGAGGTAAACGTACACCACCTCCTGCAGATTCAGCTGGTCTCTTGAGCAGGGACTGGCTCTGAGGATTAAGATGAAATCCAGTCATTCTTAGAAATACCATCTATCTCCAAAAAATACTTATTCCTGGGAAAATAAGTAAACACACAAAGATTCTAAGAAACAGAAGTATTATACAAAGGACCTTTAGGCTTAATGATCACTGACCTACCTACATGTAGAAGCTATCAGTCCTCTTGCAACTTTGGATGAATCAGCAGTATAAGGTGCAGCCCATTGTACATCCATTCCAGAAAGCAAGAGGGTCTGACCTGCAAAGAGTTGCCATGTAGGACTGATTTGGGCTAAACTGCTTTGTGGTTAGATCAGTGTTCCCACCTGCAAGAAGTATACTGGGTTGAATGCCAGAAATAAGACTGTTGCATGGGAAATGTGAGCCAAGCTATTCAGCACAGTTTGTAAAAGTAGCAGCCATCTGCTGGGGTTTATAGCAGGCTGAGAAACACAGGATGTTTACTTTTATTCAGATGTGCAGTGATGTGCCTTGTATGAGCAGACTTGTTACCATACTAATAAAATGACTGGGACGTTAAACTCAGGAGAAAAGCTTGTTTTATGCAGTAAACCAGAACCAGAGCAAGATAGAAAACGTTACAAATATACATGCATGTACACATGTACATGATCACTTAAGTAAAGGTCAGCAGAAAACAGGCCAGACAGAAATTCAGCACAAATACAGCACTAACTAACTCAGAGACTAAACTGGCTGCTTTCCAAGGTGCTCTATAGAAACCACTCCCCGAAGAAATAATCTACAAAAGGTAAGATAAAGAAAGGTTCAGTTTCAAAATACATCTACATGGCAAAATTATGAGCTGAGATTAATTTAGATAAACTCTCCAGAAGGGGATTTGGCATTACTGACAAAACTGAAATGTGGGTGTGTACAGCAAGAATCCAAGACCTCTGAAGATGAGACAAAGGCATTCCCTCATGATTGACAGTGATCACCAAGACACTCGAGGGGAAACTGGGTTCAGATGTCTTTGACTACAGGAAACTGTCATCCACAATGTGAATAACTTGATGCTGCTGCGAATGTTAACCACTAAAGAGGAAAAATTCCCATGAGTATTCAGAGGATGCAAGCGGAATTCTGCAATGCTAAGAGAACAAATCCAAGAAGTTACCAAAGATGCAGACAGAGATGCTGGCAAACAGCATTAGCAACAGCTAAGGTTGGTTTTGCCAACAAAGGAAAAAGTTAAGTATAGTAAATCAAATAAAATTAAACATGTAGCAGCAGTAGATGCCCTACTTTCTTCTGCAAATGTCTTTTACCTTTTTTTTTTCCCCAGGAGGTAATGAGTATTTTTGTAAATCTCAGTTGAAAGCAGACTATCTCACTTGTATTTCTGACTAACGGGTTGAATCAGCAGGTAACATTTCATAGGGCAAATATTTTTGCAACTAAAATAAAACAAAGAATTCTGCATGCATGGCTTTCTGGTTGAAACATAATGTAGATGATCACCAGCAGAACCAATGCTAGATGGTAATTTTCTCGAAGAAAGAATTTGAATGGGATGATAGGCAACGGTACCATATGAAAGCTTTGGCATGCATATTTGTTATAATTCTGTCAATTTGTTAAAAGCAAAATTGGGGAACAGGAGGCAACTTAAATTGCTTACATATATATATCGAAACAGTGTGGTAAGTGCAATGCCACCAGGAATCATTAAAAAAGTCTAAAGCATATTCACTGTTGTGTATTAGAATGGTAATGTGCAACTTCCTATAAAATCCCCCTGAAAATGGTGGGATCACATAGGGTAAAGGCCTGAGGCGGATTTCAGTGGGTGTGGAATTATATTTGATGCAATCAGAACAGTTTGAATGTCAAGGAATTACATTCTGGGTCAAAACCAGTGTACTTTGGAAGGAAGTTTGGTAATTCAGAGAGGATGCTTTATGAAGAAGATGGAGAAAATCTATTTTGATATTTTCCAGGATGCAGCTTACGTAGTATTTTAAGATCCTACATGAAGCTCCAGTGAGTTTTCAAGAAAGGAACATAAGATCATAATATGAATTTGACCTAGGCATAAATCAGTGAAAAAGAAAAAAATCACATTTAAAAATTGTACTCAAGCAGGCATTGAACAGTGCTGCCCAGGAATATCTCACACTCAGGCTACAAGATGGTGATAAAATTTTAAGAACTAAGCTCTACAAAGATTATAGGACTAAAAAAAACCATCTCAACAGCCTACCGTTAAAACCCAGTAACTGAATTTAATTATTCTAAATTATTCTAAAACAAACTTGTGAGGAAGAGCTTGTTTGAAGGACTCTCATTAGCCATTTGTGCCCTAAAAGCTGTCAATATTAGAATTTCATTATCTAGTGTATTTTTCATCGACTTCAACACACAAAGTAGAGATGCACACTTACAGAATCACAGTTAAGAGACGAATCTGCTCAGAGGCAGGAGCTCTGTGTAGAAAGACACATACTGGAACCAAATATAACTCAGAAGTGCACAATTCCATTAAAATATTTATTTACTCAAGATGAGTGAACACTCCATGAGATCTGATTATTTTTTATCTGCATCAGCTGAAATGGCTGAAGTAGGAGCCACAATTTCTTTTAATGTACTAAATATAGCTTAAGATTAATTTTCCAGAGGTGTCAGCTGGTGCTACTTGGTGCCTTAGCAAATCATGGTTTTAACTCCTCCTTGCATCTTCTTAGAAAGGAAAATCTCAACTCTATTTTTGATCTTCTCTCGTTCAAGTCTTGGCTATTGATTCTTTCTATAAACTCTTCCTGGACCCACCTGACACCAGGTAATGTTGAAAATTCTCAAAGTGTGGGGACTGGAGAACATGTCAAAGAAGCCAGTTAATAATAATATGCCAAATCTCATCAGAGCATATCACAGATTTCATATTGGCTCAAATTCTTCTATATTTACCGAGTTTTCTTACCCTAAATCTGGTGTCTAGACTTCTCTCTAGAACACATTTTTCAAGTTAATAGTGGTGCATGTTTGTTTTGTGGCAAATAAGCTTCTAAACTTATTAATGTGTTATATATGTCATGTATATTGCAATTATGGTAGCCTCTTAAAGTACAAGGACATTTAGCCTCCTCGGTGCTCTTGGGTTTTTAAAATTTTGTTTCATTTTAACCTGTTCGTACCTTTTGCTTCTGTAACAGGACATGAAAAGTTGTAATATTCCACCTTGCCAGATACCACAAAAACAAGTAACACAAAGGGATTTTGAAAAATAAGTCAGTCATTCACCCACCTCCATTCCACTGAAGGTCTTGACAGACCTCTATCAAATTGAGCCTGGAGCTTTTTAATTCTGAGCTCAATATTCGCAGTGTATTAAGCCTCTTCTCATGCAGGAATTGTACAGAGCCATTTTATTTCTCAGCTTTTTCTATATTATCTTTTCTAAATGCAGTCTACACCAAATTACACAGAGCTGAAGACAAGGAAGGATGCATGATAGGTTTGTACAATGGTAGATTGATGTTTCCTGGTTTATTCATTATTCTTTTCCTGCCCTTAGCATTCTCATCTCTTTTTGTCATCAAGTACTGGACAGGCTTTAATGCCATTCCTTCTGTTTCCTAAAAAATCAGTTCTAACAATGTGTTCCTTTAAAGTGGGACATTCTCATCTCTTCAACTAAGTTTTTAAACACCATTTTTGTTCCTGTTCCAATTATCTATTTTTGTGTGGTCTGCTTGGTCAGGAGATTGTTCAGGTGGTTCTTTGCTATTTTCTGTCTAAATCTAATCAATTTCTACCTTTTTCTAGGATTCATAGCATTTGGATTTCAACTCCAGTTCCTGTCTCATGTAAAGTCCTTTACTGCAGGTCATTTATAGGGTATCTGTACTTCCTGTACAGCATCATGAAGGAATTACAAGCTTCCTTATTCACGTAACTTTCTCAGTGGTGAAATTATCCTATTTGTTTAATCTTGACAGTGGATCTGGAAGGATTTTAGAAAGTGCTCTTACAACCTTTCCTTTCCTGTCCTTCCTATTTCAGCAGCATACAGATTCCTTAACAGTGCTTCCCTAGAGTAACATCTCTACTGTTGCATCTGACAGGCAGAGAACAGCCAGCCACCTAAAGTGGATATACCAGGGACTACTTGGTTTTGCTCCATGTGAGGGCACACCTGTGTGTGCAGCAGACTCCCAGGAAGATTTGTGTTTCGACCTGTAACTAATACTCAGCCACCTCTTTCCAAGCAGCTTTGCTCCCAATACTCCTTAACAAGTTGTCCAAAAGCTCTGTGGAAGTGCTCTCAGAACCTTTACAGCCCTTCCTCTGCCCAGCTTTGTACCGCAAGCTTTGGAAAACCCATTACAACTTACATTTTAAACTTATTTAAGTGCTGCAAGACTCCCTCTGTTTTTAAGCATTCCCTACAATTCTGAGCTGAGCTACAGAACACTTCTATTTGCCATAATCTGAAAACTCTGTAAGTATCTAACAGGGCACTGACAAGTATTACTGCACAGCTGATACAAGCAGGAGTAGGCAAAAAGTAATAAACATGTGCTTGTTATTACAATGACCCGGTATGGCAATCACAAATGTTGCCCAAAAGTTGGTCATAACCATTCCTCCCCAGAATGTAAATGTATGAATCGGAAGTTAACTGTAAGGTAAACAGACCAAATAGAATTCTTTTCTGTTACACATGAACTTGATTCAAAAGGAAACAACAAATCTCAGATTGTGCTGTTTCAATCAAATCGATGGAGCAAGACAGTTACTTTGATGCACTATTTCACTGTGTTCATTTCTGTTAAAAGGTGTATCAGAAAAGGCTTGCTCGCATGCTGATTTGCCTCTTCAAACAGCACTGCTGCTCCCTCCATAACACTTTCTCTTTCTGGTCTGTTTCTTGCTGGTCTGAATAATTAGTTCTCTGGGGAGATCAAGTCTTTTCTTGCTTACTGGTATTGGAACAAGGAATATCTGAACTAATCCCACAGCAGCCCTGATAATGCTCCTTTGGACACACAGGAGATCCTTTACGGGGCATTACATGACCTTTACTG
Organism: Lathamus discolor; assembly: GCF_037157495.1. Taxonomy (NCBI): domain Eukaryota; kingdom Metazoa; phylum Chordata; class Aves; order Psittaciformes; family Psittacidae; genus Lathamus; species Lathamus discolor. The sequence continues at coordinate 20,666,629 of NC_088889.1, read as the reverse complement.
TAGACAAATACACATCAGATGTGCTACGTGAAACATTTACAAGCTCCAGCTAGATCCACTTATGTTTATTGCTCAATGGAGTGGGACTTCCACAGTGGTACCTATGTAGCAATCCTGTTTGATAAGCTGCTACGTAAAGAGCGGAATGCCAATGTGGATGTGAGCTCTGTATTCCTGCCTGGGTGACCATAACAGATGGTCTATAGTGGAATTTCAGTCACACAAAAAAACCCATGAAGCAGCGTAAGTCTGAGTCACTGGTACAAAAAACTCTCTTTTGGAGGACTCTTGACTGATACTCTGACTGTTTGGGTGCTAAAAAGCACAGTGCCTAACTGCTGAGGAGCTGGCCTTGGAAACATCTTTCTAAGCTGTATTTTAAAATCCTTTTTATAGGACAGTAAGGCAGTATAACTTCTAAAAAAGGACAGGCTTGTCTTATGCCTTTGATAACAGTGGAGAACCAGTGATCAAAAGAACTTATTATTACTTGTAGGTCTTCAGGAAGGGCTGTAGGTATTGAACACATAGGCATATATATACATATATATATATATATATATATGCCTACACACTTGTATGTGAGATGTTGGTCATGTGAACTTTATCTGATGATAGTTATTTTTTTATACTTGCAAACTGGTATTATATGTATTTATACAAATGCATATATAAACAGATAACACATCTATGTAAAACACCTGCGTTACTTGCTTCTTCTCCATCTCTGCTTCGGATTCATGTCATCATTATTAAAGTAGCAATTTTTACAAAATACAGACTAAACAGAATAGCAGAAGGCCACATAACAGTGCCCCTTTTAAATACTAGCAGCTTTACATTCATATCTTATGTTGTGGTCTTAAATCTCCTCATAGATAGAGACTTCAAAGATCAAAGTGGAAAAATAGAATGCAAACTGGAAATAAAAGAGAAGGCAACTCTGTAAACTCTGCTGACCAAGTGACAAAAAAAGGCAAAATTGCTGTTTATTCACTTATAAAGCCTGTATTTTTCTTGAATTGTTACCATACAAAGATTACCTGATACAGAATACATCATAGAAATGCTTTAACCAATAAAAATGGACAAAACATACTACATGATGCATTTTTCATTTAAGAAATAAACTAGCTGAATGCATTATTTATCAGCTCATTCAGCTATACTGAAGAAATAATTCCATAACTATTATACAAAGACATCATGAGAAGTAAAAAAACTCTGTGTACACATGCTAGTGGACCTGGACAGGCTTCATTTGTATCCCTTCTGTGGCAGTAATCTTAATAAACACCCACATCACATGCTTCAGGTTTCGGTTCTTAGTGTTAAAAAAGACAGATTTCATTTCATGCTGTGAAGACCAAAGTATGACCATGTAAAATGACATGCTCAACTTCACCTATAAAGCAGAGTATACTATCAATAACTTTACAAGCTGCTCATTGCACTATTCAGTCCCAATCAGAAGCAGCACACAGGGCAGTGAATAACTGAATTAAAATACGTCACTGATGAATACAACTAACAAAATTAAGTATATGCAGGTTCTATCCCTCACTGACAGGAGCAACTGGAGGTTACAGCTTTTTGCCAAATGCTACCTTATATTGGTATAAAATCTGCTGACCTACATTCTTTGTTTTCAGAGAATCATGAAGTCATGGAATGGTTTGGTTTAGAAGGGGCCTTAAAGCTCATCTAGTTCCAATCCTGCTGCCACAGGCAGGGACACCTTCTATTAGACCAGGTTGCTCAAAGCCCCATCCAGCCTGGCCTTGAACACTTACCAGTCATGGTTATCAACCCCTGCTCGCACTTAAATTGTTTAGGTGGTTTGGTTTAAGTTGGTTTAAGTGAATTTACAAACATGTACACATATCTCTTCTAAATTTGACTTACAGAACCATTCTGTAACTGTGGAACAGTTCTATCTTAATTAAGTTTTGGATTTTAAATACAATTCTTCTGAGAAATGCAATTAATTACAAAAGATGACAAATTCTACAGTTTTCTGATGTAAAATCATGTGGAATTTCATTTTAACAGATATCTTGACTGCTTGATTGCCCATCTGTCAGCAAGAAAAATGAAAGGATAGTGTTAGGTCTGTTGCAGTAAATCTCAAGTAGCATTTCTGTCTACTTGAGGGAGAAATAACTGGCACAGTAGGTCAGCAGAAATGGATGCGAGGGTAAAACAGGACAGCAAAATCATGAATAGATCATACTGACTCAAAAGCATTTGTACTGGCATGTGTAAACAGGAATGTAGTCTGCAACAGGTATGACAGCAGATGCTGGAGTTGTCGAGTCCTTAACTGCAGCAGTTTCCACTCTTGGGTGCTGCAGTTCAAAACAGATGTGAATGATTTTGAAACAACACAGGAATAAGAAATAAGCATCTTAAGAAGTTTACAACTGCGACACACAAGGACTGAAACAATGTGGAATTGTTTAGTCTACAGTTAAAAAAAAATAGGGGAAGATGTATGTCTTACGATATGCAAGAAGCATACTGTTCACGTCCATTACAGCTGTAGTTCAGTAGCATGGAGCTTTTATTTTAACTAGTGTTCCAGGTTCCTCGGTGTGAGCTGGACCAGAGAATTCACCTGGCTGAAAATGAGCAATTATGAAAATAGCTTCACAACAGCTTAAATAACTCTAAATCAAGTCTGCCAGAGTCCCACCTCCTCTAGTAGGCCAACATTGGTACTCACGTACCTAGAGGGTAAACTGAATCAAGAAGCTGAGTGGGACAAAAACTAGGCGTCCTTTGTAGGATCAGTAACCTTTAGAGGGTTCAGGTACTCATTACCTGCACAAACAGGGGGAAATGTGATTGACCCAGCAAAGCAACCAGCTCTCAAACAGCCCTTAAAGCCACTTTCTAAAGAGAATGACTGTACCTCAGAGGTTTTTGGTCACATTAACACAGGAGGACTGCTGCTCATATGAATAGTTGGGTATTTTTTTCTCCCCAAAACACAGGGGAAATAGTGGATAGTATTTCTAAACGTAACAGCTGTACCAAAACATTTTATTTGAAAAAGGAAACAACAACAACAACAACAAAAAACAACAACAAGACACAACCACCAAACACCAAGCTACCAGGGAAATAAGTTTAAACAAAATCTATGATATTTAACATATCGTCTACAAACACTCCTTGTGCGGGCCGTTATACTTATAAATACACCTAAAAAAAGGCACAAAATGACTCGGAAAGCAATCACACAGTGGCTAAAGAAACCCAAAGCCAGGGGGTGCAGGGCTGCTCAGCCCTGCCGCTGAGAAACGAGCCGCTGCAGCGCGGCCAACCGAGGGCACTGCGGGCCATGCCTGAGGCGGCTCGGTCCCTCCGGCGGCCCCACGGACCCCCGGCACTACCAGGCCAGTGCCAGGGCCTGCCGGCGGCCCGGAAGGAGACGCCTCCTGCCCGCTGACCTCCCCAGCAAGGGGGCTCCGGGCCCCCGTCAGAGGCCTGGTGCGGCGGGACAGGAGCTTTACCTCAACGTTAGCAAGGTTTTACCTCAGCACTGCCGGGTTTTTTACCTCAGCCGACGGGCCTCTCTCTGGCGGCAGTAGCCGCCGCTCATCCGCCTCACCCCCGGCCCGCAGAGAGACGAGAAGAGAGCTGACGATGACAAGCCACCCGGCACCGCCGCCGCCCCAGCCGGCACCGCCTCCTCCAGCAGCGATCCCCTTTCCCGGCTGTCCCGGCGACGGCGGCGGGCGCCAATGAGGCGGCGCGTCCCGACGGCAGGATCCAGTGGGCGGGCGCGGGGGGCGGGTCGCTGGCCGGGGGGCGGTGGCAGCACGCTCGGTTGTGAGTGAGTGAGTGAGTGTGTGTGAGTGAGTGCCATGGCCGGAGCCCGCTGAGAGTGACAATAGGAGTGAGCAGGAGCGCGACCCCGAAGCTCACCGGGATCCCCCCTCTTACCTGAGCCAGCCGCCGGCGGAAGAGGCCTTCCCTCCCCTCGCAGCACCGCCGCGCCACCCGCCCGGCCTGCCCCCCCCCCGGCCGCCCGCGCCGCGCCCGCCGCTCCCCCTCGGCTCGGCCCGCACTCGGCTCCCCTCGCGCTCCCCCCTCCTCCTCAGGGCCCCTCCGCAGGGCTCCGCCGGGAATGTGAAAGAGGCAGCAGCCATCGCAGGCAGCGGGCCGCGCCGAGTGCATGGGACTGAGCGGAGCCCGAGCAGCCGCCCGCTCCTGAACCCGCCGCCAACGCCGCCCTGCGCTGGGGAGGCCGCCAACGCCGCCGAGGCCTACAGGCTCCTGCGCCGCCGCCGCCGCGGCAGGGACCGAGCCCGGCGCGTAGTACACTCGGGCCGCTGCCGCCAAGCATCGGCCGCGCTTCAGCAAGCCCGGCTCAAGCCACCGCCTCCCTCCCGTCTCCGGCTTCTCTACCAGGAGAGTCAAGGTAACTCCATCCCTCCGTCCCTCTGCGCCGGCCCGCGGGGGAGCGGTGAGGCGGCGGCGGTGCGGGCAGGAGGCGCGGGCGGGCCGGGGGGGAGGCCGGGCGGCGATGGGGAGGCGCGGGGGGCTGCGGGGAGGACATGTTCCAGCTGCGGTGTTCCGTGGCTCCGTTCTGGAATTGACAGCCGATAGCAGCAGGCGGGAGGCAGCTAATTACACCTCTGCTTCCCCGGGCGGGGAGCGAGCCTCCGGCTCCTTCGCTGGTGGTGTTATCCGTCGGTATTTTCACGTTCACTCGCCTCTCTGTGCCTTGCACCCCCCCTACCCCGGGGACCAGCAGATCTGATGTGCGTGGCTTCCTATTTACCAAAATACTTGGGGAATAAATTAAGATCCCCTGCTGAAAGAACCAAGAAGCAGTGGCTGTGTTTGCAGCTTTCCCATTCGCACACAATAAATAATCCCCCCCACCACCCCCCCGCCGTTCTTTGAAACAGTGTATTTCACTGTGATAGTGCATTCAGGGAAGGGAATGTTCATTTGGAGAGATGAAAAAAAGATCAGTGTTTACTGTAAGGTTGTTAGGCTGGATGTAGTCTTGTTGAATTAGAATTAGATTTTAATAATTTATAAAGCAGGTTAGGGAAACTGTTACTAAATTTACAGCAGAGAAGTGTCAGTAAAGCTTCTTGCTGATACAATGATCCTGCAGTTTAAGTGATCTACTTTAGCCCCTGCCCATTATTATTTTTTTTTTTTTGTAATTTAATTTTGTGAGAGCATGGAAACATTTCTGCAGAAATGGTTCCACTTTACTGATGCACGTGATGAGGAGGTGAATCTTCTTTTATGAGATGAAATAGGGCCAAGCAATTCAGGTTTTAAGAATGTATTTTTGCTGGTATTTCCAAAATTTGGTTTATGTAACAGGTAACTTTGCATGTTTTTTTGCTGGACTGTTGAAATCTTAGAAGTGGGTTCCTAAAGTACAGGCCATTCTATTTCGGTTTATCTTTTTAATTTATTAATCTTGGCTGGGGCCTGAATGCCCTGGTGATGGTGGCATTTTTTTCCCCCGAATGATAAACAAGACCAGTTTAAGGTACGGGTTCATGTTGCTGATAGTATATTATATTTAGAAAGCATATCTACGAATCAAAAATATGGAACAAGGCTTTTTCATTATTGTAATGCTGGCTGCACAGTTCAGCTTCTGGGTGCTGCACATGCTTCCTGGAAGAAGCTATGGAGTTTATACTTCCATTTTTGATAGATTTAGTGCACATGTACATAATTTTGTATTGAATAGTTCTTATCTTTTGGAACTTGTTTACACTGTTGCAATAAATAATACTTTCTAAAGGTTTTCTTACAAAAGACAAACCCAAACATGTCTGTTTCAATGGATTTAATAATTTATGAAGCATATGAGTAACCAAATATTTTAATAAAACCAGCACTCTAAAGTGTTCTCTATATTGTGGAATCAACCTCTTTTAGCATACGAGTCACTTTGGTAATTGAAGTCAACAGACATTGAGGATGAGTAATGCTTTCCAAGGACATGTTCTAAGACCCTGATCCTACAAATGCTTATGCCGATGCTTAACTTTGCACGAGTGGGTAGCCTTACTGAAATCAACAGAGCTGCTCTTGTTAATGATCGTGTTATTAATGCAGATAGCTCTGTTGATTTCAACAGAGGTACACATGCCGGTGAAGTTAACTGTACACAGAGCTGCGTGGAATATGTAGGCCTAAATTCCTCCTGTCTCATTTCCCTTAAGTATTACTCATGTATTTCACCAAGATGTGATGGGCCTTTTTAGCAGCCAGGACAAGGCTGGTAAATACAATGGCTGGATGATTAATTCACTGTTTAAATGTTTTCCTTTCATTATTTCATAGTAGTAGGGAATCAGATGCAGGAGTACTACTAAGGCAAGTTTTTTAGAAAGAAGCAGCACTTATTTCTTAGACTGGCTAGTAGAGCTGGGAAACAAACTTTTGCTTGCAGAAACCTTTTTTTGGCTCTTTGCCTCTCCTGCAAACCTTGTTTGGTTTATGCCCTTAGAAAGTTATGGTTACCACACTGCAATTCTTACAGAAATGCCAGAAGGTGGAATAACTGTGTATAAAGAGACTTACAAGAAAATAACTGAGTATTTCTAAAGTGGAGAATAAAGAGGTAATATATAGAATTTGTTGATGTTAGTGAAATTGTGAAGCATAGCAGTACTTTTTGCTATACTTTCTTAAATTTCAATAAAATCTTGTATGCAGGTGTGGCAGATAAACTGAACATTTCTTCTGTTATTTTTTTTTTCTGTCCTATGCATGTTGGTGACTGTAATGGCAAAAAAACAGTTGCCCTTTTTGTGCATGTGTGGTCCTTTGCAGATTGAGTTGAAATTACTTTATCCCAAAGAATATGTAGTTAAGGCTACAATCCTATGTCAAGTCTACAGGTTTATGAAGTTCTGTTGACTTAATGATGTCAGTACTAGGTCTGATTTTTTCTGTGGCAGGATTTTTGGCAAATGGGAGACACAGATGAAAAAAGTGAGAATTATTACGCTGTTGCATTAAGTTTATTCCGTGAAATTTGTACATACATTGGTGGGTTAGCTCTTAGTCAGTCTGGGTGACTTGTCAATAGGAGAGTGTTGCAGAAAGAAGATGAGTTTTTGAAAATTTAAGTTAATCTTTACCCACTTGGAATATGTTGGTAACATTTGTTTTCCTTCAGTAGGGATATGTCCTCAGCACCAACTACTCCTCCATCAGTGGATAAAGTAGACGGATTTTCTCGGAAGTCCGTCAGAAAAGCCAGACAGAAGAGGTCACAAAGCTCCTCCCAGTTTAGGTCTCAGGGCAAGCCTATCGAGTTAACTCCCCTGCCTCTGCTAAAAGGTAAGATCAAGAATGAGTTTTAATAAATAAAACAATAGCAGTTTTACTCTACAGTCAACTTCCAAAATCAAAGTACTCTATTGCCAGAAATCACGAGGAGATTTTGTCAGCAATGAGAAATGTTTCGTGCCAGAAATGCATGTATTTAAGATATACAAAATATTTTATCAGTGATTTGAGGGTGTGGTAATTGTTTGCAATACTTTTGAGAGTTTTGAATGCTGATGTTGAGCTGTACCATGACTTGAATTTTCAAGTTACTCAGGCTATGTATGAGTGTTTTAGTTAGTGAATCCTCAACAGTTGATGTAGATGAATAATTTTGGTAAGGGTAAATTGACTTGTGAGCAGAGGGAAAGTTTTTTTTGGTATCTTCCCTTGATGTGTGGGTTTGCAACCTGAGACAGGGGGGCCAAATTCAGCCCACAGGCATATTTCGAATGCCCTACGGCAAGGTATTAGTGGGGAGATGGGACCCTCTGTCATACCTCTTGTGAACTGGTAGCTTCAAGCTCCTAATTTCTGCTGAGTTTTGAAATCGAAAGGTCCCGTGAGCTGCAGCCTCTCAAGGGGGAAGATGCTGCCAATCAGGTCTTAGGCAAGACACTACTGTTTTGAGAGCCTGTGTATCCCAGCTCTGGTTGAGTTTCTGCTGGCAGATTTAACCTCTAATTTGGGAAAGAAAATTATGATCCAGCTTACTACTCTTGAAAGGATGCCAATATCTCTGTAATATATTCAATGCTTCCCCTAAATTCCAGTTGTCACTGAATTTCAGTACAAATCCAGGGGCCAAAAGTACCTATCAGAATTATGTCTGTCTGTTGAAGAAGTGGGAATTGCCTTTCAGAAGCATTGCTTTTACACTGAATTCTCAAATTGTTTATTTAGATTTGTGGATCTCTTTCATTGCTATTCTTATTTTTTGCTATAAATGGTGAAAATAAGCATGGTTGGTGCTGATAATTCTGGAAAATGGGAAGATTAATATCTTTAATACTATGTTTGTCCCAATTTTTGTTTAGTGGGCCAGTGTAACTCCCACTTTCTCTCCTTTACCTGTTTGATAGATTTGTTAATCAGAGTATTGAAATACGTAATAAATATGTAATTGCACTTTGGTTTCATTCTTAACCCCGCTTTTTTATAAGAAGAGAGAAGTTGCAAAAACCCTCTCACAAAACAATACCGGCCCTCCCCCCCGGAGGCTGGTGTGTCTTTTAATTTAGTAAAAATGTGTGGCTTTTAATTCAGTAAAAAGTAGGATTCTAGGATTAGTTCTAGTGGATTTTTCATTAAAGTACTGTGGACTTCTTTCTGTGAGATACCTGTAAGAATGCACAAGTGGCCATACTGGGTCAAAAGAAAGGTACATTCAGCCCCAATGCATTATGCTGACAGTGACCAACTTGGAAGCAGAGAGAGTAGAACAGGAGGCACAGAGTGGTGCTCTACCGGAATGCTCCCCCTCTTCAGCATTTTTCAATGTAGGGTCAGTTGGTGCCAGTAGCTTTGGCTTAGTCTGCAATGAGTATTATTTTCTGACTTTTACTTGTTTTGTGATGGTATGATAAAGAAGCAAATGCACCTTTCACATTTTAAAGCTCAGTTTTATATTCTTCAGGTCATTTTTGGTATGCAGGTGATTTCCTTTGGTAATACTAGTTGCTACACTTCAAAAGGTGAATGGAGTTTATCCTTTGTTTTAAATGGGTAAATTAGTGGAAAACATTGAGATTTGTATAAATGAAGAAATAGATGTTACAATAATTTTGTTTCGTTGTGTAGCCCCATTCAGGGAATAAAGCAGGCATGTGCACAAGCATAAGAAAAATGTTACCGTTGTCTGAAGACCTGGTCTTGCAGAAACGGAGGCATATACAGGTGCTTAATTTGACAACTGTAGTTAGTCCCATGGATTGAGATATAAAACCATAATAAGATAAAGCAAACAGATGGGGAGCAGAGATCGGTGATGAGGCATTTATGATTAGTGTCATAATGAGTTATAGTGGTCCAGCTTCAAATTAAGAATCTGATCCTGTGAGTTAGTTTTCCCTCTTTGACTTAATGCATATTCCCAGAGGTGCAGGGATCTACCTGTGCAGATTAATTTGCAGGATTTGGGCCTAACAGTCTATCTGAAACTGCAGTGGTATTGGTCTCTGCTGAAGCGATACCTGCAGTTAAAAATCATGCTACTGTTTGGAAATATTCTTGACCTACATTAGATTAGTAACATTCAGGGTTATTAAACCTGAAGGAAGTGAGATAACAATTTTCTCCTGCATTTTTCATACTTTTCTTGGCCAATTGCCCCAAAATCCTAATTTTTTAAACTCTTAGGTTTGCACTTACCTTCAAACAACTGACTAGTCCTATTACTTAAGTCCAGTAACCATATGATTTCCAGTTTTATCCTTATTGTTTGTATCTTTCAAACCAAAGTAGAACAGAGATATCAACAAAATAGCTTTTTAAAGTCTCAGAAAAATGAAATCAGTTTGGAGATCTATAGGTACTTATTTAAACTTCTTATTTTGAGTGAATTTCAAATTTAATTAGACCTCTTAAGAAATACTCCTGTAAAGGAAATTTTCAGAGGGCAGACTTTGAATTCAACCTTAGATGTATTGCATATTCATGATGCAGGAACTTTGCTGACAGAAACAAACATGCTATGACCCCTGGGTTTTTTTTCCCTTTTTTTTCTTTTTTAGTAGCTATTTTGCATATTGGCATTTCCAGGCTGCCTTCTGTCATACAGCACTTTTATGGACTTCAGTATCTTCTTTGATTACAAGAACCATGTATGCAGAAAGCTAGATAAATGCTTAGTCCATTCTTTGCAAGTTTTTATACTATGCCTGTCACCATAATGATTTGAGCACCTTCCAGTAGTGTATTAAGTGACGTGACTACACATCTGTCACATCTTATCTGCTCTCATTTCTTTCCCCAGGGGCAGAGTCATATATAGTGAAATGGCTTGTTTTGGTAGTGTTTTAATGCAGTCTGTTGCCTTCTGTGAACATACATGCCTGTATTGCAAAAACAGATAAGTCAGTGCTGTTGTTGTTCATTTGGTAAAAAAAGTATTTCATGAAGGAAAAATAAAAAAGACACTGTATTTTGATGCTGTGTACAAGTCTGAGGGATAAGCTGCTACTTAGAAAATGTAATAAGAAGAATTTTCCGTATTGCTTATTGTAAGAAAAAAAGTATAGAGAAATGAAGTTGTTACTGTGGTGTTTGTTTGCTTTAAAGTGTGTATTGTATCTTTTTGTAAACAAACATTTAATGTATTTAGAAAATAACATGTCTTCTGAGGCTTTGCTGGGCTGGGTTTAGGCTTTCAAAAGCCACAAGCCAGAAAGCAGTTCTGTTTGCCTATGGTAAGGTCTTAACTTTTCAGAAAAATTAATTATTTTTGTTTGTTGTGTTGTGACTTTAATTTGGAGTTATCTTTTTAAATGTGACTAATATCCAATAGAACATTTTAAACCCAGCTTCCTCCTTTGTTTCAAGTGTAGAGGAATGGGATGAGAAGTGCATATGAGAGTTGTGGTACAATTGGCCTGTATTTTCACTATGTGTACTCTTACATATGTTTCAATCTCACATGCATTTTTAAATGTTTGCAGGCTGTTGCCTGCAACTGTATGTTGCAGTGCTTAATGACTTTTGATTTTTGCTTTATTTTTAAAGGGGCTGTTGGTATCATCAAGGCTGACAGGTGCCTTAGGTATCTGGATGTAGGACAGCAGTCCTGGTGAAAGGCCCTTTTCCAGGATTGAGTATTTCCACCTCTGAGCCTGAGTCAAACCCAGACCAAATTTGTTAACCAAGTCTGTGGCATGCATCAAATCATGCTTGCTCTGTAGAGGAAGATAGTACTGTGTGTGCACTGGATAGGTGTTTATTTTGTACTCTTTTTTCACTTGTTCTCTAGAGGTAGATCAGTAAGAGTGCAGTGTTAGAAAGCAATTGGTAGGAAAAAAGTATACTGTAGTATTGGACACGTGAAAACAGAGCAGTTTCAGTTTTACCTGTATAAGGGGGAGTTAATTTATGGTTTTGCCAGTATCTGTAATGGTATGGGAGTACCCAGAGGATGAAGACATACATATAGATGTCTAAAAAGATCATATGCCTTATGTATACTTTTAGCATCTTGAGAAATTGGACAGAACATTAGCATACAATTCACAGTATTGTTCCCATCCCCCTTGCCCTCATTAAAAATACATAAGTTGGGTAAAGCAAACCATCCAAAAGTAAGACTGTTAAGTTTTAAATCTGTGTATCCCATTTTTGTAATTTCAAGGTGTGCCTATGTTTTGCTGTCATCCTCATCCTCACACATTTTCCAATGATCTGATATGATTAGTATAAGTTACTTTCAGGTTTTTTGAAACTATTATGTATTTTTGTTGAAAACAGCTCAAAGTATGATTTTTATTTTTAGAAAACTTTTCTTCCTTAAAATAGGCTCTTGGAACAGAAGTTCTCTGTCAGCAATACCAATTGCTTTGCTACCTCAATATTATGAAATTTATTGAGCTTCTAATACATTTATCAGATAGTTTCCATGGCATTAAGGAATTGCTGTAGTGGCAACAAAAGAGCATTGCATAGTCAAAAAGGGAAAATATCTTTTTCACTTGTTTGCTTTTGATCATTATATTATGGGAATAGGACCACAATCCCAAATGGGAGAAGGACTTCACAGAATCATAGAATGGTTTGGGATGGAAGCAACCTTAAGGATCATCTAGTTCTAACCCCCCTGCCACAGGTAGGGACACCTTGCACTAGACCAAATTGCTCAACGCCCCGTCCAATCTGGCCTTGAGCATTTCAGGGATGGGGCAGCCACAGCTTCTCTGGACAACCTGTTCCAGTATCTCACCACCCTCACAGGGAAGAATTTCTTCCTAATATCTATCCTGGATCTCCCCTCTGTCAGTTTAAAGCCATTCCCTCTTGTGCTGTTACTACATGCACTTACAAAAAGTCTCTCTCCAGCTTTCTTGTGTGAGGTATTGATAGATGAGGTTCTTGTCATATGTAATTAATTTCTTCGCTTTGCTCTTGTGGTCTTGATAGTTGTTTTTTTAATATATGCTTTATTTTTTTCAACATCAGGTGGTTGTAGGAAAATTCTTTGCAATAACCTTAAAGATTTCTGATTGTTTCTAAAACGTATTTGTTTGATAGTGTTTAGAAAGGGCCATATACTAATAACATTGTGTCTTTTTGAATTTTACTCTGCTTGTTATTGTCTCCTACAATTGAAATGTAGTTTTGCATAGCCATATTTGTAGAGAATGTAGGGAAGGGATGCCATCCAGAGGGACCTCAACACGCTTGTGAGGTGGGCTGATACCAACCTTATGAAATTCAACCATGACAACTGTGACAACCATGCCAAGTGCAAGGTCCTACACCTGGGTCGGAGCAATCCCAGGCACAGCTACAGATTGGGTGAAGAAGAGATTCAGAATGGCCCTGTGGAGAAGGACTTGGGGGTGCTGGTCGATGAGAAAATGAGCACGAGCCGGCTTCAGCGTGCGCTTCCAGCCCAGAAAGCCAACCGTATCCTGGGCTGCATCAAAAGGTGCATGACCAACAGGTCCAAGGAGGTGATCCTGCCCCTCTGCTCTGCTCTCGTGAGACCTCACCGGGAGTATTGTGTGCAGTTCTGGTGTCCTCAACATAAAAAGGACATGGAACTGTGGAACAAGTCCAGAGAGGGGCCACGAGGATGATCAGGGGACTGGAGCACCTCCCATATGAAGACAGGCTGAGGAAGTTGGGTCTGTTCAGCCTGGAGAAGAGAAGGCTGCATGGAGACCTCATAGCAGCCTTCCAGTATCTGAAGGGGGTCTATAGGGATGCTGAGGAGGGACTCTTAATCAGGGACTGTAGTGACAGGACAAGGGGTAACAGGTTAAAACTTAAACAGGGAAAGTTTAGATAGGATATAAGGAGGAAATTCTTTCCTGTTAGGGTGGTGAGGCACTGGAATCGGTTGCCCAGGGAGGTTGTGAGTGCTCCATCCCTGGCAGTGTTCAAGGCCAGGTTGGACAGAGCCTTGGGTGACATGGTTTAGCGTGAGGTGCCCCTGCCCAATGCAGGAGGGTTGGAACTAGATGATCTTAAGGTCCTTTCCAACCCTAACTATTCTATGATAATATGATTCTATGAAATTCTGACTTAAAAGTTTAGATCATAGTAAAAGAATACCTCCTTATCTTAACAATGTATTAGTGAAACTGTGGTTGCTGAGAAACTCTGTCAGCTTAGCCTTTATCTTCTTATATTTCCATTCAGTTGTCTTTATTTATTTCTAAGTCTCTTTAGGTCTGGTTATTTTCCTATAGCCATAGTGGTGGTGTGTTGTGTTTTTTTAGGGGGGGGGAATAAAGGTGAGAAGGTGGGGAAGGTGGGTTTGTTTTGGTTTGCTTTGCTTTTTAATCTGAAGCCTTAGTATAATTGTTTTACTTCCAGAATTTCTAAGTCTACCTGCTGGAAATTGGGAATCTGGAAATGTTAAGGAATGATCATTATTCCCACATCTTCCTTTTCTATTTTCTTCCTTTTTTTTTTTTTTTAAGTTATTTAAACAATGAAGTAACTTGTGATCACTGTAAAATGTATTTCTGCAGTTTTCACAACATTGAGTCTAAAATCTTGGTAATTTTCTGCAGGAGCACTTAGACTTTACCATCCTTAAAAACTTTTAGTTTCAGTCTGTATTTGTACGATGGCTCTCTCTGTTTCCCAGTATTATTTATTTCTTTAATAATATTACATTTTTCTTCTTTGTGTTCAAGTGTAACCCTATAGGTCTGTAATAGAACCTTCTATTTCTGTTGTAAGTACCTCCTTTATTTTCCTTTCCTTTGAGATAGAAAAGTTCTGGCTTAGCCATGCAATTATTTCTATTTAGTATACATGATTGTTGAAGTATAATGCTGCCTTAATAATTGATTTTGATATGAAACTTTACTGTTATGAAAGGTATATTTTTTAATATCTCTGGAATTTTGTGTATATAAAATTTGTGGTTTTACATCAAATGTGTATAATGGTAAATATATATAACTTGTTTATATGCAGATATGTATCATATATAGAGTTTGAGCTCATTTAATTTTCTGTTCTGTTTTAAAAACTCAATACTTTTAGTGAGATACTGATTCTGTTCATTGATAAAGCTCTATAGTCAGGAAGCAGTCCATTCACATTCATCTGTTGTAAGCTACTGCCTCCCTGAGAAAAGAGCACTTTCATTTATGCTTTCTGGGGAGTGGGAGGAGGACAGAAAACTATTTTTACATGCAGGGTAACTCCCTTTCACCTACAGTTTTTTCATTCAAGTTATTACTGTTTCTTCGGCTCAGTCAGGCAAAAAGAATCCTTAAAAGTAACAGATGAGGGGACTCAAGAGTTCAAAAGAGTTTTGGTAGGGTTGGACATTTAATGGATTAGTGGTAGGACCATATAATCTTGGTAACTGTCTAATTCACAAGTACCAGCAGTGGACGAACATTAGAAGTTAAACAAAATCTCTTAGAAAAATAGTACAGCCTTCTTTCAGAAGGATATGGCAGAGCTTATCTTAGTTTGAAACTTCACTGTGTCAGTCTTCATTGCAGATGCAGTTACATGAGGGTTTTCTTCTGATGGTGAAACTTCTTTGAGAAGTTCCCAAGCATATACCACAGTGCACTGCCTCTCATTTGTGCTGAGACAAGTGTCTGTGGGGCCACAGTATAAACAGATTGTTAAAAACATTTCAGCTTCTCCTAATTTTAGTGATGTGGTTGCTCCAGTGTCTTCTCAAACAGTTAATTCAGCAGAACTGAAATAGTGGTGAACTTTTATACAGGGTTGATGGCTTCTGTGTGTGTGGTTATCTGCTTAAAAATAAAAAAAAAAAAAAACAACAGAATTGCTGCAGTTACCATCTGAGGATCTTTATCAAGCATTTTCAGAAGATAAGGCGGCTGTCCAAAGAGCTGGTGTAAAAGACTTTGTGCCCTTAGTTGTTGCACTTGATTGAAAAAATTGTCTGTTTTGAACAGAATCTCGAAGTCAAGCTGTAGGGGAATCAGTTGTCACAGTATGTCTGATACTAAGTCTTACAGAAAGTTGTATTGCTTGAAAACAAAGTATGTAATGGAATAATTTTATTTTAAAACACTTTAACTGGAGCACCTCCCATATGAAGACAAGCGGAGGAGGTTGGGGCTGTTCAGCCTCAAGAAGAGAAGCTGCGTGGAGACCTCACAGCATCCTTCCAATATCTGAAGGGGCCTGGAAGGATGCTGGAGGAGGACTCTTCATCAGGGACTGTAGTGATAGGACATGGGGTAGTGGGTTTAAACTAAAACAGGGGAAGTTCAGGTTCAATATAAGAAAGAAGTTCTTTACTGTGAGGGTGGTGAGGCTCCAGAACAGGTTGCCAAAAGTAGTGGTAAATGGTCTGTCCCTGGCAGTGTTCAAAGCCAGCTTTGACAGAGCCTTGGCCAACATGGTCTAGTGTGAAAAAAATGTTTGGAGTCTTTAAGAAAAAATAACAGTGGTTTGCATTGTATGTGGGCTGTAGTTTTCTGTGGGATTCCTGAAAGATTTTCTGGAAGTTCTAACAGTACATTCTGAGACCTCTTAATTTTTTCACCATGCTTGTGATACTTATCTACCTGATCTGAACTGGCCTTTTGTGGTTTGGGATTTTTGTACCTCTTTGCAGTGTCATGAGTTTAATTTAATATTATTGTGACTTTCTTGGCTTCTTTTTTGTGTGTGCTTATACCGAACTTGGATTTTCAAGCTTTAAAATGCAGGTGGCAGTAAATTTGTTTGTTGCTCTCAAGATTTTGAATATATTGTTAATTATATGTGATCAGGTTGTAAAGGAAAACTGCTGCAACTAAAGTTTCTCATATTACAAATTGATATTAGGAATAGTAAGAAACTGACAAAAGGATGATTCCAGATTTTAGAGGAATTAAATACTCTTATTTTTCTTTTATGTTGCCCAGTAGGATGTAATGTGAATGCCTAAACTCCCATTAGTTTTCTTGGGAAGTTTAGCTCACATGCTCTCCCCTTTCATGTTCCAGCAGCAGGGTATAGATGTTAGATGCAGTCTCTTCATAAATTACAAATCTATCAAGTATGTGTTCTCTGACTTCTCACAAGGTTAACTGTTCAAAGCTGTTTATAGAGAATCTGTTTTCCCATCTATGTGGAAACAAAGGTGCAAAAGGTGGTGGTTACAGCTGAGACAGTACTTGAATCACTGTAGAGAACATAACTTATTTGTTGAATATTGTCAGTGTTACTAAGGGAATAAATTTGGCAGCGTGTTATCTTTGGTGTTTTCAAATAACATTTTTGGGATAGCTTTTTGCAGAAGTTGAGATGGTACTGTGTAACCAGTCATTTGGTTCTCCTTCACTTTCCCTTTATTCCACCCAACCCATATTTCTCCTTTCTTCTTTGCTCGTTTATCACTGCTTTCCTTACTCCCACTTCTTCTTCCTGTAACCTCTGATGGGTACAATTCACTTATTTTTCCACAAGAGGGTGATAAAACTCACTGATACATGTGAAAACAAGCTCCAGGTGGGGTGGATAGCAGAGGTTATTGAAAATTGCAGTATGATAAAATTAGCTATATTTCTAAAGAAAAAAACATAGTCTGTTCTTCCCAAGCTCTATCAGTGTGTTAATAGTGGTTGTTTGCACCTCTGGAGACAAGACTAGACCTGTCAGGATGGAGATCCACCCTGTGAAAAGCATGCCAGCTCCATCATCCCTCTGTTTCAGTAATCAGACCATACTGCAAGACAATCTTCCATTTATGTTATTCGTGCCATAATTTTCTTTGTGCTTTCTCCTACGTGCAGTCTCTTGATGTTTCTGTTGGTTTTGTTGTGGTTTTATTTTTTTCCCTTCCTTCCCCTCTCCCCCCAACTTACTATTAGAGGAAACAGAACCTTCCTCTCCACCAGTGCTAAGAAACTGCGGTGGTTGGGATTTCTGTTCATGTTTTGAATGTGCAGAAAGGGTTAAAAGGCAAAGCAAAGAGGGCAAGAAAATAAATAACCACTACTGTGATTTACCTCTTATAGAGATTCTTAGTAGAAATCTTTATATTTTGCCGATGACACCAAGCTGTGTGGTTCGGTTGATACACTGGAGGGCAGGAATGCCATCCAGAGGGACCTCGACACGCTTGTGAGGTGGGCTGATGCCAACCTCATGAAGTTTAACCATGACAAGTACAAGGTCCTACACCTGGGTTGGAGCAATCCCAGGCACAGCTGCAGGTTGGGCAAAGAAGAGATTCAGAGCAGCCCTGTGGAGAAGGACTTGGGGGTGCTGGTTGATGAGAAAACATGAGCCGGCTTCAGCGTGCGCTTCCAGCCCAGAAAGCCAACCGCATCACGGGCTGCATTAAAAGGAGTGTGACCAGCAGGTCAAAGGAGGTGATCCTGCCCCTCTGCTCTGCTCTTGTGAGACCCCACCTGGAGTATTGTGTGCAATTCTGGTGTCCTCAGCATGAAACGGACATGGAACTGCTGGAACAAGTCCAGAGAGGGGCCACGAGGATGATCAGGGGACTGGAGCACCTCCTGTATGAAGATAGGCTGAGGAAGTTGGGTCTGTTCAGCCTGGAGAAGAGAAGGCTGCGTGGAGACCTCGTAGCAGCCTTCCAGTATCTGAAGGGAGCCTGTAGGGATGCTGAGGAGGGACTCTTCATCAGGGACTGTAGTGACAGGACAAGGGGTAACGGGTTAAAACTTAAACACGGGAAGTTTAGATTGGATATAAGGAGGAAATTCTTTCCTGTTAGGGTGGTGAGGCACTGGAATCGGTTGCCCAGGGAGGTTGTGAGTGCTCCATCCCTGGCAGTGTTCAAGGCCAGGTTGGATGAAGCCTTGGGTGACATGGTTTAGTGTGAGGTGCCCCTGCCCAGTGCAGGGGGGTTGGAACTAGATGATCTTGAGGCCCTTTCCAACCCTAACTGTTCTATGATTCTGTGATTCTATCTGCTTTTGGCTGAACCTAGACCTTAAGAGAAGGTTGGAATTCAAGAATAAACGCCACTATAGTTTTAATTTCTATTTTTAGTACTAGAAATAATGATGGAGAGAAGTGGTTATTAGTCCTCCTGAGAAGAGTAGGTCCAGAATTGTCTGTCTTGTGATGGATTTAGTGGCTGAAGTTCTGGTACCTGCCTTTGGCTCTTGCAAAAGCAGTGCAATTGTCTCATGGTATGTTGGATGCAAAGGTACAGGACTAGAGCTGTTAGGTGTGTTGGGAGGGTTGGAACACAAGGCTTTGTAGATGCACTTTGAGGAAGAGACAGCGTATCAACGAGGTTGTTAGCCTGTATTTTGGATGCCATCATCTTAAAAAAAGTGTCCATTGCTGTGAACTGCTTTAGAATATCGTCTGAGCAGCCAGACTTTACTTGTGGCTAATGAGATTTAAAGAACTGAAGGGAGTCCCAATATTAAGAGAAAAGAGCAAATGGGATCTATATTGTGGGTTAGGCATAAGGTAGACGGTGAAAAGGCTCCTGGAAAATTCTAGATGCTTCATTGTGAGGAGTCAAAGGAGTTGTGGCAAGGAAGGAGAAAGGATGTTTGAGGTTATGTTTACTCCATCATCCTATTAACTGTGAAATTCCAGGTCACAAAGGGAAATTTCTCACTCTTCTTTAATTTCAGGAAGAAGTGATAAATCAAAAGGATTCAGTCTTTTAACAAAAAGACAACCGTAGATTCAGTAATCTCATTAGAGTATCTCAATATTTTGTCTCCTTCTAATAGCAGGGAGTTCCAAAGGCAGGAAAAATGTGTTGAATTCCACAGGACAAGTCTGTTCCCCTTCCTGTTCCTTCAGTGTCCTATTGTCCCTAAACTGCCACATCCATAATGCACACAGTCAAGTTCAGCAAACAGCATTTGGAGCACCATGCTTCATGGGCAAGAAGAGCTAAGTTTAAGGTTTGGTTAAGGTAGCTCTGGATCTCAAGTGGGATGAATTCTTCCAACTAACACACGGGGCGGGGGGATGACGGACATCCCTACCCCAAAGCAGCCCTTCTACAAAATTAAAACTAACCCTTATGAAACCCAAATAATACTTTGAATTTCTGTATATACTTCTGATCTGGTTCTGAGAGAGTGTAAGGGGATTGGAGAGATTCAAATTTATATTAGCAGTGTAACAGTATTTTTCCTAATTTTTCAGGGTATTCTGATGAAGCAATGGCATAATACCTAGAAACAGAGGTAGCTAAAAGCAGGTTTTGAAGTGTGTCCTCAGCAAGTTTCTTTTTTTTCCCTGCTTAGTAAGAAACAGTCATTCCTGTTGTAGAAACTCTTCCAATCCAGGGTTTTTCAGAGACGAGGATTGACGTGCCTTTCAGAATAGATTCTGAGGTGACCTCATTTGCCAGGAGTTCATTGTTGATCTCCCCTTGTTTTGCATCCTAGCATGAACAGATACTGTACTACAGCAAAAAGTCATTTGAGAGCCAACATTTTCAAAGTTATTTCACTTGTGGTGAAATGTGCCAAGCCTTCATGGTTAATAAAAAGCACATAGTTTGGAAATGAATGTATTTTCATGTTTGGTTTTTGGATACTTCTGGATGAAAACCCCTGATATTTCCAATATAACAGAACAGATCTACAATACCACATAATATTCAGTAATAAAGCACAGACTATTTTTCATTACAGTTAGTCTCTTTAGAGGGAGCATTCAGTACTTAATAATATTTTTGCCCATGTTGTTTTAATTGTCTTGAACAACAGGACCTATCTTGTGTCCAGAGCTGCAGCAAAGATAGTTGAATAGATTGCCCACCCACGTGTGCTTATTTTCAGGAGAGGAGTCAAATACGTGAAAGGAAAGTAATTCAGCCTTCTCCCCTATTCCTAGATTCAGTGGCCAGATAGACTCCACCATCTTTTTTTAGCTCATGCTGCATTTGTGGTTAATGCAATTTTTTTGCATTGTTGTTTCCCAGGTTTCTTGTCCGTACTGAATCTCTGTATTTGGGGTTATTTTTTCCCAGGTGTATCAGTATGGTGTTTTTCCATACTGAATTTCACTTTATTTTCAGGCTATGTAAGGAATTTGCTTAGGTTCCTTTGTATTATTTCTGACTTTACTGCTACTCAAAGTTTCTTATTTAATATCCTCAGTAGATGTTATCTATATGCTATTTTAATCATACAGATCATTAACGAAGTTACTAATGTCTGGACTAAATTGAATCTTATCTCTCACTGGCATTTCTTTGCAGCTGGATACTTTGAGATTTTTATCCTTTTATTTCTAGACTTTTTGGCAGTACAGTGTTTCTCAGCTTCTCTAACCCCAAAAATTGGAATGAGTTTTAGATGTAGGACTGTAGGGGAAAACAGAAGTGTGATTCATGCTGGAATAGAGTAAACTTTGTAAACCCAATTACAATCAAAATTGAAGCTGTATTATAATCTGTATATATCTTCACATTGATTTCAACATGCTGTCTTTGTACTTTAGTTTGTACAGTAGTAGTTCTTAAATGATAAATTATTAAGTAAATATTTTCCTAGTGGAATATGCTTTCTATTTTTGTATATCATCTTGAGAACAGAATGTGATTCCTTTCTGTAGGGTCAGCTATTTGAAATACTTGCCTGTGTTTGTTCTAACTACATAATCTATAATCCTCAATATGGCTTTAATCCACTTTATCTCCTACAGAACTACGTCTTTGGAATAGGGAAGAATATAGTGTGAGAGACAGAATCTAAGGGCATAAGATTTAGGAATTTTAAATCCATTTCTGATGTCAGCATTTATAGATCTTGCCAAATAACTGGTAGAAGAAATGACTAGTGAAGAATATTAAATACTACTCATATTTTTATTCCTATTAAATGAACAAATAATAAAGAAGTTTTACAATATTTCGTATCTGGAAAGAGGATAAGATCAAAGGTGGAATTTGTCACCTGACTCATCTGAAACTTCTACAGTGTTAAGGCAAATGATTTATTTTTCTTTCGATTCTTTATGCTTATTGCGTGAAGTTAAATTGAATTTTTATTTTTTATTTTTTTTTTAACTTTTTATTTTTTTTTAACTTTATATGCATGACTCGGGTAGAAACCAGAGTGCATGTTTCTTAGCACTGGCCACTTGAGATTGAGTGGATGCATTAACCTGAAACTAAGTTAGCTGTGGGTTCAAGGAGGGCAGTGTGTGCACGTATGCACATGCGTGTTTAGAAGTCTATTCTTGGAAGAATGAGTGTGTCCTGGTGTTGGTAGGTAGTCTTTTTGACAATTTGATGTGCTGGTTTTGTTAAGGATTGCACCAGGAGCTTCTGTTGTGATTGCTTCATTCGAATAAGGGAGGAGAAAAATTTTGGAAAAACATTGGCTGTAGCCTAAATATTATTAGTATTAATAGGCAAGTATTAAAAGTATTAATATGCAAAATGTGACTCTTGAACAGCATTATTGATGCTGTGGGGGACGTGTTTTGAAGGACTTGATAGACTGCACATTTTTCAAGTAGGAGAACAGGGAAGACCAGTCATCAACAAACAGCTACCAAAATTGAAGATTTTTTTAATTAACCCTAAACAAGCTTTATTTAAAACTATAATTTTTTTTGGTTGTAAATTTCAGGTAAAGTATTTTATTAGATAAGAATTGTAGTATTAGATGCAAATACAGGTGAATCTTTTTTCCAATTGTTGCTGTTGCTTTTGTAGTTTTTGGTGAGACAGCAATTGAAGATTATTAAATGAAACAAGTTGTTAAAGGTTGGGTTTCTGTGTTTGTCTGATACTAAAGTATTAGGTACCATTTGTCAGGGAATGACTGATTTCTTATTTCACCTGGTGACAAATAATCTGATCTTACACGGTCTTTGGGTTTGGGGAGGGGTGGGGATAGTTGTCATGTGAAATGGTAAACTTCCATTGCAGTGAAGCCACACTACATAGCAGGCCTGGGTTCAAACACCACCAGTACTTCTATTTTCTTTTTTTTTTTTAAGTAGTTGGTGTTAAACACGAGTATTCCTGGTTTCATATTTAGAAGATGATGAAGATCAGCAATGTTAAATAAATATGGCATATCTCTCAATGTTTGTTGTTCTTACAAATGGTTAGGAACATGCATGACACTGAAACTCCCACATTCTTATAATACTAAACAGAAGGAAAAAGATAGTGTGGAATTTCAGCATTCTATATTTGTAAAACTTCTGAGAATCCTGTGAGCAGATGTAAATTGCAGGGAAGCTTATTTAATTGAGTAGAGATTTACTTTATACAGAAAAAAACCCCAACCATGCAAAGCAGCATGGTCATGGCCTGCTACTTGCCCTTACGTGATGTCATCTTATCCATCCCCTGGAAGGGATAGGAACTGGCTAACAGGTCAGCAAGTGAATGTGAACATTGAAATGTTTATTTTGTACCTGCAAATGCCATTGTGATAGCATCCATATGGCTGCAGGGAGGGCTGGCCTGCGTTTTAGTTCCTCCAATGAGGAAATAAGTGGGAATTTACCTTTTTTTTTTTTTTTTTTTTTTCATTTAGACAACAAGAAATTTTCTATCAGCTTCACTTTTTAAATTCATATTGTGCTATCTATGATGCCATACTATTTTCAGTAAAAGAGCAGTTGCATGGAGACAAAGAGGCTGCTGATTTAAGTCTCAATAGAGAAGTCTGTTAGGCTTCAACTGTGGGAGGATACTAAATGTAGCTAAGAGGTTGGCAGATGCTACCTGGACCAAACCTACTTGAAAATATTAAGCAGCTGTTTAGTAGGTTTGCCTAAAACCCATTTAATGGCTGGAAGAATTGCTGGGAAAAAGTATGACAGAGGAGTTTTGGTTTAAAAGTGTACTTATTGTCTGGATGTAATTTCTGTTCATGTTGAATAAAGACCAAAAAACAAGCAGAGTTCAGCTACAAATATTTTGCTGGTGTTGATGTGAGGGGGAAAAAAAATCCATCTGCAAGCTCTTCCTTCTCTTCTTATGTGTCTCTTTTTTTTTTCTTTTTTTTTTTTTTTGTGAATTATGTCAGTTTATGTGACTTTCCTTTTCAAGGGGAGTAATACCATTTCTGATTATGTAAGTTAGACTAAAAGCTGGTGAGTGTTGTCTTCTGAAGTTTTCAGAAAGCTCAGAGCAGCTGCTGCTATTAATGATTTTCTAAGCTATAACAATGTGAAATTTTACTTCAGAGGGTTTATTTTGCACTGCAGCCTGTGAGAGCACCATAAGGAGGCCAGAAGTGAGGTAGTGGGACAAGGCCTTAGGCCTGAATTTCTACTGGCTGCATCTGGAGCTATGTGTACAGCCCAAGAGGCAAAGCTTTCTTCATCTGCTCCTTCCTCATCCCTTGCATTGGCCTCCTCTGCAGGTTGCATGGTCCTGGAAGCTGCCCTTGTTTCTTGCCAAGCCAAAGTGTCTTTAGCCATACCATTTCTGACCTGTGAGATGCTGTGAGGGACTTGTGAAATAAGCTACCCCAGCATGTTTTGGTTTTCCATTTGGTGGGCGAAGAAGGGAGATAAAGAAGTTGTGTGAAGCTGTTGCGCTGTGTGACTAAGCAGAGAGAAAAAGCCTAGGAAGCCATTGCTCAGGACCAGGGGACTTGATTCTAGCAGGAAGTATGAACTTGTAATTCGGTTCTAAGTGCGGTTCCCTTTATGACCTGTTCCATGGGGAGGGTTGATTACAGGATCTCTGTGCTGGGTCATTAAATAGTTAACATCAATGGAGATACCTATGCCTCAGAAGCAGAGATTTGCACATGTGTGGTTATAAGCGTTTCCAGATCCAGTTAACCTGGAAAAAAGTCTAAAGAGGTGATTAATGTTTTGTACCTTTTGAAATAGGTTTAATTTTGTGTGCGTAAATCTTCAGGCAGGTGCTGTATAGAAATGGAGGAAAAAAATAAATTCACATTGAACCACAAAAGAATCTCTTGTCGGAATCTAAATGGAAAATGCAGTTTTTGATGTCCTGATGACTCCAGAAATGATCATTTCATTGTAGGCAAGTTGAACTAAAACCTAGGAGATTTCTGCAAAACTACCTGAAAGAAAAAAAATTAAATTCTCTTTTAAAATGAGGCAAAGAAATAGCAAGTACTTTCTCACAGAGTCTGTGTTGATCTGTCTCTGCTACTAGTTCTGTTTCTGATAGAAAAGAGTTTTTGATTTTCATAAATATGTTCTGTGTGATTTATTTACTATTTTTCTTGTTACTACACTATGCAGTAACATGGCTGAAGTTTCTGTACACAGTTTCATAAAGTTTCAGTAAGTCTTGTAGAATTTCTAGAAACTTATTTCTGAAAGAATGCCCTTCTGCCCATGTGAAATGGTTGCTTTAGAATTTCTGTAGTGGTCCCTTGCTGTTTGTCAGGGATGGCTTTTGTGCCCTGGGTCAGCCTTTTGCTTTGTGCATGAATACCAGCCCAAATTTGGCATAGTTCTTTGATGGTGTAAGATTATTTTGTGAGTAACAGAAACAGATAGGGTTATCATAATTAAGAATCATCAGGCAATTTAGCATCTGTTATTAACCAGAGTGTACATGTGTCATCCTTGCAGAGTGCAAATGATTTGTTTCCTCTTAGGTGTGACAGAGGCATCAGTGTTACTCCTGTGTGTGGCCCTAGTAAGATCAATACTAGGATGCATCATGGAGTTTGGGACTTGAACTAATTGAAGAAGCTATAGCAAGTGAGAGAGACCCATTAAATGATCGAAGACTCAGAGAAAATGCTTTATGCAGTACAATTAAAAAAATATTATCTGTTTGAATAGTTTATCGGAAAGCTTGAGGTCTGATATAGTCATAGTGTCTTACATGGAGAAAATAGTGGTCAAACACAAGAAGAACTAATGCTGTCGGCTAAAGCCAGAAATTAGGCATGCATTTTTAATAATGAGGAGAAATATGTGCTGGCAGGAACTCTTCAAAATTTTTTTCTGGTTTTGTGCTTCCAAATCAAGAGTCACGACTTTTCTGGAAGTTATATCATAGTTGAACACAAGTTATTAGACTGAATTCACAGAGGATTGCTTCATTAGGGAATCTTAGCGGCTGTTTCATTTAGCTTGGACTATATGCTCTGGTAGCCCCTTCTGGCTTGCAGTTTCCTACATCTGCAGTTGTAACAGCCTCAGCTTTACCCATTTCAGAACCTTTGAAAGTTTGTAGGTAAGGCAGTGAGGGATTTGGGAAGAAAAGCGAGGCTTTCATGTGTTAGAGTAGTTGGATATTTCCTCGGAGGAATTAGAATGTGTTGATTCCTCTGCTTTTTATATCTTCAGTTATACTCTGCTTGAAGTGCTTGCTCTTTTTGCTGCTCAGTCTGAGACTCTGGGTTGTGATTTACAGAGTGGATGATGACTCAAAATACAAGTGAACTTGGTGGGAACTAGTCCTAAATACTACATAGTGCTAAGTAAACATTCAGAGAAATCAGGATGTCTCAAATTGGGCATTGAAAATTAATGGATGCTTTCAATCTGCATCTTTTTATTTCTCAATGTTCTTTTGAATTAATATCTTGTGAGTAGTACAGCATAAAAATGACAGTCTTTAAAAATGTTGTTTGGTTTGAGAAAAACAAGAGATAAAAATTAAATACGACATTATACAAACTCTATGATTCTTTGCTTTCATTACAGCTGAGTAACTGAAAGATTGCTCTAATCTTATTTTACTAGAAACAAATCTGATTTAATTATTTTTGTTTTTCTTTTCAAAAATTACAGACTGTCGTGAACGTTTTTTAAAGTCACAGCTAAGGGTGATGATACAGACTAGTGAAATTCAGGTCTGAGCCAGACTGGAGCACTGTTGCTTCATTGGCTCATCTGAAGCATGAGGCTCCTTCCTTCTCAATCAGATTTTTTTATTTGTTTAAAGTAATAAAACTTTTAAATGAATTACTGTGGTTTTTAATTCACTATAATAATTCATTGTTGCATTACTTTTTCTTCCTGAGGGTAGTGTGCTGTGGGTTTTTTTTTTTTTAAATTCTTTTTTTAACTGAAATCCATAGTTGGCTTTATTGCTTCACAGGATCTGTTCCTTCTCATTAGCACAGTTTAGCAAACCTCACCAGGTTATAGTAGGACTGTAGATTTAAAATAATTTTAAACTGCAATTCTACGTAAGCTTTTCTATTTTCTCACTTCCCTCTGCCTGTCCTGAGCACAACTGTCTTTGCATGCCCTTTCTCTCCTCTTCCTTTACTGCTGGGGAGAATGCTGATGCCACCTGCATTTGTGTTCTTCATTGTCAACTGTAAACTGTTTGGTAGCAAATGCTTTGTATATTTGCTTGGTATTCCTTTCTTTGGGTCTAAATCTTAGAGAACATAGAACAACTTCTCCCAGTGCTTAGAAATGATATTTTACAGCGCTAAAAAAATTTCATCTCTGTGGACTTTTGGTGTGTTTGTTCCACCAATTTTGTGGTGTAACATGCAGTTATTTAGTGTGATGAGTTGTGTGTCTGTACATTAACTTTTGTCCTTCTTAGGCGTTTGCCTTTCCATTTCCAAGCATGCGTGTTAAAACCAGTAAAGCAGACCACTGAAGGTAGAAGGGAACCTCTGCCTTTGCAGAAATGAGTGAAACCTCAGATGATGTGATTTAAACCAAAGTGAAACAAAACAAAAAACCCAAGGTTTTATGGCTGTTACAAACTCCTTAAGACTCACTTTTTGATTTATTCTTTTTAGGAATTTGGGGAAATGAAACACAATATGCTGGTGAATCCAGAATTTGCAGAAATTTGATATATACTTTATACAGAGGCAGTGAGTTGCTGAAATGAAAGCTGTTCAGCGTAGTTTTCAACAAATGATTATGCTCTTGTTGTCTGAAAATAAAGGGCTGTAATCTGAGTCTGACTTTTTAAAAGACTTTCCTCTGACGTTGTTTCAAAGTAGAGTCTGAAAAAGGAAGTAATTTGTAGGCTGTTGAAATACAGTTCAGTGTCAAAGCAACCGAAGAAGAAAATTACTCAAAATAAATAGTTGCTTTTATTTTGAAACCGTGTCAAAGTGGAGGAGCTTTCTTTACACATAGTTACTATTGGCTACACAAACCCCTCGTTTCTGCGGCTAATGATAGATAGGAATAATATAATTCATGCCTTGTCATAGTTTGCTACTTAATCATCTTGTTTGGCACTCCCCTCTTCGTGTTATGTGTGGCCATAATTCAGCAATGAAAGCTCTCTTGGGCACTAGTATTACAGTCCAGTAATCAAAGAGGCTGGGATTATGCAGATAATGAAAGGACTGGCCAGCGTGTGTTTACCCACGAGAACTGGAATGAAGTTAGAGGCAGTAAACAGCCGGGGAGCTGCCTTCAGCGCTGGACGATGGCCGTCACTCCTACGTCACGGCTGCTCTCAAGATCCAGGGTGGGTAAGCAGAAACCGAGAGCGCTCTCGGGTTCAGAGCCGTGTGCCAGCACTACTACTTGGAGTTTTTGCCATGAAAAGCTTAATCTCTTGCAAATCTGTAGTAATGTTGTCTTTTGTTTGCTGTTGCTGCTGTCAAAAGTAGTATTTGGAGGAGGTTACTAACATTTGATTAGAAAATACTTGATTTATAAGCTACCAGTTTCCTGGATGTTAACATAGATTAGAAAGATGAAGAAGAGGTGTAGCATGAATCTGAATGCAAATAAAACAGAAAACCAGTTTTGTTTTTGTTTTCCTTCTTTCTTTTTCTTTTTTCTTTTTTTATTTTTTTTAATTGATAACTACAATTTTAGATGCTAAACCAAACATTTTTCTCAGAGGCCAGCACCAAACCTTTGTGAATCATTTGTGACTCAAAGTGTTGTTATCTTTGGATAACTTCATTTTAAATTTTGGAGTTGAAAGCAATTGCTTGGCTTGATACTTGAATGTGGGTGTAATTGGGGGGCAGTGTAATGGATAAAATGATGAGAGGAGAATGGGAAGTATTTGAAGAAGTGAAAGGGGGAAATAAGTTTGGTTGGGGTTTGTTTCGTGGCTTTTTTTTTTTTTTTTTTTTTTAAACTCAAGCCCTTTCCCTCTCTTGTTTTTTAAAGGGTGTTTCGTCTCTAAGTAGTGTAAGTTCTTCCAAGCTACCTATTTTGTGAAGTGGTTTCCATGCTCTTGTCAACGCATGAATAACAAATAATAGAATGGGTGGGGAGGAAGTTGATTGTAATTTGACTTAAAAGCATGGATGTTTTGACCTCAAGGATTGGCAGTTTGAAAAGAATGATTTGCTGTGCTGTTTGTGTGAGTGTTGGTTTGTTTAATGTTAATCACCATCCAGTTATGAATATAATTCACTTGTTAGGCAAGTGAATTAGTCTATAGGCTAGTGTTTGACTTTTAAGCGTACCTTCAGTAAGCACTCAGGTGAGAAGGAGGTACGCTCTTTAGAGTGCTCCATTGATGGAAAGAAGCAATGCTCATCTTGTGGATGTAATGAAGGTAAGGTTCTTAAAGGTGTCTGAAAAATAAGAATCTTTTTTTTTTATTAATATTATAATTTTTTATATACTTAAAAGATGGATTTCCTAGGATATTATTTTGAGTGACTACCTGTCAATTTTTCAAGCATAGTCAAATTATAAGGTATTGTGGGGTTTTTGGTAGGGCTTTGTTGTTGTTTTTGTTACTTGCTTTTTCTAGTTACTCATGTTTCAGGTGCTAAGATTTGAATAGGATGCTTTTTTATTTGCTTTACAACTTGAGATGGCTATCTTTAGCAGCTGTAAACTTTCAGTGGCAGGTATCACTTAAAAATACTGTCTGTGCATGCTGTAGCAAAGCTGTGGACTTGGAGGAAAGCTGATCCTTATTTTTTTAAATGATGGTTTTATTTGGCTTGTATTTGCAGAGCTTTATGAGACAGTGAGTCAAAATTAGATCAACTTATAACCTGATCCTATATTCAGAATCTTCCAGCCTTGAGAACCCTAAGAGCTGGGGATGCGTAGGATCATCAGTCTCCACGTTTTAACAGTTTTCCCTGCATTTCAGAATTAAGGCCAGTTTCTGTGTTATTCAGAACCAAGTGTAATTTGGTTATATTTGCACTTTTCCTGATTAAGGACTGCTGAATCAGGTTCACTATTTGACAGGTAGTCACGTAGAGGGAGATGTGTGTTAATGTGTGTGTTACCCTAGCTAGTGTGCTGTGTGGTAACATCAAGAAGGCAAAGTCTGATCGCTGTGTTGAAGAACATTAAGAGGGACTGTACTTGTATTTCAATTCAAAAAAGAGATTGCAGTGTACTTTATTTTTTGCACATTTTTTTGCTGAGGTGAAGACAAGTTTTGAAGTTGTCATTGAACATGACTTGATTCTCCTCCAGCTGGGGGTAGAGTATTATGTACAGAATAAAGGTAAAATTGTAAAAACAAGTTGGATTTCCAGTTTTCCAAGTTTTTATGTGAAAGTTATAAATCCAGATTTTTTCATACCGGTAATGTGTTCTCAAATATTTCCACAGGAAAAAAATTCTGTGTTTCTGTTTGGTTTAAGAAAGGACATCAGCATTGCTTATTAGGCGTAATAAAGAAGAAACTCTACTTTCAAAAGAGCAGTCCAACAAGAATTTTGTACACATTGTGTATTCTACTCCTTGGACATTCAGAAAACATTAGGAGTTTCAGTTATAATTGAGACATTTCTTCAGTCATCAGTTTTTGTTTTGGTTGTTTGGTTTTTACCTAAACATTTTCAAATAGTTGTAAAATTCTTCTTCCTACAGATTTGAATGATTTCGTTACTTATACCAAGGAAAAAAAGCTTTATTTTTTTAAATTTATTTTTCAAATGTGCAGGAAGTCCAGAAACATAAAATGACCAACGTTTGTTAGCTTAGACATACTCAAAAGTAGGAAGCAGCTTGCTAAGTAGTGACAAGAAAAGGTAGGATGATCAGGGAAGGGAAAGCAAAGGGGAGTTGTTGCTCAGTCACAGAATCAGGAAGCTGAGAGGAACTGGACAGACCTGTTGTATAGGAGGAGTTGAAGGGACAGGTGCAGGGCAGTGGAGGCGAATTAGAGCTTACTGGTACCAGAACTGGGCTGACTACTGAGGAACAGAGAGCTCTGCTTGAGTGAATGTATTCTGTGTGAGAGAGAAGGGAAGTGCTACTGCAGGCAAACTGCTGAGGTATCTGAGCTTGCTGTAATATCTAAACCAGTTTTTCCTCAACTTTTTAAAACTGTGCATTTTTGTAACATTGGAAAAATAAGAAGGAAATTCAGGGATTATTTAGTATGCTGTTACTTGGAGATAGTTGAGGATGTGGGAAAATGATAATAAAATTTTATTCCTGAACAGGTGAAGTACATTACTGCACAATAATACAGTTTTGTTTACAAGTACTTTTAAGCAAAAATACCAATAAATTTGCATCTGTCTACAAGCTGGTTGAGTTTTTGAGTAATTTCATTTTTTTTCAGGTGATCTGAGCTATTGCAGGGAGGGCCAGGGATGGATACTTGCACCATGAGTGCCCTAAGGTGGTGCTGATGCCTCAAGCAAGGATTATGTCATAGTTGGGAAGAGTAGTGCTCAAAGCAGAAGAACCTGCCATTTTCCTCTTCATTGCACAAGCAAGCCTTTTTTAATTTCCTTTGCCTTGCTGTTATCCTGATCAAACCCTTGCATTAGGCCAAGAAAACCTGTGTGTCCAGGTAAGGCTGTATGCAGTGAAAGAGGACAAAATGGGCTGCTCTTAGCACCTGATGTGAGTGGGGACAAACAACTAAGGAGAGCTCAGCCATCTCTGGTAGGCCTGGTTGAGTGCAGGAGATGGCACTGAAATGGCAGAAAAGCCCCATGGGGAGTAGGGACCTATGAGTCCCTAGCCAGGAGGAAAGAGTGCCATGGAAAGTGGTGTCCTCTACTGTACTGGACTGTACTGTCCTCTGAGTACTTTCAGAGATCCCTTAAGTTTCTAGGCTGGTCACAGATCACCATTGCACCTGCCTGCCACATCTGCTTTGAACATTGGAGAATAGCCTCCTGTAAAATGATCAGTAACCATCAGGCCTTGGTCTGTCTAGAAACTATTTCGGCTGTGCCTGAACACCCCATGGGTAATCCAGGAATGTAACTGGGAATAACCATGTCCTGTCCCATCACAGTTGTGTCCACAGCTAGAAACTCCTACATTTTTCCAACATTTTGGATCAACAAGCATGAAGTCTAGGAGCTGAACAGTGAGAGGGATGCTCTTGAGCTGGGTCCTAGGGCTCAGACTGCCTGGTGCTCCTGTGATTGTCTCTGTTTGTCCTATGGGAGCTTGCTCTCTGCTCACTCCTCGCTCCTTCCAGGAGCAGAATGCCTGTCACGGCGCTGTTGTGAGAAGCAAGGATTTCTCATTGGTTTTGGGACACCATACGTTTGGACCCAAATAGATGTGCATGCCTTTTCTGTAATATAATTAACTGGCGTTCTTGCTGTATTACTTCTTTATTATTGGAGTCTTCGCTCTGGACCAAAGTTGTACACAGCCATACAGACCTGTTTCTTTAAAAACAAAAATAACGAAACCCAAACCAAACTAATGAGGGAGTGGGAGGTAGGGATGCGCATGGCTAATGGTGGTGGTTTGCATGGCAAGGATTTTGCAGTCTGCTGTATATATTCATTCTTTTTAGCATAGTCACACTTAAAGCAGGTCCTTTTTGCCTTCTTTTTAAGTGAAAAGAAGTTCCTTTCTCAGCAAAACAGACCATCACAGGAGCATTCAGTTTCTCATTTGCAGAATAAATGATTTCAAGTTCTCTTGGGTCCACATGGAAAAAGTACTCCACCGTTTTACCGGATGCTGTGTTCTCTAAAACATCCCATTTTTTAAAATGGCTGTTTCTTAATGATCCACAGCTGAAGGCCCTTCCCTGTTCTCTTGGCAGTGTATGCCGTCTTTATGGGGTGGAACAGGATCCTTTTTTCGTCCTAGGAAATAGTATTAATCCTGCCAGTATTTAACTGAATCCAGGATTACCAATGTGTGGAAAAACTCTGCTTTTAGTTTTTACAGATGATGTTCAGGACATCTTACAGTTGCATTCATGTTGTCAAAAGTGCATGTTGTGTTTGTCTGTGGTAACCTCAGAATTTCTAAAAGGGATTCATTATACTAGTATTAAACGACTGCAGTCTTCATTAGTGAAAATGAGCCAAGTTCTCTTAATAAATGGTAATTTTCTCATTTACGTTCTATATTTCTGAGGTAATGGGTTTTAAATACTTAGCATTTAAATTTGCCATTCTAGTTGAATAATAAAGTATTACCATCACTGTAAAGTAATTTAGAATGAATTTAGATAATTCAGTTATTTACTTTTCCCAGTGTTTTCCTAGCAAAAGCTGCCTAACTAGTCTGTCTCATGATCCATTTTTCCTGTTTGTTCCAATTTGGTTGATAACTACTCAGAAGCAGAATAGTTAGGTGGAAATTCCAAGATGCTCTAACTTGCCTTTCATTAGCAAAGTGATTAAGAAGCAAGCAGGGCTTGCTGAGTTGTCTGAAACATTTTGTAGCTGTGAAGCCAGCTGTTTTCTGTTAAGTACGTAAGAAAGAAGTCTGTGTGGAAAAAAACCTGTTTCAGAATAGGCTGCTTATGTGTGTGCATTGTCATCACTTAGTTCACTCATTAAAAATCTAACTATAGATGTGTTTTCTGTCAGTTCTTTTTAGTAGATACCTGCAAGTTTACAGGTAATACGTGGGGGGAAAAAAGACTGGTGAATAGGTCAAGTACACTTGATCTCTAGTACTACAGTTAATCTCATGTGTTACGTAGTGCTTATGCATAAACTCTTGTGCAGAAAGATCATTACTTAAAAGTGTGTGAGTGAACTTGAAATAGAATCTTGGAGGCTAAATTCTGGTTAATTTTTTGTTACACTTTGGGATTTATCTTGCATGGGAACAAATTCACTGGAAGCTTCCTCATTTGAATTAATGCAAGTATGAGACATACAGATTCCTCAGTGCAGCAGCTTAGAAAGAGTTACTCAACTAGGTTACTTCTCCAGTTGTGACTAAAGGGCCAATTAGCAGCATCCGGAGTGAGACGGCAATGCCTAGGTAAAAATAGATGGCATTTGGAGAAGCTGGGGGCTGTTTTGGAGAAGGTCTTCAGCTGCAGACTTGAGAGAAGCAAGACAAAGAGGCAAGCTTTGGAAAGGAGTATTACAGACATGACTGTGAGAAACCACACACAGGCAAAGGTAGGATTAGCCCAGAGAAATGTCATGAAGCAATACCAAATTGGACCCTAAAACTGAAGGGCCTCTGTTGCTGATGGAATGCCAGAGCTGGATTCTTCACTCCCTTCTGACAAGACAGATAACGCTAGT
Organism: Lathamus discolor; assembly: GCF_037157495.1. Taxonomy (NCBI): domain Eukaryota; kingdom Metazoa; phylum Chordata; class Aves; order Psittaciformes; family Psittacidae; genus Lathamus; species Lathamus discolor. The sequence continues at coordinate 20,632,832 of NC_088889.1, read as the reverse complement.
ATTGATACTAAAATGAAACAAGCTGTAATAGCCTCTAAAAATGACAGGAACCAGAGGAGTGGGTGTACAGCTCTCTCAATTGTTAGGTCTTATGTTAGGGTTTGATGCCTCAGTCAGAGAAAGGAGTAAGGCACACAGAAGTGCTGCTTCAGTAGGTTTGCTTGAAGGCAATTAGTTGACTATTGCCAGAGTCTCCTAGACCAAACAATTGATACTCCAGGTGCAGGGCAGAGAACTTGATGGCATAGGATTGTATTTTGCTTTCTAGTCTTTACAGTTATAACTTCATCCTGTAATGAGAGTTTTGATGTTCCTTTTCTGTCATTTCTGTAGGATACTGAAGCCACAGGATTAGTGTAGTTTAAAACTCTTGTTCCTTACTCACCTAATTTGACTGCACGTTAGACATTGGATTGGGGAAAGGCCATCTGTATGTGTGCCTGCTGATATAGCCTGAATGTAAAGTAAAGAGAATCTAGAATGCTGTTTGCTTTCTCTTGATAAACTTCAGTTCTGTGGCGGTAATTACTTATTTTTATTTTAAATGGCATGCTTTACTTGTCATTTAATAGTGTATCAGTGAATTTGGTATGTCATGTGGGGGGAGGAGGAAAAAAAAGTAAAGAAGGATGCACCTGAAGTCCTAGCTTTAAATGCACAAAGGATGTGTGCAAGATCTGAACTATTGCTAGTAGTCTAATTGTGAGATTGACAATTCCTAAAAAGTATGAGCAAGCTAGAGAGTGTAGGAGTTTGTGTATTCACATGATCAGGTAAAAAGCATGTTTGCTGTACTATACATGCTTCCCTGATCAGTGGTCTGTACCTGCAGAGACTCTGTAAAAATGCCTTTTAAAAGTTATGCTAATTTACCAATAATGTATTTGGAGCATCTCACTTATGAAGAGGAGCTTTCAAATTCTACTTGTGTATGTATAAACCTGCAAAATACACACTTTTCCTGCTGAGTTTTTCTCCATTAATTTTTCATGGAATACAAAACTGCTGAGATTACTGATCTTTTTTTTTTAGTAAGCAATGAGCTTTCTGCCAATTAGAGCAAAGGTGTAATTGCAGTTCTAAAGAACCAATGCAACACTCCCATTGACTTCAGTTTGGCCAGGATGCCAACCGAAGATGAAGTTTGTGACCACAACACAGCTGAGGATAAATAAGCTGTTGGTAATCAGTTTATCATCTTCAAAAGAGAAACATCTTTCCTGATGAGTAGTTTGGAAGAGATAGAGAGGGTAGTAGTGTTACTTGGTAACCAGGGAAGATACGTTTTAATTGTATTTAATGCCTAAACTGTTATGTCTTGTTGATATTTGTAACAGTCTAAACTAAAAATGTTTTGGAAGTAACTTTGCTAAGCACAGCAGAGCAATACCTGTGATTATATTAGTTATGTGACATAACCTTGTAGTCTCTGTATTTTTCAGTTTTCTCAAACTTGTTTATGAATCTTAAGAACATAATACAAAACTCTTTATTTGTAATGGGTCAAATATGTATTTTGAATGTGATAAACTGTTGTAGACCTATAGTCGTATTTCAGAGGAGCTAAGTAATCTCTAGAGAAATTCACTTCAGTTGCCAAGGCCCAGTGATAGATTTGTCTGTCCAGTAGCAGGTGGCATTTCTGAGGCACAAAGCCCCTGTGACTGATGTGTATGCATGCAGGTAAATACATTCTCCCAAAAGAAAACTGCATTTTTAATATTCAGTGATTTTGGAAGAGGTCAGAGTAAAGAAAAGCATCCATGCATGTTATGGTAATGCAAGGCTGTGATAAGGGTGGTTCTTTAGACAATTGCAGATATTCAGAAAGGAGGTCTTTGCTCTCTAGAACCTTGCGTTGGGGACATAAAATGACTACCCTGTTTAGGATTCCTGCAGCAAAAGTGAAGTTGCTGTTTAAAAGGTAGAAAAGTGGCCTAAATACTCTATGTCAGTCAAGTTTCTAAGTTTTAGCAATAATACCTGGTTTAGGTATAACATAATGGTGGACTCTAAAGGTGAATGATAATTACTAGTAAGTGAGTCTCTCATTTACATTCCTTTAAACTGAGCTGAACCATTCTGTGATAGAGGAGATCCTGATTTTTAAAGGAACAGCTGGTATTTTTATGTAGACGTATGTAAAGATACTACAAGTAACATAAAATATCCAACATAACACAGATTTAACTTGACAAGGTATAGGGGAGAATTATATAAAGTCATGTTTTTTTCCTTTCTATTGGTAAGTTGTTCCAGATCCTGAATAATCTGAAGATCGAGAGGCTGCTGTAGACGTGGTCTAGAACAGGGATATATTTCTGTGCACTGGGGAATCTGAGACAATCTACAGTAACTACAAAAGCAAAATAAAATAGATTATTTATTTTCTGTCATTTAGACAGATCTACTGGGCTTGGCCATGAGAAGGGTGTTGTTCTCTTAATGAAGAGCTTGACTAATTTGAATTATTGTCATAAGGTATTGAATAACATAGTTCGAGCCTTACAAATGACCATATCACAGGGCAGCTGAGCAAGCCAAAGCAATGGAAGGCCTTATGCAAGGAACTTATCTTGAAGGAGGGAATGATGTGTTAGCCTCCTTTTTTGACAAAGAAACCGTGTGGTTTGCTTGTGGGTGCATAAGTCCTCATGTAGCATCCTTTGAGTAATGCTTTCTAGTTTCAAAGTTGTCAAAGAGATATTATTCCAGTGTGACCAGGATATACCTTCAGGTTTTCCTGTGTTTTCTTGTGGCTCAGCCAGGATGTAGCGGGGGTTAGGTTCTTGTGCTCAGGAAATGCAGATGAACAGCGAGTGCTGTGACTCGTATTCCTGAGGGACATGTTGCTGCAGATGCATCATGCCCTGCAACCCCAGCTTGTCTTTGGCATACATTCGAATCCAGCTTGAGGTGTTGATTCTGGTCTCAGAGGGTCTTAGTGGGCTGAAACTAGTATTTACAAGACTGAATGAATAATGAAAGCCAAACCAAATAATTTTCTCCTTCTGTTGTGCCTTGAGTTTCTGCAGCCAAGAGGAAACGTGTGTAAGAAGTCGAGCTTTCAGGGGGGTCCATTTTGGGACTTTAGATTGAATTCCCAGCTTGGTTCCACGTCTTCCATCATAACTTTGGGGTATGTTTATTAAATCCTGTCTTTTTCTTTCACAAGCATAGCATCTTACACGTGTGCAGTTCCATAAAATCATAAAATTTTTAACCCATTACAAAAATTGCTCCTTCTACGGAAAGAATGAGAGAGCAAACTAATGACAGACAGTTGGATTGCATAGTGCATTACTGGAAAATGCTTGGAGACTATTGTGGTAAATTAGCATAGAGTAGAATATGTTCTTCACTAAATTTATACTACCAAATGAGAAGGGAATGGAAGTTATGTTTTCAGGGTTCAATTAAACTCTTCTCAGTGTATAAATAGGGTTAGAGAAATCTGTATTTTATATGTATGTATATTATTTAAGTTAATAAATGTAAATATTTTTAAATATAAGCCTGAGCTCTTAGTGGGCTGCGTTTGTAGAATAGCTTTCACTTAATTACTTCTTCCGGGGAATCAACTACTCCTGTGACTTCTGGGATAAATTAATGGGTCAGTACCAAGCAGAGTAGCAATCCTGGAACTGGTTCTGACCGCTTTTGGATGAGAGTTATGTTTTGGGTTTCCTGTGTTCTTGGTTCAGGGTTGTGTTGTGTTGGTTTTTTTAAGAGTCTAGGTGTTTCTGCATAAATTTCATAGGGCAACTCTGTAGTTTGAGCAAAATGAATGCTGCATATTTTTATTTGGGGGCTGGAACTAGATGATCTTAAGGTCCTTTACAACCCTAACTGTTCTGTGGTGTGGAAGGATGGCAGTTTCAGAGCAAGGTGTGATTTTTGGAGTCTCAGAAAACCCAACTACAAAGATTTTTCATGTAGAATCAGTTTTTTGTTTGTAATACAGCGTGATGGTAAAATTCAGAGATCTTTTAAGTTTGTGGAGATTTTGATTCTTAGGCTAAGGATTTTGTTACACAGCTCTAGGAAATGATGAACTGGGTCTTAGTGTTGTCTCCCAGGAAGCATGTACATATACATAATTAATCATTATTTTGTTACGTACTTAATGCACCAAACAAATTCCAGTGCACATCCTGAACTGCCTTGTGACCCCAGTTAGAATGGAAAGTAACTGTAAGACTTCTGTGACACGTTTGTGTTCTTACATATAATGATTGTTATAGTGCAAAAGCTTCCTATGTCATGCAGAAAAAAAAAAAAGTGACCTGTTAAGAATCTTATGAAAAGGAAGACAATCCTCTTTGGATTCTTCTGTCTGCCTGTTCAGCAGGCCATCATGAGGGTTTTTTAGCAAAAGTGTTTCTTAGTAGCCTGGAATTTGTGAACCTTATTCTGGGTTTTAGATTTCTTGTGGAATCATAGACTGGTTTGGGTTGGAAGGGACCTCAAAGATCATCTAGTTCCATGGGCAGGGACACCTTCCACTAGACCAGGTTGTTCAAAGCCCTGTCCAACCTGGCCTTGAACACTGTCAGGGATGGGGCAGCCACAGCTTCTCTGGGCAGCCTGTGCCAGTGCCTCATCACCATCCAGGGAAGAACTTCTGCCTAAGATCTAATCTAAATCTCCCCTCTGTCAGTTTAAAGCCATTTCCCCATGTCCTATCACTACATGCTCTTGTCAGAAGTCCCTTTCCAGCTTTCCTGTAGCCCCCCTTTAGGTACTGGAAGCTGCTGTAAGGTCTCCCCGGAGCCTTCTCTTCTTCAGGCTGAACAACCTCAGCTCTCTCAGCCTGCCTCCATAGGAGCGGTGCACCAGCTCTCTGATCATCTTTGTGGCCTTCTCTGGACTTGCTGCAGCACATCCACATCCTTCTTTTGTTGGGGGCCCCAGAGTGGAGCACAGTACTCCAGCTGGCTCCACAAGGCCAGAGTAGAGGGAAATAATAAGGTGTTCGTTATAAATTGCTAGTCTTGTAATTTTGTGATATTTGCCATTAATTTACATTTAAAAAAGAAACTCAAAACCCCAAAACACAAAAAAAAAAAAAGTATGATGTAGCCAGGGAAAGTTGAAGCTGTAGTGTAATCCATCATTCTCCCTAAAATTAACAGAAGCAAACTATGTGATAAAAGTGATACAAGCACAGCATAATGAAGTAATGAGCCGAGGCTTGTGTCTCTATTGACATTTGGAATTCCAGTGCTCTACTAAGAACTTAGGAACAGATGGAGGATGGCAGGGTCCTAGAGACTAGCAAGGCAGTTAAAAATACACTGAAAACCAGCCTGAAGGTCTGTTGGTGATTTTAAAGGAAAGGAAGATAGCGGTAGGGTGACCCAGCAGAGCACTGAGTTGCTATTGTGTAGCTCTGCTCTATGCTGTAATTTAAGAAATCACTTTGAAAACTGAGATGGCTCTGTTTACATTGCATTCCTCTCTCTGGTCTTCTCCTTTAGGGTAGAGGAGCTGAGCAACAGGGTAAGTTCAGCTTGGTTTAGATTTACATTTGCTCTACCTACAGCTTTTGCTATTGTAGTGTCTACAGGAAAACCAGTAGTTTTGATGTACAGATTCAGTTCTGATGTACAGCTTCAACAGCTGAAAGGAACCAGCTGAAGGTTCAGCACTGAAGGCATTACCAACTAGAATTGAGCAAAGGTATAAAGAGTAATACTAATCATGGAGTTTCAGAAAACCCAACTACAAAGATTTTTCATGTAGAATCAGTTTTTTGTTTGTAATGGAGCATTTTGTTAGAATTCAGAGATCTTTTAAGTTTGTGGATGTTTTGATTCTTAGACTGAGGATGTTATAACAGCTCTGGGAGCTGGTGAACTGGGTTTAAGTGTTGTCTCCCAGCATAGCTAGGCATGGTAAAAAAAACAACCCAGTATACTAAATTAACAGGTCAGTGCCTAAAAAATCCCAAGAAAACACTAACCAACAAACAAACACCAAACCAACCACAAATCCTGTAAGTATAAATATGCTTATATTTATACAAATGTGGAAAGAAGAAGACAAACAGGGGTTTTATCATGTGGTTGGGTTTAGTTTAGTTGGTTATTTCTTTTTCTCTTTTAAAATTTATTGTTTGATTTCTTTTGGTTGCTTTAAGGACATTTGAAGTTAATCTCGTTTTCTCTTTTCCCCTCCTCCTTGGAGAAGATTTTGAAAAGTAACAATTATGTCTTTTATATTTAATGGTAGAAGATTAGGCATAAGGTTAGGCAGAAGTTGTATGGCAGGTCAGTATTCTCAAGTGGCAGGACAAACATGGGCAGCAGCTCTCTCTAGTGACTGTTCAGCAAACCTAGTGACTTCAACTCTTCTGAGTAAAGGTTAGCTTGTACTTTAAAAGTGCAATTCAGTAATAACCTACTTACCTAGCATAATCTTTCTGAGCCAGTATAAAAATCCTTGAGTCAGTACAGGAAAATTGGCCACAATAGCTCTTGGTGTTCCGGCGCAGTATTTTTGTCTTATTTTGGGATTTTATGCCACGTATTCATTCTTGGAAATTGAAATGACAGTTCTGTGTAATTTTGCCTGCCTTTTTGCTTCCCTTAAAAGCAAAAATTGCTAATAATTGTTTTTGAAATAATAGTAAAAATTTGGGAGAGAGGGAGCAGAAAGAAAGCAACCTACAAGACCTGTGATCAGCTTGGGGCTACGAAATAAGTGTTCATTTGATGTCTAGGCACACTTACCATAAATAATGTAATGGGATATATTAAAGATGTCACAAGAGTGTCAGAACCTCCAGGTATGTAGATGTTTAATCAAATGTAGCCCCTAACCACTAACTCATTCATTCTTGTTTGCTTAAACACTTTGAGTTCATGTTTTTTTCCTTTAAAATATTCTTCTACTTTCTTTGTGTTACCTATTCTCTGAACAATTTTTTTTTTACAGGCTTTCTGCTCATGCTCTACCTCATTCCTTTTACCTCTTCATCTTTTAATACTTTGTTATGTTGTTGCTCTGCCTTCTTTGGCTTCCCATTCTGTCCCCTTGTCATAATACTCACAGGTGCTTTGCTGTTCTTCCATCTCTTTTGGTCCGCTCATCTACTTGCTTTTGCCCCATCAATTTTTCTCCAAAATTGGCTTAATCTCAGTCCTTTTCCATACCTTCTCTGTTATTTTCTTTGACCTGCATGATTTTGGCTTGAACGTACTTGTAGGTAGAATAAGTAAACTTTGTCTTGGGTTACTCCATTAACCTAAACTCTTCCCATTCATTGAAGAACTTGTGAGGAGGGGTTAAGTGTTGTCAGCTTACCTGTGGGAGAAGGCATTGCTGCTTGACTATGAGAAGACACGATTACACTAAGTGGTTATTATTAGTACTAGTGTGACAGACACTGTATACTACCAAAACTCTTGTATTTTTGTGGGAGCAACAATTGGTGTACCCAGATACCCTGATAATCTTGTCTTCCAGTAGCTGCTCATGAATTCAAGTATATTTACTTGACTGCTTACTATCCTAGGTGTTTGGTATAGCTCTGCTTCATAATGGATTCATCATGTTGGGTTAGTGATGAGTAACAGGACCCAAACCTTTAAAACCTAGTGCACCCTGAAAGCACTCTACTCACTTGCGAGTGACACATCATTGGTGCTAATTTGCAGTAGTAGTCTTTTTGCAACAAGTATGGATGTAATAGTACTTTGCTATGGCTCATCAGTAGCTGTGACAACCAAGCTTGTGATCTTTGTTCACTTCCAGGTTGAAAGATATTCACGGCACACACACCACTGGTGTAGTCAGTAGTGGGATGAACAAGTGTTGGTCACAGGTTGACAAAGCCTAGCCTAAAGGAGTCTTTTTCACTGAAAGCTTTGCTGCTGTGGCTCTGGATTGAGCCATACGGGTGAAAGTGAGTAGGCTTAAACTGTTGCCTGCACTTTGGCTGTTGTGGAAGTAGGATAAAAGTATAATTGAAGCTTAACAAAATTAAAAAGTATGTGGTTTAAAAATGTGCTTTATTGAAATTCTTTTTTTATTGTCTATTTGGTTTTAACTTTTGGTCTTGTGATGGAGGCAGCAGCCCTTCATCCATGCGTTCTATTAAGGTGCTGAAGCTTGTCAGATTTTACATACATGATTAAAGGCAGAATTTTGATTAATATATTTAAAAGTATATCTATGCTATAAAATTTGGCAGTGTATATGTCTAATAAGGAGTATCCCGTTGCTTTTAGTGCTGCTCCATGCACTCTAGGCACTCAGATGAAATGCTAGATCACTGCTTTCAGACTACCCAGCCTAGTAAATGAAGTTTGTTGAAAACCTCTGTGGAATGATTGGGGAGCATTTGCAAGCAGTAGAGGGATTTGTAATATCTAGGATCCTTGTGAAACTACCCAGGAGACTCCCACTTGGTGAGAACTTTGTTCGGTTTGATCAGAAGAAATTTATGGTCAGGGAACTAATTCTCAATTTTGTGATTGGTTATCTGGAGAGACACTGTTTATCAGGAAAATTGGTGGAGTATGTCCTGTGTTGGACTTCTAAGAGTGCGTTTTGAATGTGCTGGAAACAGTATGTTCATGTTGTGCTTATCGTTTTGTGCACGTTCACTCATAAAAATCAGCTTCAGTTTGTCCCACTATATTTATTGCTGAGTGAATGATGTTGGTAGTGCTTAGACTATGTATTTTGAACACAGTGCTTAACTACTGCCCTGCCTGTATAATTATTAGAGAGAATGGTTTGAGAAAACAACTTTGAAAAAAACACCTATTATAAATGAGTGATTACTGACTTCATAAAGCATTCATAATATTGACAGCCAGTCAGGAAAATTAAATTAATGTAATCAGGATAGTGATTACTTTTCTCAAGAAGTATGTGTAAGAAAGAGAGGGCAAACATTTGTACTTCTTGAAATCTTATGACCAATATTCTACTGTAAAAAGTGGCTTATAGAAATGTGGCTTGTTATGTACTCAGGTATATGTATGACAGGGCCTTGAGTTAGTGAAAGCTTTGAGCTGGGTGTTGCTAGACCTCCTCTTGAAGACAACTTCTCAAAGCAGACAAAAAAGGCTTTCAAATTCAAATTTGCAAGTTTTATTTGAATAAAAACTAGAAAGTTAGCTTCTTACCAAACAGAATCTTCATAGTGACCTGTGGGGGACAGATTTATGCACAGCTGCCTGCTTTGTTTGGGTAGGTTCTTGCTTCAGTAGTTGGTTGTGTTTAAATTGGTGGCTTGGCAAGTGGCAGCAAAGTGGGAGCAGTTGGGGTATTTTAGGGCTTTTTTGTCACAAGGAAGTTTTAGTGAACTAGAAAGGTGATAGTCCTAGGTTTATTTAATAACTGGAAGATATGGAAACTGAAGAAAAGTTGGGGAGTTATTTTGCATCAAGTCGATAGGAAAAGAATACAGGAAAGAATCCCAGTGGGCAGAGGCAATTAAATATAGAGTTCTCAGATGCTGGGAAATTGTAAGGAAGTTCTTAAAATTAATATGAGTAAAAAAGTTAGTGTTAATCTCACTGTCCCACCTTCTGGACATACTTTGAGTTTAGTATGTGTGTTCTTATTTTTCATGCTTAATGTGGTGCTTGCTTTTACTGTCAAACAAGAAGGTGATGCTGGTTCCTTATGCAAATGTCACCCTTAAGCTGGTTAATAACAGTAACTTATACACTGGAAGCAGCAGTTAATTCTGAGGGCATTTTGGTTTTAATTATTAATAAATGTTTGATAGTACGTATGTGGTTGCACGGTACCATTTCTGAGCATATCCCAGTTTTGCTTAATATTTTATATGTGATCTGCATTATTTGTTCTGTCTTCTAATTCAAAGCCCTATTATCTCTTGCGTGTGCAGTCCTGGGACTTTTCCTTATAGGTGCCGTGCTGGTTTTAAGCAGCTCAATCACTTCCGCCATCTTTACTTCCTAGCATTATACCTTTCATTGGAGAACCACAGGCTGAAGCGGATCAGGGAACTGATGCAGGTGTTTAGTTTCTCTCCATTCTTGGCTTTTAACTACCACTGAGAGGAGAACCATAGCTTAGTTCTCTATATGCAGTTTTGCTGATCTAATGCATAGTTTCAGTGTTTTATGATCCAAAATTGTTTACTTGTAAATAACATCAATTAAAATGTGAATGTAGTCTAAACATGAATATTTTTTGTGCATGTAGGAGATTTGCAGAAGTAGTATGGTGTCAGATTTTTATTCTGTATTTGATAAAAGATGCAGAAGGCAGAAACTGCAGAGGTGGTTGATGAGAAGGGATGGGCTGCTTGGATTAGGATTATTTTGGGAAAGGCTATTAAGAGAGAAACTGAATTGCTTTGGCCATTTTAGAAAATTAGTATTTCAGCCCTTGTAGTAACAATTGTTCATCCATGTCTAAAAAAAACCAATTAACACTATTTTCAGACAAATTTCCTGATAACTTTATGAAAGTTTCTTTTGTTAAAGGCTCTGATGCTGTCTTGATTATCATTGTTCCGATGTATTAGTACTTGCTTTCACTAAGCCAGTTTCCTTTGAATCTTTGAATATGCAGTGTATCTCAAAAGCTCTGTGTAGGTTTCAGTGGCTAAAAAGAAAACCAACAAGCCTGAAAATTAACTTGTAGCAAAGACCTTCTGAAAATGAGGAGAGTTCTCACAGTCATCCAGATGGAAGTTTATCTTTCTTTAAATCTTTGTTTTAATAAATGTATACTCTCCTGTGCATTTGACATAAATCACACACCCACCAGTTAATTGTGTCATTTCAGTTTAACTTTTTGGATTATTAAAGTATTACTGATATTTACACAGATTTATCAGAGCAGTTGCTGAGTTTTCAGTTCTTTCAACTAAAAGTAGATACAGTGTAATATTGCAGGTTGTCAAATTTTGGGCCCTAAATGTTTGGCTGCACCTTAGTGCAAGAGTAAAGTGTTGCAAAAGTCATTGAAAGCTCTGAGTATGCTTCTGCTGAGAAGAAAACTATTTGTTGTTTTTCTTCAGCAAACTGTGAACATCTGTAAGGAACTGCACGTTTCATTTCAAGTCATTGCATTAAGGAGCTTGGCTCTGCTATGGAGCTCAATAGGTCTGTACCCCAAGCACCAGTGTGCTTCCTGCTCCAAATAGCAAGAGGATGGCTGGGGAAGTCCATTCTTAGTGATCTTTTGGTAAGGTCACACACACACACACACACACACACACACACACACACACACAAAAAACAACCCAAACCCTCTTCCCCTCCCACCCCTCCCAACAAACAAGCAAGAAAACACAAAACCACCCCAAACCCAAGCCAACTAATAGCATGGTCTCTGTGAGAAGGTTGGGAACATGGAATGCTGCTTTTACTGATTTCTGATGCCCTTTTCTTGTGCTGTGCACATTAGGACCCCTTAAAATTTACACTCATATATTTTGGCTGTTTCCAAGTAAAAAAACGAAGGCATGTGGTGGGACTCTGAATCCCCAGGAACAACAAGAAATATTGTGTGACATTTCTTGCAGTTTTGTTTTTTGCTGTAAATGGCAGCTTGCTTAATAAAGAAAAGCAGATCTGACCAGAACAATTGATTTGCAAGGTTTTATTTCAGGGGGCTTTGGTGTTTTTTTCTTTCTGTTGGTTGGTTGTGGGGTTTTATGATTGGGTTTATTTTTTTGGTTTACCACTGTAGTTCACATGGCTCAATGCAGTAAGGCAGCAGTGAATTTCATCTACTGCTGTTAGAGTGGTTTTTCTTGAGAAGAGCTTAATTATATTTTTCATTCTGTTCCCACACCTCCAGAGTGTGGAAAAATGAAAACAAACTTTTATTAGTTATTTTAATGCTTTACTCATTTTTTAATTTTTATTTAATACCAACCCTACCTTAAAATGAGTGTTGTCTTGAGTCCTGTAAGTTTGGTTGTAACTTGTGCTGAACTGTGTCTTAATGGAGCCCAATTTGATTTCAACCTGTTTTTCATTTTGACCATGATATTCTCATTGGTCAAAGTGAATGTGTGAAAGCCATGTAGAACAATGCAACTGAAACAGTGTTCATGTAACATCATAGATTTTGTTGATACCATTTAAGTGTTGTCAAGTTCTGTGGTGGATTATAGATCGTATAGGAAAGAGTGGAAGCTAGAATTAAAAATAATACTCTTGAAAAGTAACTAATTGTGGTTTTATCTCTTTTCCCCTGTTGTTCTTTTTTCAGCTTGTATTTACAGTCTGGCTTTGGAAAGAAATTGTTAATTGATTAGCTGTTGCCTGCATGCTAATCACAGTGAATTCTGAAGTCCGTTCTACTTTCTTGTATTATTTGAAGGCAGGTAGTCAAGAAAGCAGTCACGAGTACTTTGCTTCCCCAGGCCCTTTATCTCCTGTGAGGCTGTAACCTTAGAAGGGGCTGCTCACAGAAGTGGTCGGTTTTTGTAATGGGTGAAGGCTAATGAGTTTCTCCGACTCTGGCTTATTTTAGGTTTACCCACTGCCTGCTGTGAGGCATTCGAACCTGTGCAAGAGCGCTGGCCAGTGGAATAGCTTTAGGGTGACCTGGTTTTGGGACCTTCATTTTTCCAGAGGTGTTTGAGGAAGATTCTTTTCTTGCATAGCTGCTGTTGTTGGGGTTCTGTAGGACCACTTGCATCTTCTGTGCCACAGATGCTCCACCGGTCCTTCGGGAACATGGGGTGAACAATTCTGATGATATGAAGTGTGGTGTCATAACTATAAAGCTTCCCTCCTCCCTCTTAATTTCCCTTGGACACAGCTGTTGCAGAGCTTACCCAAGCCTAATGAATAAGAGATTGGTGTGTACTGCCTGATACCATCAATTAAACTTTACCCAGATCGTGGTGTTTTTTTGTGGGATGCAGTTTGCACAATCTATTGAATCCTGTCACTTCTGCAGTACTATACGCAAAAAAAGGTTGAATAAACTGTTGTACTTGATCATGTTAGGTCAGAAAGCATGCAGCATCTTTATTTATACCGCAGTCCATGTTTATTCTTTTCAGTATTTAAGCAATGCAGAGAGTTGATGTGAAGTGCCTCGGGGTCCTTGCATCTCTATCAGTACTTTTTAGGAACTATATACTGTGACCTTGTAATATTTCATAGGTCTTTTGAGCTTCAAACTAGTAACTGTTTTGTATGTTTTAATTAAAACAGATTCATGGTACTTTGTCCTTAAAACTACTGTACAATTACTAACAGTTTCCAGTGTTTGACAAGTATTCCCTAACTCGACATACTATTGTGTCAGCCATAAGAAGTCTTAGGCTGGCTTTTTATAATTATGTACAAGTTTTAGGAAGTAAACATCAGTTCTTTACTATTAAAATTTTCTAGTTGAAATCAGCAGAAGTTTTCATTTATGTGTTGTGGCTTGGAAGGTAATTTGCTGGATTCTGGTGCTGACAGAGCATTTTTGCTTTTAGAAAGTTGACCAAAGGAAGTGAAGTGCCCTCTACTAGAGGTACTTTCAGAGTAGAAATTCATATTTAATTTCTGCAACTTTCTGCTGCTGTTAGCCTTTGGTGTACATGAATGTTGGGTAAACTAAGCTTTCTGTGTGCTCTTTTGATGCACTTGATAAACTAACAAACCATGAGGAAGTTTACGTTCCTTTTCCTATTTTATTAAGTCTTTCATTTGCTGAGAATTAAGAAAACAGAGCCAAAGTAGTAAGTAGTACATTCTTTTACTTTCCTGGTCAAGCACATAGCATCATTTTCTGTGAAAATGTTCCTATTAATGTATGTTATGTCTTCATAGTACAGCAAATAGTCCTGACTGTGTTAGAGTAAAATTGATTTTGCTATGGAAAGTGTCAACATTGGGGTAATGATTGAATCTGAAAACTTATTTGAAGAATGACAGTCTTGCTGTGTATTCATATACACATTTATGTATATTCATATAGGGTGTTTAGAAATACAAATTAATCAAGCTTGATCTGTTTGACAGTTCTCTCATCCTTCTTCACAGTGTACGTTATTGATGGTGAATGTCAGCCTTCAGTGAAAACAGTGGTATAGCACAGAATTATGTCTTGAATGCTGTTGTGTGTGCATTTGCTGCTTCAGCCTGCACATTCTTGGTGAACTTTATTTTCTTAATAGCAGGTGATGATTAAATTACTTTTACAGCATGTTGTTCGAGATCTGAAACACACAATAGTAATACAGTTTCTATAAGGGGTTTGTTTGTTTAATCTGAGCTCTGTTTTACAAAAATTATATGAATGCTGCTTTCCTTTGAAACTGATCTTCAGAAAAAAATCCTGTTTTGTATAATAAGATGCCAGACTCACAAAGATTTCCTTTCTTGTTTCATAGACGTTCCATCTTCAGAGCAGCCTGAACTGTTCCTAAAGAAACTTCAACAGTGCTGTGTCATTTTTGACTTCATGGACACGCTTTCAGACCTTAAAATGAAAGAATACAAGCGCTCCACTCTTAATGAACTGGTGGACTACATTACAATAAGCAGAGGCTGTTTGACAGAGCAGACTTACCCTGAAGTAGTTAGAATGGTGAGTTCCTTCTTTCTCGTGGTCTCTTTAAATCCACTTGCAATTCCAGTTACGCATTGTGGGCGAAATTGAACACTGGAGTAGGTGGATTAAATGAGGCCTTCGGTTTGTTTTTTCTAGTAGACATCACTTGGGGACAATTCTCCAAAGAAAAAAATTTAATTTTTATATATTCTTAATTAAAGTCAAGTAGATGATGGTTATTACAGTGTTACGAATGCATGAAAGGAAACCTGGATTGTTTCTTGATGGAGAAAGACAGCAGCTGTAAAATCAGAGTTCCTCACCATCTATCCACCCTCTCCCCCACTCCAGTATAAATAATGTAATGTCTTTCTTCAAAATTTATCCAAGGTCTTGAGAGTGTGCTTTAGGTGGGGATAGCCTAAAGTATACACAGGTAATGATTTTTAAAGAAAAATGCTAAAAATGTTGTATAGGTCAATATGGAAATTTCCTGGTTGTATTATGTGGATTCATTGTAGCTGCCGTTAGAGTGAGCAAGGTTATGTGGTAATAAAGCCATACCTTATATATATATAGATTGTAAAATAATAGTGTTTTCAATGTAAAAATGGAAGCAGCAACAGATGCTAGCTATATGGTGAAAAATGTTCATTGTGATTTGCAAAATCAGTCACTGCTTTCATAATGTTTATTCTGTACTACCATACAGAACCCTTATAACCTGTAATCTAAATGAGAAGTCAGTTAGTTACATATAAATCTGGTGATGTTGGTTTCCTAATGGTACTATGTGGTCATGGAATCCACTGGCTGTGTGCAGTAAGCATGAAAACATGAATAGATTTTACTCCTTATTTCTTTTCTGACACACATGGACACATGCTGTATTGTTTGTTTGGAATATTTAAAAATAGCTGTAAATAGTGACAGAACTATCAAGCAGCTAATAATGAAGAAAAATAAAACAGAGTTAAGGGTGTATAGAAAAATCTTGATATGGCTGCTTTGCGTGTGTGTGTTGTCAGAAAGCCTGTAATTATCTGATCAGATTCTTCCACTTCTCCTTCACCCTCCCTTTCTCCCTTCTGTACTGGACCAATCTTCTGAATGAACTGCTTTCAATCTGTTGTGCTGTTTTATTCAGCATGTGGTCTAATGCATCATTCAAATACCAGTCTGAATACAGAATTACTACTACTTTGCTCAGTTCTTCCACTGGTGCTGCACTGTAGTATCTAAAGGGTTTGCAAACGTTAGCTTAATTTTACTTGTATGATTGCCGTATGATGAGCAAAGTATATAATACCCTTTGTATAGACAGGACGCTGGTGCGCAGGTAACTTCAATAAAATCAGGTATTTTTTCTGTGAGTAGCAGATGCCTCCAGACTCACCTCCTGGGATAATTTAGTATTTATTTTAGCATTTCTGTTACTGAGGTTGTATTCTCACATTGACTTTGGTTATAGTTGTTTACTGCAGCAATATTTGTAGAATAAAGATGCTGCAAGTTAGTGTTGTCTGTTGGGTCCCAAGAAGGAAGAATTTGATCTGTAACTGCTCATAAATTTCAGTTTGAATCGTAAATCATAACCTATGAAGCAGTCTGAACTTGAACTTTAGAAGAGACACACCACCTCTTTGCTGTGTGTCCAACTGTCTTTGCAGTCATTTATGTTCATTCATAAAACAGCTTTTACCTTAAGGAAATGATGCATTGCCTAAATAGTTTGAAAAGCATAGTTCTAAATAATTTTCTTCAAATAGTCTGTAACTACAATATGGAGGAGTCATTGGAAGTAAAGATACCATTTGAATTTTTCTGGTGGATTTTACAGATACTTGCTAATGGAGCTTCAAGAGTTCAGTTTCAGTTTAGCTCATTTTTGATGGAATACTGTTCTGTCTTTTCTCCAGTATTCCCCTGATCCTTTCATTGCATCATGCCCTTCATATTTCTTACTTCTGCCTTGCATTTGTGCTCCAGTGCTGAGCTCTAGCTATGTTTTCTTTTTAGTGCCAGGGTACCTAAGCAGGGGAAAACTGAGAATACTCTCAAGTCTATCTGGCTACTCCATGACACTTGACTGCCCAAACCTGGGTTGTTTTGTTTTGTTTTGTTTTATCAAATAAAAAGACACCTAAATAGTTTTGGAAGTGGACATGCTTATTTCAGTAAAGAATTTCCTGAGAAAGTCCTTATATTTAAATTTTGCAAGAAACTTCAGCCTGCAACAGACACCTGTGTGTTGAAGAAGCTATTGGAAAGTTGGAGTCCCGTAATTGTGCCGGTTGCAGCCAGCAGTGTTCTTGCTGCATGTGCTCTTGGAAGAAACTTTTGGTGGTTGTATTCTGTGTGGGCAGGATGCTGTGCTCTGGAATTGAATTTGTTAGAGTAAATCCATGGCAAACACATGAATGATTTCTATCTGTCATCCCAGTGAATGCTAATGAAGTGTTTCTAGTGAACCACATCATCAGGGCTTTTGTGGGTTGCAAATATTTTGTATTTTACAGGTAAAAAAATGTTTTTTTAACTCCTGGTCTTTGCTTATAAAAGCAAGACTTCCTCATCACGTTGACTTCAGTTATACAGGCTCTAGAGGGAAAGGTAGGACTTCTAATATTGTATGAAAGAAGCTTTCAGTGCATATTGCCTGGTGAAGGGACAGCATTAGTCACTCTGTTCTGAAGCATGATGTTTGGTGTAACTTGTGTTTTTAGGAAGTGCATGTTCTTGTTTGAAGAGGAACTGTGCTTATAATCTTATACTAAGAGAGACTCAACTGCACACAGTTGACTTCATGAGTGCAACTGCTGCCTTTATCTGTTTTTGTGGATTTTCATCTAAGTCTCCAACTGTGTTCACAAAGGAGCTGTCACATTGGCAATCTCAGATCTGTCATGATAGTAAAGAAAACAGCAGTACCTGTCTCCTGAGCAAATGAGTGTCCCCATGGACTGCCTGCTGCAATTGTCACAGGAGTGTTGTGATTGAAAAAACAGTATCTTAAAACTGATCAAAATGGAGCACAAGTGTTGTTTGTCCCCTTGGAAGGTCTCTTCCCTATTACGTTCAGTGTTTTTGAATCCAGGAATTAATATATCCTGCTTGGCACTTCGGGCTTCACCTTTTGGAGGTGAAGTACTGTAAACAGGGGAAAAAGAAGCTATTTTGTGAGTTTTTTTGTAATGTAAGAGCATAAGAAAAGGTGTACCAGTCTGAAGCTGATATTTTAAAAGTTAATAGTATTTATAAAGAAGTATTAATGGCTGAAAAGTGATTTCCTGTCTTAATTATCTAAAATGTCAAAAATGTAGTATCTGTGGGAGAGCCTTTTTTGCTTTAAACTTTTATAACATGTTTGTGTATTAGTACTCTCTGTTCATGACCCAAAAGGAGTTTGGCTTTATAGATACTAGAATAGAGAGGGATTGTCTGCAAAGCTCTTCAGAAACTCTGAGATTTTTAATTACTTCAAAAATGTTATATTATGTTGTGTTATGTTATAAGGGTTTGAAAAAGTCATTTGTGGTAACCAGCATAACAGCTCCTCAATATTTTTACTGCCAATTATCCTGAAATCATGGCATTAAAACCTTAATCCCTAATTGTAATATCACATATTTGCATCTTGTTCTCTTGAGCGTATAATATGATGCTGTATATAGCTAAATGTGAAATCATTTTGCTATTTGTCAACCTGTGCTTCTTTAAACCATTGTCTTTAGCTTGATACATACCCAAGTGTTTGGCATGTTATTAGTTTTTTTAAAAAAGAGAATGAAATTGAATTTACTAATGGCCACCAAAGCAAGCTTGCAGTGTCCTTGTCACTGTCATCAATATCAGTTGATGGGAAGAGCAGTTGGGATTTGTGTTAATGGCTGTAAGCTGGACAGATTTATTCAGGAGGGTATTGCTCAGAGCGCTTCCCCTGCAGTTTGATGTGTTGTTTAGAAGGGCATATGACATTCTTTAGAATTAGGCTAGTCATAGGAAAAAAGGCCCTTGCCAATTAAACCACACTCTGCTAAGAAGGAAATGCCAGTAATGTGGCTTTATGAGCCAATAATTGGATGCTTAATCTAAAATGTGATCCTGTCTGAGCAAAATGTGGAGGCTTAAACTAATGATGCTGATATTGCTGGTAGATTAAGCAATAGTAGTTGAATGAATTAAATGTTTGTTATTATCTGTGGTATCCTAAAGGGTGTATGTAGTAGAGCTTTTTGTTTCCTGGGTATTAAGACATAGATTGAGGAAGCTGATCTCTTTCAATTTAGAAATCGGATAGAAAAAATTGACAAGCTGTTAAACTGAGAAGTCTGGATGAAGCTCTTTGTTGGTGAGCAGCATTTCAGCTCTGCTGTTGCTGCTTCAAAAATTGTAAACTTGACCCCTGACGTTTACCATGCTATTTATGCAGCAGGCATGGATGGTTGCCAGCCCATAAGAGATGGCCAATGAAACATTTTTTAGATACACATTTTAGAATGGAATGTTGTTACTTTGTTCTCCTCTCTTTTAAGTGTAGAAATACCTTTGACTTCCTGTTGTTGTTTTTATATTTTTTTTTTATAATGACAAATCAAGTTAAATAAGACTCTAATCTCTATAGGCAAAATGAAACATCGTATTGGATGCCTTGTGCCTTAGGAGCTGTGTTGAGTTACACAGTGGAAGGAACTTGGCTAAATGAATACCCAAATAAATACCAAATTAGCATTTTAATCTATCTACTTATTTATTTATTTTTCTTCTTTCTATTGACATAAATCTAGCAGGGTTGAATCCCTTCTACTGTAGGTTTGTCTTAACAGAAGTGAGAGCAGAATCTGATCAGGAGTTTTTGTGACAGACCTGTTAAACATTGAGACTGTCTTGTTAGCATGTAAAAAAGCCATGGCTTAAGAACGTATTTTTTGGAAGTGTTCTAGCTGTTCGACTTCATAGGAATTTCAAATTTTTAAATCTTCTACAGCTTTAGCTATAGCTTCTGACTAAGTATGACACCCTGCTTGCTAACCGGTCATCTTATATAGGGTTTTCGATGTTAAAATGTTCTTGGATTAAGATTTTTGTGCAAATGTACCTATACTTAGTCTTACCGTTTTGATTTAGCAAAAAACATGTGCATATGTTCCTGTTGGTTCTTGTATTAGATTTAAAAAAATATAATGCTGAATGTAATTTCAAGTTTATGGGAAGTAAATGAGATCATACAGTCTTACAAGGATTTACAAATAATGTTTCTTTTCTAATATAAATTTTATATAACATTAGGAATTCTGTAAAATGTTAGGAATTCATTTTAAACTCTAATCAGTAGAATGGATTGTTCTGAAACCATCTGAAATGCTGAAAGGAAGATGCAATGTCCTTTGACCCCCAAAATGGACATGGATTAAAAATTGTCATTTAGATGCAGCATGATGGAGCAAACATGCTATGGAAATTGGGGGGGGGGGGGGAAGATAAACGTCACATCATGTTTTAATTTCTGTTCTTGCCTCTTTAATGTGAGGGCTATCAATTTGGTAGAAGCAGGAGAAGAATCTAACTTTAGCTTCATTTATGCATTATTTGCAAATCCCTCTGTTAGATGCATTTTATTATTCACATTCTTTATGCACCTAGTTTGTACAAAACCCACAATGCTTATTGAAAGAAGAGGCTCTGATGTTCTGTACTCCTCTCAAAAAATCAGATGAAGGCAGCTCCTCTTGCAGTAGTTGTCCCTAATAATTTTTCCCGACAGTATGTAATTACATTTACCCGTATCCATTATTCCTCCTGCTGGTTACATAGGCCTTTCATTTGTCAGACCTTATCTGCATAATAGTACAGTTACTAGGTCTAAAACAAAGAAATAAACTGCAAAACAGTTTCTTGTTTCTTTTTCCAAGAAGTATATGTGCTGAATGCAGCTGGGTTTTTTGGGTTTTTTTAAGGAGTGCATATCTCCACCCCCATTTTGGCTGTGTCATCTTCTAAAATACCTTTCAAGCATTGTGTCTGTAGATAAGCACAGTATGAATCTTCTGGGGGATTGTTTTCTTGGGGTTTGTTTTGTTCTTCAGTTTGGAGTCTGAGACAGTGTGAGATTTGTAATGCTGTGTGGAGTTCAAGTTCAGATATGGGCAAGCTTTCACTTTATCCAGCGCCTGCTCTAGAGGTGAGGGGCTCCTTCTGCTGGTACTGTGCTTTAATTTGTCCAAGATGCTTGAGTTTCTGCTGTGAATTTTTAGACTGTATTGTATAGAATTAGTTGGGGACACATTAAATAAATAAGTGTTCCCTGGATCATCTCAAAACTATAGTTACATGGAGGTAGTGAGGAACAGGATTGTTACTAGTAGGGTATCCTGTTATGGTGCGGGTTTAGGCGACACAGTGGGATTTCAGAGCTTCAGTTCCAGCAGTTTCCAGGGATGCTGCCTGAGGATGGGTTTCTGCTGGTGCTACTAACTCAGATCCTGCGTATGCTCTTGAAGTGGATTTCCCATTTGTTCTCACTCTACTTGGATGTTTGTGACAGAGAAATCTTAGGGTTTGAAAATTCAGGTAATTTTGGACAAAATGTCTACTCCAGGAGTGTAGCTAATGCTTTCCAACTTGCTAATGGGGTTCAGTGCAAGGGATCACTAGAAAAACTACTCTCTCCAGGCATTCATATTGTAGACATTGCAGCCAAGCACCAGAAATTTTGTTCTACAAACTTGCTCCTGTTGCACTTGTCAGCCAACAGAATTCCAAGGATCTGAGTTTTACTGCTTTCTTATCTGTATGGATGGAAGCTGCTACCACCACGGAAGTAAGTGATGGTAAACTGACAAGTTTAGGAACCCTGATCTAGAGCTAAATTTTTACAGGTTATTGATTAAATCTTTGGAAGACTTAAGGATCAAGAAAAGATGAGAAGGACTCTTTTCCCCCCACCCTGTGATCTGGATTGTTGACTGTGTTTGCAGTCCATTGTAGTTAATTTAGTGCAGCCAAGTCAGAAGTAATGCTTCTGGGCAAAAAGAAGGTTCATAATACTAAGCCTTGAAAGACTATATTCAGGCAAACAGTGGTGCAGAAAAGGACCTGAGCACTGTGGATTACTATCATGAGTATCTTAATGTGAGTTTCTGGTACAGTGCACTGTTCAAAGAAATGAATGTTGATAAATAAAAATGGCAGCATGCAGGAAAAAAAGAGGCAGAGGGTCTGGTGTTTTATACCTACCCCAGTATCCTTGCTGTGCACAGGTGGGAGTTCAAAGGAAGGAAGCAAGAATAATCACAGGATTATAAACCAACAAGGAAACTAACAACTGCCTGGGTTCAGAAGCTCTAGCTCTTCATTTAGCAGCACAGAGGTTAAGAAGTGTCATGTCTATATAAAAATGCCTACATAAAAATAGATATATACTGTATATGTAAATGTATATGCAGATGTTAAATAGATCTGGTGGTTTAACGAGAACCATCAGGGAAATCGGGCAAATTCAACCTTGAAGTCTGAAGCCAGCTGTCGTTAGATTAGTAGCAAAACTTTAGGAGGGTGGTGGAATCATTTATAATCTTTTAAGGTAAAAGTAGGTGTTACTTTTTGTAAGATGTACTTTAGTCAAGCTTCTGGGAACAATTCAATGGGTTATATAGACACACCAGAGGACTGTGCTGCCATTCAGCGAGACCTGGACAGGCTGGAGAGTTGGGCGGGGAGAAACTTGATGAAATTTAACAAGGGCAAGTGTAGAGTCTTGCATCTGGGGAAGAACAACCCCATGTACCAGTACAGGTTGGGGGTTGACCTGCTGGAAAATAGTGAAGGGGAAAGGGACCTGGGGGTCCTGGTGGATAGGAGGATGACCATGAGCAGCAATGTGCTCTTGTGGCCAAGAAGGCAAATGGCATCTTAGGGTGCATTAGAAAGGGAGTGGTTAGTAGGTCAAGAGAGGTTCTCCTCCCCCTCTACTCAGCCTTGGTGAGGCCGCATCTGGAATATTGCGTCCAGTTCTGGGCCCCTCTGTTCAAGAAGGACAGGGAATTGCTTGAAGGAGTCCAGCGCAGAGCCACAAAGATGATTAAGGGAGTGGAACATCTCCCTTATGAGGAGAGGCTGAGGGAGCTGGGTCTCTTTAGCTTGGAGAAGAGGAGACTGAGGGGTGACCTCATCAATGTTTACAAATATGTGAAGGGTAGGTGTCAGGATGATGGAGCTAGGCTTTTTTCAGTGATATCCAGTGATAGGACAAGGGGCAATGGGTGTAAACTGGAACATAGGAAGTTCCACGTTAACATCAGGAAGAACTTCTTTACTGTAAGAGTGACAGAGCACTGGAACAGGTTGCCCAGGGGGGTTGTGGAGTCTCCTACACTGGAGATATTCAAGGCCCGCCTGGACAAGTTCCTGTGTGATGTACTGTAGGTTACCCTGCTCTTGCAGGGGGGTTGGACTAGATGATCTTTTTAGGTCCCTTCCAACCCTTGGGATTCTGTGATTCTGTGATTATAGCTGAGTGACTGCAGTAGTCATTTCAGGCTCTAAAATATGTAAATCCATAAACAATATTAAAAAATCACACACATACATTTAAGAAGGACAAGTTTAGTGTCTGTTCCACTTGCCATTGTTGCCTTCCAGTTAGCATGGCTTCATGTTATGACTTAATTGCATGTTACTGTATGTTGTTAATATGCATAATAGTTAAAACGTTGCATGTGCAGAGATACTTGGTTTCAATTTCATATGTACACAGGGTTTATTTAGATGATTTCACATATTGATAATAGAAGAAGAGGTATTTCCTGTGAGCTAATTGGCTATTCACTTATCCTGTTTTTTTTTTATAGCTAATATACTAAGCTTCCCTGCGTGCATGTTTGTTTTCAGGTTCCATTCAGGAAAACTATTACTGATGAAAATCTTTGTTTCAAACAGCACAGAGTAGGAGTGCTGAGCTGAAATTCAATTTGTGAAGTGTTTCTGTTACAGCATCGTTGTTTACATAGCACTCTGGTGAGGAACAGAGAATGGACATCTCAAAACATTTATTCCTACCTTCAGACTTAAGCTTTTCAGTATTTTCTTTCCTAAAAGCTATTTAAAATATAAATGTGGTGATAAAATCAAAGCTTTCCTGAAGCTCATTACTTTAACTGTATATTCATAGTTCTGCATTGCCAGGTACTAGTCATCAGATCTATTCAGAATTTGCAGCTCATTCTGTGTGGGAGTATCAGAGCAGCCTTCCCTATCTTGTTTGTTTTTAATGAATTGACATTGACTTGTAATAGCCTGGAAAGGTTTTTATAGAATGGTTTAGGTTGGAAGGGACCTTAAATCTCATCTTGTTCCAACCCTCCGGCTGTGAGCAGGGACACCTTCCACTAGGCCAGGTTGCTCAAAGCCCCGTCCAACCTGGCTTTGAACGCTTCCGGAGATGGGGCACTCACACCTTCTCTGGGCAAGCTGTTCCAGTGCCTTACTACTCTCACAGTGAAGAAGTCGTTTTTGTTTTTCTTCTGGTCAGAGTTGTGCCTGACTGTCACACTGACATGGGGCATAGGGGCTTCTGGCATCTTGAATTTAAAAATGTATCATTTTGGCATTTCGAAGTTGATCATGAAAATTTTAGATTCGATGCCAGTTGGTAGATATTACAATTCTCTTAAATTGGTTTCTGGCACTTGGGTGTTTAAATTCTGCATACCAGGGGAGCAGTGATGTACTTTTCTACACCCAGTTTGATGTTTGCTTCTGAAAGGGACAGTAATGGAGGATATAAGAGGAGATCTGTCATCATACAACTCTCTGCAGTGTTAGAGTTCTGGTTTGCTTTACAAAAATAGCATCCAGGCTTGGAGGTGTTCTTAACCAGTGGAAGACAGAAGACAGTATGATCAATAGTCATTTGTGTTGGTTATAGGAGACAAATCATCTGGGACTCTATATGCTGGCTGGCAGGTATGTCCTTTGGCTTGATGATGCAACAGAGGTCAGAAGAGAAATGATTTAGCTATCCAGCTGAAGGAATTTTGGCATGCTGAGTGGGCCCAGGGATAAATACTAAATAGCTACCTTATACCCATCTGAGAAAAAACTTACTCTTTTGGATTTGATGTAGTGTATTCCCATCTTTGTGTGGTGGCTGTCAACGTCTCTAATGTACAGCTGGGCAGTTCATGCATGGAAGAACTTGTTGCCTTCACTTCTCCCTTAGAGGCTTATAACATCAGCCACCCAGAGGCTACTGATTCAGATAAGCATGCTATAAAATTGACACTGTATGTAAATGAGCTATCATGCTGTGTTGTGGTGATTAATGTAACGGTAATGACACACATTATCTTTTAAAATTATGATAACCTGGGGAAATCACTTAAAGATAACCTGTTCTGTCTGTTCTTCTCCAGAGAATATGTGCATTTTGGTTTCATATAGCTTTTCTTTTCTCCTAATGCAAGAAAGAAAATGAAAGAGAGCAAACTGTATACTAGGACCATATTCTACTTTGTTCATTTAGTCTTGTATGTTAATTTTCTCATGCAAAAAATCTGCTTTAGAGTTGCCTTGAGACTGGCCTCTTTTTAATAGGTGCTCTCCAGAAATACTGGTTTTGTTACAAGCTCAAGACTCAGGTGTCAGTGCTGGCACTTACTAATTGTTGCTGAACCCTTCATACTTCTGTCATGCTGTTAAAGCCCTGGCACTAACTGCTTGAGGCTTGGTTTGACTTAATTTAAATCTTACAGGAATTTGTCTTAGTTTAGCTTTTCATTCTGAAAGTAGACACTTTTCCTTGCAGGATTTGCTTGTGCCATAATTCAGTATCTGTTTGAGTTTCTAAACACAACAGCTGATGAATACTTACATTTTCTCTGATCTGTTGGTACAAGTTTCAATAATTTATGTGTGGTTAAATTTGCATGAAAATTTCTTTCTTGTTTCAAGTAGTTTAAAGCAGGGGAAAAAACAAAATAGCTGCGGAGTGCCTTTGGTTTTGCTAGTTTCCTATTTTGGTCCAAATCCTGGGAAGGCTGGGATTTTTGAATGTGAAGCATTAACCAAAAATGCTTCAGTAAGTATTGCAGAATCCCAGATGTTCAGATCCAAGGCATCAATAGGTATGTTTTCCCTTTTTTACTTGGGAATAATCCTTTGGGCCATCTACCCTATTTTGCTGTGTGCTCTTAACACAGAAACAACTCTGTCATGCCAATTCTGATAACTTTCCTCCTCTCCCTGTTTTTTGTGTCTTTTTTTTTTTTTTTTTTTTTTTTATCAGGGATAGTGGAAGGAGGAGCTCAGGAATGTGTATTCCTGGAATAGTTATTTGACCTCTCCTCATGCAAGTCTTCGTGAGGGGCTCTTGAGAGAAGTAAATGAGTCAGGGGAAGAGGATGGAGAAGGGAGGAAAAGACTATCTCCTAATAAATATTAGTAGTCACTTGGCAGCTGTGCATACGGGGCAAGCAGAGTTCAGTATCAGCACAGACTATAATAAGAGCTCTGTATGTTAAGGTTGAAAGCCACGTGACTTGAAAACATGAGATATAGGTACACAGCGGAGGCTTCTGTGAAAAGTGTTTTACTGTAACTGTAGTGAAATACACCCTCTTGTGGCAAGAAGGGGAAAGTCCAAGCAGAAACCCCATGTGACCCCTTTATGTGTGTGTTGAGTTTGGTTTTGCTTCCTTTATCTTTTTCCTGTGCTCACTTCTTTGCCTTACTTTTCTTTTGTCTTTCCCATGTGCTTAGTGAATATTCCTCACTGGTATGCACCACATGTGCTTTCCTACAGTTTTCTATTGTTTCATCTCTCTGTTTATGCAGTACCTGAATCTGTTCTGATTTTCTTGCAAATATTTTCTTGCAAAGCTTTACTTTTTCTTTCAATCCATTTTTTCCAGTGTTTGAATTGTATTTAAACTCTTGGCTTCAAAGTGTTCTTTCTTACCAAGTTGACAACATATTGAAAATATGTTTTACAGACTAACTTGTAAACGTTTACAGGAGTAAAAGGTGGAAAAATAAATAAGGATGTTGCAGAATATACTAGCTTTGTTTCTTAAATAGCTTAGTTCGTCTGAAGTGCAATGAATGGGTCATGTATAGACAGGATTAGGAGATAACATGCTGCTTTTCCCAGCTGTTTGATTAACAGCTTAGAGATGGGTCAAATGCAGTAGCAGAGTGCAAAGAAGGCACAACATCACCTTCAAAGTGCAGAAAAGGCTGTATACCGTGTTTGCAGTTTATCATATTTGCTGCATAATAAGCTGTACACTCCATTCAGCACTATAATTACCCTAGGAAAGCACTCTGGTTCAGCCTTTGCTGGTAGCATGAGCCTCACAAAGCCAAGCAATCTCATCAAAATTCCTCTAAATAAGATTAGGCAAAGTGAAACAACCATGAGATAAAATGCAGGCCAAGTGTTGAGCAAATACTATTTGTTGCTTTTATTTAGGACCAATTTCTGTACTTGGCATGAGGTGTCCAGGCATACAATGTGTAAATGGCACTCACAATTCTTAACAAGTGCTGATAAATGAGACCTTAATCAGATATCATCAATGTTTTCCCTGTGTAACAGGAAATAACTCAAATTTGTATGAAAACACTTGTATGTGTTGATGGTGTTTCCTGCAACTCTGTCCTGGGTTTAGCAGTAGCAGTCAGTTTTTCTCCTTCTTAGTGGCTGGTGCAGCGCTGTGTTTTGACTTCCAGCCTGGGAACAGAGCTGATAACACCGATTGTTTTTAATTGTTGCTGAGTAATGTTTATTCTGGCTAAGGACTTTATGAGTCTCATGCTCTGCCAGGGATGAGGGGAGCCTGGGAGGAAGCAGAGACAGGCCACCTGACCCAAGCTAGCCAAAGAGGTATTCCATACCACAGCACGTCATGCGCAGGGAGGTAACTGGGAGTTACCCGGAAGGGCACGGGCTCTCTTCTAGGGGTTGGACTCGTTTCGGCGGGTGGTATCATATTCTCTTCCCTTGTTATTTTCTTTTATCCTTATTATCATTGGTGGTAGCAGTAGTGATTTGTGTTATACCTTAGTTACTGGGCTGTTCTTATCTCAACCCGTGGGAGTTACATTCTCTCAATTCTCCTCCCCATCCCTCTGGGAGTGGGGGGGCAGGGGGAAGGAAAGAAAGAGGGAGAAAGTGGGGGAGTGAGTGAACGAGCTGCATGGCTGGGTTTAAACCATGACAAACTCCTAAACAGTTGTGGCTCTCAACTCACTGGTGCCTGACAGGACTGGGAATTACATCTTGGTAGGCACATC
Organism: Lathamus discolor; assembly: GCF_037157495.1. Classification (NCBI taxonomy): domain Eukaryota; kingdom Metazoa; phylum Chordata; class Aves; order Psittaciformes; family Psittacidae; genus Lathamus; species Lathamus discolor. The sequence continues at coordinate 20,605,037 of NC_088889.1, read as the reverse complement.
TGGAACATGGTGGACAGAAATGGTGGCAGACTGGGTAATGCCAGCATAGTAGTGGAAAGAAGAAATGAAAACACCTGGAGAAGAGCAAGGCTTGTGGGAGGTTTGTAAAGTGTCAGGTTCCTTAGACCTGTGCTTTTGCTAAAGAGCTTTATCATATAGCAGCCAAAAGAAACACTGCTTACATGGTGGAGGAGAGAGTAGGTACAGACATACAGAGTCCTGAGATCTAGTACCTATTTGAAAAACAGATCTCATAATTCTTTCTTTTCACTTTCCAGGTATCTTGCAATATATTCAGAACTCTCCCACCTAGTGACAGCAATGAATTTGATCCAGAAGAAGATGAGCCGACCTTGGAGGCATCGTGGCCACATTTACAGGTTTTTGATAATTTTATCTCAGAAATGCTCATCACTGCTTAATGTATCTCAGCTGCTTTTTACCCTATGAATCTGAACTAGTCTATAAGACACATTTACAAATATTGTTCATGGCTGTAGTATAGTACCTACAAAGATGGGAGAGTACTTCATGAAATTTGCAAAATCTGAAACTTTCTTTCACAATTGTATTGATGGTGCCACTCATATTCTTGTTTTCCTTCAGTGATTTAAAAACTATTCTGCTTTCCAAACTGTTCCATTGCACAAGTGTCTTTCAGCAATTTCAGTGAGAGCATTGTGGGGAAGATACTGCTCACAGTTTTGCTTTACAGAGGGTAGTTAATTTTCATACAAAAGTCCACAGGTGCTGGTAGGTGATCAGAAATATGAATGAGAATCTATATGCCTAAGTCTTACTTCCTCTTCCCTTGTCACTATTTGCCTTCTGGTGTTTGTAGCAGGATGCATGCTCACTGTTGTTTATCATCCCTTCCTCTGTACCTCAAGTGCCAACACAAGGTATTTTGAACAAAGACCATAAACTGATTTTGGAGAAAGAATCACTGATGCTAATGCAGTAAAATCCTATAGAGAAAATACAGATGCAGATTCTGTCTGTGTTAGTCAGGACAATGACTTACACCACTGGTAAGTTTAGAAGAAGTTTGCCTGAGAGGTAACAGTTTATGTAAACTGGAAGTTTCTGTGAGCAAAGGAGCACAGTTGATCTCAGCTTGAAATGAGGATTTTATTGGACAGTTGCATGCACAGTCCTTGCCTGTGAGCAGTTTGTTTCACTCTTTTGTGCTACAAATCTAGAATTTGTTGAAATGTAGATTTCATCTCTCATATTAAAAAAAAAAAAAAAACCCAAAAAACTCTTAAAAGCTTCAAGGCAGCTCTGAACAGCTCTGCCTTCCAGGAAACAGCACAGGCATGTGTATCTGCTATTGTGTGTTCGTCGACAGTAGTGCTGTAATTATAAAAGTCATTATTTACATGGAAATGATGGCATTTCTTAGCTGGTGGATGATTTACCCTTGTCAGGAAGAAAGAAATGCACAAAAGTATTTGTCAGGAGTTGATGGAATCGATCTCCTGATGATTTAATATTAGTTATGTAAGCTGTCACTTTTTCCATATCATATTTCTAAACCTCTCTCCCCCTTTTTGATTTCCTATCCTCTTAGAAGTCAGAGAACACTGACGTAAAGCAGCAACAGTATTTCAGCATATTGGTGTTAGCGTAGAAAAGTTCAAAATTATTTTAAAATGTAATCTTTAGCTTCCTTTCTCCTTTCAGTATCAATATTCATACTCTGAAGTCAGAAAAGAAAAAGTTTTAAATAGCTGCTCCTCTTGAAACGGTTCAACAAAAAGGCCACAGCAGTCTCTGTTTCACTTCCCTTCCTTTTTGCCTGTTTTTCATACTCTTCTTTTTCTCCACTATATTGAAAGTCTGTTTCTGTCCTGCTGAATAGTTGAGGCAGAGATGGAATTGCTTGAAAGTAAGCAGGTTTTATCCAGCCTGAGGCTAATCTTTACAGTAAGTTAGGAACTTCTGAATAAATTCTGGTTTGTATTCTTCTTTGTTTCAAGTTGTACTAAAAGCTACTCTAAGCAGTTTTTAATTTAATTTAAATATTTCCAACTGTTTCCCCAGCCCTTTCAGAATTGTAATGTCTGTATTTGATGTGACTTCAGCCATTCAGAGGGCAGTTTAAATGTGCTTTCCAATTACTCTCGGAAGCTTTACAAGATGATAATAAGCATTACAAAATGGCAGTGTCTGTTCTTGGTGATGAAGTGTCTTTCACTGGACTTAAATAAGCAAAACTAACTTTAAAAGCTCGTATAATTAATTGTAACTCTAAGATAGCAGTTTGATAAAGGAGAAAAACCTTTTTTTTTTTTCAACCTTTTGCTCTGTGGAAAAATAAGCATTTTATCTTCTAGCAAAAGAATTTAGAGAAAGACTTTAAAATATAATCAAGTCATAAACTAAACTGTGGAAATTTATTTTTTTTTTATTCTTTTGCAGCTTGTATATGAGTTTTTCATACGATTTTTGGAAAGCCAAGAATTTCAGCCCAGCATTGCCAAAAAATACATAGATCAGAAATTTGTATTGCAGGTAAGCTGACGTTTATTCTAAATTTAAGGCTTCATTCTGCTTTTGAAAAAAGGTCTTTAAAAATATTTTGTTTAGAATTTGAAATTTTGGTAATTTCATTTGCAACAGAAAAAGGCTAAACAAGCATATACAGTGAGAGTTTTCAGTCTATGGAGGTAGGGGAAATATGTGTCTGTGTCTTTATATGTCAGTCTTGTTGCTATAGATATATAAAATGGATGGTTTGTATCCAGTTTTGATACCTTAATCAAAATATTTGACTTACTGGTTATGAGAGGGAGCTGAAGTAGTAATTGTTGAAAAATGAAAGGTTTGCTGTCAGGTAGTCCAAAAATGCTCTATCTAGAAAGACTACTTAAATGACTGTTTTAAGGTGTCTTAATATTGTTAAAATATTTCTGTTGGAAAGGGAGAGTATTTCTCCCTTCTGTCTCTGCTGGAGTGTTAGCAGCAGGGACAGAAGTTCATCAGGAAACCTATTGCCAGTGCAGTTCTGAAAACAGTGATGCTGTAGTGGTTGGGGAGGAAGTAAATCAAAAGGCCATATGAAGTTCAAGCTCTATTAAAAGCATGGAAGAAGTAGCATCAATAATAAACAACATTGGCAAAGAATGTGTACCTGTATTTTTGTAGTTTACTCACTATTGTTACGGCTAAATGGAAGAGATGGGTGCTGTTACTTGGTCAGCTGGTAGCCAGGGTTTTTGTGTTTCAGATTTAACCTTCCCTTCTTCCTCCTTTTGTACAAGCTAGGCTTCATGTATGTATTGTTATTTCACTTGAAACTACAGTACTTGCTCTTCTATGGCGAGGAATTTTTGTCCAGGCCTTGACAGACACCAGAACAGAGGGGGCTGATGGAAGGTGTTTTCTGGGATAAGCCAGGAAATTCCACAGATATGACTTTTGTCTTCAGCTTTTGGGAATAGGCCTGTCTTGTGTTCTCTGTTCTCATCATGAATTTTTGTATAACTGCAAAGTCAGAAAGAACTTTAATGCTGTCTATAGCTTGCTTTTGAAATCGGGGAAATTTAGAAAGATTCCTACTTAGTCAGAAAAAGAAGTTTCCTTGTGGGCTGAGACTTGAATCAAAGCCAAACTAAAACTGGCAGGAGACACTCAGCATTTGTGAAGACCATTCTCTACCACTCTGGCCTACAGCTTTTATTTTTCCCTGTAGTGGTCAGGCAATAAAAGTAGTGCTTTTCCTGTCCGTGTGTATTATTTTTATGGGTTAACTAAAACCCTAGCAAAGAGAGCAACTTCTGTCCCTGTATTCAAAGATTCAAATGAGGGACTTCAGTTTCCTTCTTAATAATACAGACCTTCTTCACCCTACAGAAGCAACAGGATATTTATGGTTTATCCATTTTCTAAATACAATAATGTTTTTTATCCAGATCAAGCCTCTGTGGTGGAGTTCCCTTTTTGTTCATGTAAATGCTGACTTGAACAAGGGGCTACGCCAGTCTGATCATACAGTTACCTGGTGGAGATGTAAGAATGTGCATGGGGAGATAATCAGTCTACAGGTTTTTCCAGACTCATTTTATTTTCTTTAGTAGGATTACATTAGAAGAAATATTTGTGTTCCACTTAGAAATCTAGAGAAAATAATTCCCGGGTTTTCCTGTTATGTGCTGCTGGACTTGGTCATGACTGGTGGCATTCCACTCATGCCCTTTCAAGGTGTTCAAACATGTTAAGAGTTTGGAACGGTAGAATGGGTCTAAACCAAGGATTTTACTTTTTTATTTTAAATCCTGTTAGTGTTTATTAAATCTACTAAGTGAAAGAATAGTATCTACCGAAAGAGGGAAATATAACGTTTTAAAACCATCATATCTGAAAATGTATGATATTACAGTTTAGAGTTCAAAAGAATTCTAAGAAGTCTTAAGTTCTGGCCATATGGTTAAGTGACGCATTTTTACGTCTTGCTATGCACAGCGTGTCAATATAAAATTCACCTTTTTTTCCTGTAAGAAGTTAATGTTGAGCTGTATAGATACATGTAAGGAAATTCATCTGTGTGTGTGTGTTTGTCTTCGCTGTGTAAGTACTGGCTTGTCCTTCCACTTCTTATTCCACTTCTTATTGTATTTGTTGTGTGTCTAGAACAATTCCTTAGAATCTGTGACTATAGACCATTTACATAGGAAACCAGTTTGAGACTTAAGGACATTATGCATGTTTGACGTTTCATGACAATACAAGTGTTGACAGTCTGAAATCAGCTTTCTCTCTAAATTTTTTTTTTTTTAAATGTGAGGATCTTTATTGAAGTATTTCTTGGTGATAAGAATGCCTATATAAAAAAATGACACTTTAATGGGTGTTTTTTAGGCTTTTTCTTATTTGCTTGTTTTTTGCTGTTGTTTTTTTTTAATATGGATGTGTTTCTGGATTTCAGCTGTATGTTTTGATAAAATGCTGTATTTAACAATGTAACTGTTCATTTCCAAAGCCTGCGTATATACAGTCTGAAATGGTTGGCAGTGGTTGCTAAGAGACATACTATTCTAATATATCCACAAGTGTCTGTGTTATGTAGGTTGCTATTTTGGAAAATTTATTTCCCTTCTCTACGTATGCTTAGTGTCAGAACAGTTACGTAAATTACAAAAGTCTTGCAGCTTATCCATAAAAATAAGACTTTATTGTTGAAACCTGGTAACAAATTTGGCATATCAAAATAATTGTCCTTCTTCAAATGAGAGACCAAGTCTTAGTTCAGCAATGTTTCCATAGAGGATCTGTGTGAGAGAACTGGAAATATAAATACTTTGCTCCTAAAAGCAGTCCAATAAGAAAATTAAAAACGTGTTTCCAGCTGTTTGCTGCATTTGGGTGAAATTTACTATTTGGGGAAGGATGAGGTGACTATTTATTTAACTGTAGAACTAATTGAACAAAGCAATATGTTCATAACCTCTGGAGGGCAGCTGACATACCTCATTGTTGCCACACGAAATTCCCACCACAGATTCTTACTGCAAGGAAGAGATAGTGGGATCTCATTACAACCTACGGAAAAATCCAGAACAGTGTGAAAGGAAACATATGTCAGTCCTAAATCTGGATATTAGAAAGCAAAATGCCAGACAACGTATTTTAATCATATTTTTCTGTCTTCTCATTTTTACTTTCTCAAAGTTGTGTAGCAGTTTAACAGAGATCAGGTAGTATACATACACTGCCATATGTACTTATGCATATGTCAGTATCCGTTTGTGAATCCAAGATAATATTGTTTTCTACCCTTCCTGTAATAATTTTCTGACAGCATCTTACACATTTGTCAGACCTCTTTGACAAACTCTTAATTTCTCTTGCAAGACAGGTACTGGTTGACAGTTAATTTCTCTTTCATGCAAACAAGTGGTTGCTCATGATTACTACCTTAAACTCACCTTTTGTCTGTGCACTAGGAGGATGGCAGTTGTTTTTTGTGTTTTGATTGGTTTTGTGTTTTAAATAAAGTTTACTGTCTAACTCATTCCAACTGTCTGCCAGAATAGCCAATGCTGTGGTGTCAAAAAAGGTGAAGAAGGTATAAGGGGAAGCTCATACTTCTGTGGTAGGGGATTCAAGGGGAATGGAAGAAGGATCTGCAGGTGATATTCCTGCTGCTCATTTCATGCCTTAATTCTTAGACACAACTTTAGGTGTCAGTGTTTCGGGATGTATTTTGTACAGTAAAAGACACGGGATGGCGTTGTCTTTTCACTGGGTAACACATAATCATTCTGCTGTTTAAAATGTTACTTACAAGTTACTTAGTAAATGTAGGTTTTCTGTTGCTGGATTTTGTTTGTTTAAACTCGATATTGAAGTTACCATTGTGTTCAACATGGAGGATTAATTCCACCTGATGCTTTGATTTCAGTTGATTGGTGGAGATTGTGTAACCACAGATCCAGTGCTGGCATAGGCTTCACTCTTGAGCCTTTCTGCAGTGTGAAGGCCATGCAATCACTAGGAAGGCTTAAGAATTCGCAATATAAATTGCAAGCAATTAGAAAAATGTGACCTTGACACAATGTTTTGGGAACAAATAAGACCAATGAGGATCTTTTTTTTCTGCAGACTGAGAGAATGCTGAATGGTAAGAGGTAAACTGTCCTATTCTGTAGATATGGCAATGTCTAAGAATTTATTTATTTGGAGGAGGAGACTGAAGGCAGCATTTTGGAGCCATTTAATCAAAAGTTTATCAGTTGTTTGAGGTTGCCAAAGTTTCATTACGCCAGAAGTGGAAATTAATAAACTGAGTTTTGTGGTGATGTAGTGGGGTTACAACTACAGATTTTTTTAATACTGTATTTCTACACCTTGGGTAACTGATACTGCATTTTTACATGCATGAATATGTAATTTTTCTTTTATATAGAAGTCTGTGTGTCATACTTGTCAAATGTCTACTGCTTCAGTTCTCTTTTTCCTTTAAACACAGCTGTTGGAGCTGTTTGACAGCGAAGACCCTCGAGAACGAGACTACCTGAAAACAGTCTTGCACAGAATTTATGGCAAGTTTCTGGGTCTTAGAGCATTTATCCGAAAACAGATTAATAATATTTTTCTACGGTGAGTTTTGGAAGAAGGTACATTTTGCTTATGAACACTTTAGGAAACCAATATATTACTTATATTTAACGGGGTTTTTTGGGTTTTTTTAGATTTGTTTATGAAACTGAACACTTCAATGGCGTAGCTGAACTGTTGGAAATTTTAGGAAGGTAAATGGGTCTTTATTTGTTATCTATCTCAAACTTCCCTTCTGGACACATCAGAATAGTGTCAGATTTGGAAAAAGTGTAACTATAAGCCCTGATTCTGAAAACAGATGTGTGCACATGCTCATCTTCATGCCCATGTGCAAACCTCTCTCATGTCTTTGCCAAGAATATATAACTGGATGCAAGTTAGAGCCAAAGTGTTGGATTGACTTTCCGTATGTGTGTGTTAAGTTTTGTGCACTTCATCCTTACATGCTGTAGAAATAATTACATTATTTTGAGCACACTAACAGTGCGAATATTTTGAGGAAATCTACTTTTCTAAATTAATTGCTCCAGAACATCTTGCTTACATGAATTTACAGACCACATAGACAAGGTCTTACCTGTTTGGCAACAGGTTTGTGCAGCTATTTATATGATTATTCCTAAGTCAGAGCTGAATTGCTACCTAGATACATACTGCATGGCTAATATAAAGCAGGACAAATCAGCAGCTGTTCACAAATGGTATGACCTGGCTATTTGTAAACAGGTGCTGACTGTTAAATTATTTTAATCTAGGAAGTGCTTGTTCAGACTTCAAGAATGTTTTCTGTGATAACACTAACAAATATTTCTATTCTAATTTCCAGTATTATCAATGGGTTTGCTTTACCTCTTAAGGCAGAGCATAAACAATTTCTGGTGAAGGTGCTGATCCCTTTACATACTGTCAGGAGTTTATCACTCTTCCATGCACAGGTAGAAATTAATACAAATATTTTCTGCTCAGTGGGGTGATACAGGAAGATACTTTTTTTTTAAGGTTGCATTGGAAATTTAATTGCATGTTACATGAAAGATGGGGGGAAAGTTTTGGAATGTAGGAAAAAATGTGATAGGTTTTTTTTCCTTTTCATTTAATGTCCTTTGTATGATAAATGTCTTGCTTCTGATTAGACAGTTAAAAGTTTAACAGAAATTGGTACTATTTTGGAGATTTTGTTTAGTAAATTCTTTAGATTTCTCTTTGATAGTTTCTCATTCTCATAAGTTTGCCTTTCCCATTCCTCTCCCAAGAGGATATTTGGGTTTCCTTAGTCTTGTGCTGTCAAGGCTCTTCTTCACCCTGGCAACTTTCTGAATACCAATACCCAAATTTTTGCATAATCTTTAACATTCTCGCTCAAATATTTCTTAATACTGTATTTATGCTCTCATGTATCTTTTTATACATCCAGCTTTCATGATGTAGTTTTTCCTCTGATAAGTGATACCTGTTGCCTTTTTCTCCAGTTTTCAGGTAGTGCTGATAAAGCTGTACTTTCTAAATATGCTATTCCAGTTTTTAGCTGTCTCAGCTCACCTTGCCAAGAGTTTTCATGATTTTGCTGATGTATAAAATGTGTAAAAAGGCACAGTTTCAGAGAGTAACAGAACCTTCTAAACGTTGGTTGTATGACTGTATTTAGAATTCTAAGTTGCTCTGATTGTTGTTGTATATGCTACTTTGTCACCTTAATTTATTTTTTTTTTTTTTGTAATGTGTTCTGTTGTTTCTTCTGAACTGCTCTTTGGGTGGATTTGCACAGTGCAAACCGTGCGTCTGAGTTTAAAATTGGATGCAACTGGAGAAAGCTGTGTAGCATCTTGTCTTAAGTCTCTCTTTTAAAAATAATTGTTTTGTTGTGCTTTCTTTATAGAAATGTTCTAACTTCATTTTCTTAAATCTTTACTGCTTCACAGCTGGCGTATTGCATAGTACAGTTTCTGGAGAAAGACCCTTCACTCACAGAACCAGTAAATATTTCTTTCATACAATTTTATTTTTTTTTTTTTTTCATCATAAATGGCTTACCCTGTTGAGAGGGAAGGAAAAAAAATCTTAACTTTTTTCCCTTTAATTTAGGTCATTAGAGGCTTAATGAAATTCTGGCCTAAAACCTGCAGTCAGAAAGAGGTAAGTGATATTCTAGTATTAATATAGAATCATAGAATAGTTAGGGTTGGAAAGGACCTTAAGATCATCAAGTTCCAACCCCCCTGCCATGGGCAGGGACACCTCACACAAAGCCATGTCACCCAAGGCTCTGTCCAACCTGCCCTTGAACACTACCAGGGATGGAGCATTCACAACTTCCCTGGGCAACCGATTCCAGTGCCTCACCACCCTTAACAAAAGGTAAAGGGTGTGTATTATTTGTATTAACAAAACACAGCTATTATTTTGTTCTACAATATAATAGGCAGGCAATCTTTAGATATTTCCAGGTAAATAGCACATGCTGTGATGGATCCTGGTATTGATTCCTGTAGTTGATTTTCCATACTTGAATTATGGGTGGATTTTTTGACAATTTTAACTGTGAAAAGTTTGATAACCATGTTTGATTATTCACAAAACAACCTAACTATTAACAAAACAAACAGTGGTTCTTCTGCAGAGAATTCCTTTTTGTTTCAGAAGAAGAACCTAAAGTTGAGGATAGACTGGTAAATTTTGTTAGATTTGGAATTGTTTATATGTGAGGGTCGTATTTTTCCAGGAGGATTAAAGATATTTTATTGTCTAGTGTTTACCTATTAAACATGTAAAAGGTGCACTTAGATCTTTGTATTTTTGTTTCCAATCCCTGAGCAAATCTGAAATTCCCTAATGAGATACTGTGACACAATGAAACTGTTATTTTGAACACTGCTTCCGTAACTGAGGTGATATCAAGATACTCTCCTTGCGTAACAAAGTTGAAGCCTTGACCAGATTCTTTGACTGTATTAGGCTAGGTTTTCAGCATGGATATACTGGTGCAATTCTGAATTTTGTTTTAAAGGACTACTTTAAATACAGTATTTGCACACACTGGTCGTCATTCTTTTATGAAACTGAATCTAGAAGCTGTTAAAGGTAGAACTGATCATGTTTTTTGAGAGAGGGTCTTGCTGAGCTAGTGACCTCCATTTCTCCCTGAAGCAGAATTTGAGAGTTACCAGCATTTTGCTGACCAAAGATGATTCAAATGTTTTATATTCAATTCTTTCTTCCTTGTCTTTAGGTCATGTTCCTTGGAGAGCTGGAGGAAATCTTGGATGTAATTGAACCATCACAATTTGTCAAAATCCAGGAACCCTTGTTTAAACAAATTGCCAAGTGTGTCTCTAGCCCTCATTTTCAGGTCAGTTGTAGAGGTTGTTGTTTGTATAGAAATGTATTGTCTCAGTTTCAAACATAACACCCCTCCAAATGTATATATAATTTCATGTTACATTGTTTTAAATACTTGTCTTGTGGATCTCTATGGAAGAGGTTATGTTGCAGCGGAAGTTTAGTTCTGAGCTCCATGAATAACTTGTTAGATATATCTGGGGTTACAGCACAGAACTTGCTGTTCTGAGCCACGTAAGGCCTTTAACTGTATCCAGGCAGACTTCGAGCTCTTCTGACTGTAGGTGATGTGTACTCACCATATGGCCTTGGGTCTGATAGGCCATGTAGGATGTATTTACTCCCTTTTTAATGCAGTATTGTGCACCATTCTTGTTTTCCTACTTACCTCCTTCTGTAAGGAGATGTCTGGTTAGAGATGGTAGAACCCATAGCTCGTTCACATTGCATAACAGAAAGGAAGGGAATGAATAGGATTTAAATTGAATCATATGTGAAGAAGGAGATAGGATATATGACCTGTAGTGCCTTCATATTAAGCTAGGTGACCTATCCTGTCTCAAAGGCAGATGTGTCTGTTTTCATCTTTCCTGGACTACATTTGTATTTAGCATCATTTAGATCAGTGTTTTCTCTCCTAAGACAACCCTTTCCCCCCACCCAACTCCTCCCCAAAGTGATTATTATCACTGGTACCTTGCCTGCATTTAAGATCTCTCCTCCCTCACTGAGCTCAGCTACTGGGCCTTTCCCTTCTCCTTCCCCTGGTATCCCAGCACAGCTCCCTTCCTTCTGACGGCAGTCACAGAATTGAGGGAAAGGGGTGATGGGAAGTCTGTCTGCTCTCACTTCCCTTCCACAGCTGCAGCATTAATATACTGTCTGCACCTGGTCCTCAGTGAGTAGCAGCATACCATACTCAGGGGAAACAGAGAGTGGATGCTGGGTGATTTGAATTAGAGGATAAAAACTTAATTCCATTAATGCATGTTATGCTACTGATTAAAGTAGAATTTTAATTCCAAAGTTAATGATTCCTGTTAAAACATCTTCACAAAATTTCTCTCTGATGTATTTTTCCTTGAGAAAATTGCAAAATTACAGCTATCTGAATTCCTGTTAATATTTATTCCTTTGACTCAAAGGTGGCCGAAAGAGCGCTGTATTATTGGAATAATGAATACATCATGAGTTTGATAGAGGAGAATTCAAATGTTATACTTCCCATCATGTTTTCCAGCCTTTATAGGATTTCTAAAGAGCACTGGAATCCGTAAGTTTTTTGCCATTATACTTTATCTTGCCATTTGATATGCCACTGATACACTTGGGGAATGTCTGGTGGAGAACATCAGAACAGGAGAGTTCCTGATTCAAAGCTGGCATAAACAGGTGCAACTCTGTTAATGCCAGGATAAATTAGTCTTTACTTGAGTTTATCTCAAAATGATTTTAATTATATGATATGTGTACAAAAATCAGTACCTTGTGAGATAAAAATAGACTTTGTCACAAGTTGGAAAAAAGAGAAATCAGATGTTAGCTTGTTATTGAAGAAAATGTGTTGCTCATTAGGAATTTCTCCTACACAGTTTTTTATAAACTGGTTAACATCTTAAGCCTGATTGTAACTTGTCTAGAAGAATGTTGCTTGGCATTAGTAAAGCTTTGTGGCTGTATCGTGGATGATACTGACACCTCTGGTAGACCTCTGGTACTGGCATTTTTCTAAATGTCTTATGAAGCATATAGTCATTGGACTGGGTTGTTTTTTTCTAAATTGATTTAAACAGAGCTGGTCTCTGTTACACACAATAATAGAGCAGTTGATCCGTATTGATATCCTCTTAATCTGGCATTTTTATTTTTAAGCTGAATGACCTAGTAAAAAGTGGTTTAATGAAAAATGCTATTATACTTAGATGCCATGTATTCTATAGTTGAGAAGTTTTTTGAAGTCAAGATGGTTATCATGTAATAAACCCAGTATTTTTAATGAGCTATGCTATGTTCAAGTCCCATTTGCTTTAAGACTTTACTGTAAAGTATTTGTAAAGTATTTCCTCTTTTCAAACATTAGTCTTTTTGTTCTGTACCTCTCCAAACTCTCAAGTTCGTGAGAATGAATGATGAATCTAATGCTACTGGAAAGCTTTAAATAATCTGGTCACAAAAGGACACTTTTCATGGCATTACTGTATCACCATTCTCCAACCTGCCCGTGCTCCTGCCCAGCCCTTTATACTGAGCACTGGGATGCTTCTGGTAATGAGAATATTGCAGTTATCCCAGTTTGCAGAGTTTTTCATACCTGCAGGAATTTTGTACCTTTGACAGACAAGTCAGGTTAAGATACATGTAAAATAAAGAAGGTGTTTAAAGAATTTTTATATTTGTAACATCATTTTTAAATGTAGGCAACAAAAATGAATGTTTATTGAAAGAAGTGAATGATATACAGGATGCAAAGGAGATGGCACAGAATCTGCCTGCCTTGTAGGTTAGTTCCAAAGGTTCCCAGCACCTGTAATGGTGATTCACTGTCTCCTGGCTAATTCACCATTCTCTAAACTGTTTCTTAAGCAGCCCCATGTCTGAATAGTAGTGGATCATAACTAGGATCTCTTGATTGATAATCTATTCAAAATTCTTCAAGAGGTTTTTAGATTTGTCTCTTTCCGTACACCCTTTTCAGTTGCTTCGTTGTTTCTTTATTTTCAATTCTGCCAGAAAGAAGTTTTGACCTCTAGATAATCAGATGATAGGCAGATCCATCTTTATTTGGAAATTCTAGTATATTTTAGGTTAGTTATCCAGTCAAATGGTATAAAAGCCTAAACTGTATCTCCCTTTTTGGAACCTTTGTGGGACAGAATGCCTTTGAAGCCTTTGTGAAATTATGATTACACATAATTTCTTCTTGTGTGAACAGATCATATCTGTTATGTTTTATGCAATTAAGCAACTTGAATTCAAATAAGCAGCAGTGTACTGGGTCTTGGGTAGGGTCAGTAACAGCAATATGCAAAGTAGGCAGAGGTTATCTAGAGACATATAGATATGATGCATATTTTTTTATATATCTATGAAAAAATAATTTGTATGTCTATTTATATATAAACACATAGTTTTACACAGGTACTGCAAGGATCTGTAGGGGTTTTTTTGAAGAGTTTTTTGCAGTATCAGTATCAAAATGAATATGAAATGTATGAGTACAAGGAAATCACGCTTGAAATACAGCTTTATTTTGCATAGATGCACTGAATGTTCAGCTTCATAGAAAAATCATAAGGAAATACGAATCTTTCCCATTTCATGTTTAAATTCTATTCTTTCTGGCAGCATTGATGATTTGAATCCCTGGAGATGAATTAAGAATTGTTCCACAGCATGAGGGGAAGTGTCTAGTTATATGTAATAGCTTTTTGTTGTTACCTTTTACCCTAGAGTTTTGTGTTGCTCCATTGAAGAAGTCAGTAGAGACATGAAAGCTGATTCTCACCTTCAAGTATGTTAATCAAAAGTAGTTTCACTGAAATCAAAGAATTTACGTTATCACACTTGCAAGAGCAGAGTTGGTTGCGGCAATGCCAGTAAGAGAAGACACTTTTATTTCATATTTGATTTCATCTGAAACTAATAGACTCCTTTCTTTTTTCTATTTTAATGTTTCACAGGGCTATTGTGGCTTTAGTCTACAATGTGTTGAAGGCATTTATGGAAATGAACAGCACCATGTTTGATGAGCTGACAGCCACTTACAAGTCAGATCGTCAGCGGTAACTTTTTAAAGCTTTTTTTGTCAGCTGTGCGTAAGGGCTGCTGTTTAGTTTTCCCCTCACACTCAGGTGCACTTGCATAATCTCACCCATAATAGACACAATGCCTCACTTTTCCCTTTGCATGCTCTTCAGCCTTCTCCTTGAAAGATGCAAGATAATACCATATACAGGTTGTTCTTTACCCCTTATGAAATACAGTATCCATTGCATTGCTTGGGAATCGCATTCCTCCTGGAGTTCCTTTTGACTCCACATTCCAAAAGGCTTGAGTGTATCAAGATCTTCAATAGTAAAAGAAGAACAAGGGTTTAAAGCTAACACTTTGTTTAAAGACGTCTAAAAATGTTACGCTGAGGTTTGGAAACATGAGGGGCACATCCTAAGATTTGATTTGCCAAACTACTGTCTGTAGGCTAGATATGGTCTTAAAGCAAAAAGGCATCTCTCAACCCTTTCATTTCTTATTCCTGGGTCTCTCTATATTGGAGTCTTCTAACATGCAGGATCCATTAGATACACCAATCTTATATACATTAGTTCCACTCTAGTAAAATGCTTTTTGTCTTTTCTCCCATTTTTCTTAATCTTCATTTTCCAGTTAAAGAGCAATTAAAGTTTCAGCTTACCCTAAGTGTCACATGAAAAAATGAGGAAACTTGAGGAACTCTGAACAGATTGCAGTTTTATTTAAGTCATACCTTTTCTATGACTCGGGGTTCTCCCAAGCAAAGCAAAGGGTACTGTATGTCATTTGAACTTGTTAGTTAGCATTGTCTTTAAAGTCTTGGAGGCCACGTTTTTTGAATTGTGTGACTGGAATCACACTGTCCTTCTGTTCTGCTTCATTTTTGTAAAATAAAAGTTTTATACACACACACACAAATCTACGCTTAACAGGTTAGTTCATTGATACAGTATTTTAATTTTAGAGATGTAGATATATGTTTGAGTTAAGATGCCAGATCAATTCCAGATAGGTGTGGATAAATAAGGCTCAGTCTGTTAGTGCAGCTGAGACAATGCTTCATGGTTTTCTAGCAGAGAAGGCAGGGAATCTTAGGACCAGTCATCTAATCTACCCATTTACTGAGGGAGCTTAGTGACTTACATCAATTTGAGATTGCACTTTGCCCCTTAAGGTGGGGAACTCTGCTCTTAACAGGACCAGACAGTGTGCTAGTATGTCCCATGTCTGGATAATGAGCGAGGCTTACTGTCTGAACTGCACAGAGAATTTTCCTTGCACCTACTGATGTTGTAGCTCCTATCAAGGCTGATGCTAACCATTTCATCAGTTTTGTTTACTACTTAGCATTTTAAAACATGTAAAGCCTTAATGTTTACAGAAAATGTTCAGCATCTTAATAGAATTGCTTTTCAGAAGGGTAACTTGATACGACTTAAAGCTTGAGGAGAAATATATTAGATATTAATGACTTTCATAGGTCATATAGGTACGTTGAATAAGGTGATCATCTTCTAACAGTCTTTTAGGTAAGCAGGCATATATTTCATAGTGCTTAGAAGATAAATATTGGTAAGTAGCCTGAAAATGTCAGGCTATTTCACTTACTCTTATATTTAATTTGAAATACTTTTAGTGACAGTGGGCTTGTTTTTTTGTTTGTTTTTTCTTTTTCCCTTTAATGTTCTTCAGGGATTTATCCGAAAGTGGATTGTATTTTTATATGTTTAAAATACACTTGGGAAATAAAAATTTCAAATAAATGGGCCAGATATTGGCATTTTGAGTGAATCAAGATGTGTAGGAATGTTTCTAATCCACTGAAATATTTTTCAAGAATTCTTTAATGTGACTGGCAGAGACTGTGTCTGTAATTGTTAAGTTTTCCATTTCATCTGAACCTACAAGGTGATGTAGTAGAAATTGAAAGGATTTTATACCTTGCAATATCAAGGAGGTTTATTCAAAGTAAGCGATGTCAGATACAGGAAGTTCAGAAAGTAAATAATGCAGGTAAAGTAAATGTTAGGTTAGTTGTTAAAATCTGTTGTTAAAGCAAATGCTACATAGATCTTGTAGGAATTTGTAAGGAAAAGGTATAAATCACTGAAAGGCACATCTTGTAGCTTGAACTTTTCCTTGGCTGCTACCTAAGCAATATGAAAGGCACCAGTAAGTTAGAACAGTGATTCTAAAAGAATAAGGGAATGCTTGTTCTAGAACGTGGCTGCTATTTATAAGATTAAAAAATACCTTTCTTAAAAGTATCTTGAAAATAGTTAAATGCAAGCCAGTCCTGAAATGTTAATTTTTGTAATTATGATATCTTTGTTCCATAACATATCAAATATTTTAAAATATTCCATAATAAAAGCCCTTTTTTTTTTTCCTTCCGCTTTACAAATTAGTGTCAGCACGTACTGTTACTTCAGTCAGCTTATGTTTTATATTCTTTTTGTACTGCTTTGTTCAGTGATACTTATGTAGGTAACAAAGTTTTTTGGAAACTTAAATACATGTTAGGAAAATTGCAGTTATCTTTAACAAAATCAGTGCTGCTAATTCATGTCAGCTATAGATATTTTACACATAAATATTCTACAGTATTCTCTCCTGCTAACTTTGTTTTATTTCATCTGTCAGTGAGAAGAAGAAAGAGAAAGAACGTGAAGAACTGTGGAAAAAACTGGAGGATTTGGAATTAAAGAGAGGTCTTAGACGTGATGGAATAATCCCAACTTAACAAAAAAACCCAACAAAACAGCATTATTAACCTGTGGAGTCACACATTTATGTAGTAGAAGATGGAGCAACAGTTTTCTGTATTGTGCAACTTTACAGTAGATTTCACATTTGTTTCATTATTACAACAGCACTGTATATACCTGTCTCTAAGTAAAGGAAAAAAATAAGGACTTTAATCCAAAGTTTGGACAGCAGATGGACTTCTCAGAACTTTACAAACATAGTCATTGTTTTAACCCTTCTTTAAAACCAGTCTTCAAAGATCTGTTGATGAAAATTGCGATGTCAAATTCCATTGTCAGGACCTGTTCCTTATTTATCATTAGCAGAGAGTATAATACAACTTTCAAATGTGAACAATCTTAAAATTTAGCTTGTCTTTCTGCTAAACTGTTAAGTGTATTTATAGTAAAAGAGAAAAAAGACTGTCATTTCCTTATGAGTTTGTGTAACATCCTCCTTCTCTGGATAACTTTACTGTAATTTGACTTTTTTTTTTTCCTTTTGCACATCTTCATAAGTTGAATGTCCATTCAGATCAGGGCCGTGAAAAACATAGGTCCTGAATAAAAGTTTTGTTTACTGGTGTGAGCATTCTTTTTAGTACCAGGCTGTCTCTGGTGCTTCCTTAATTTGAACATTAGGAGTTAAAAAAACAAGTAGGTGATAAATGTAGTAGGAAAGGGAGCTTTGGGTTTGTGCACCGATTTATTGCAAATCCAAATTAGTGTCCACAATCCTTTAAAAACAGGCAGTGGTAACACCCTGGACTTCAGTACCTAACCAGTATTAGTGATGTGGCGTTGGACACGTGTACCGGAGTTGTTTTAGAAATACTAATTGCTAAATTATTACAGTATGTTTTTATTGGACCATTTTGAAAGAATAAAGACAAATGCTAAACAGTGTGAGCATGAAATTAGTTTCCAGTGGTCATGAATCTAATTGGAAATTGAGATAGCAGTTTGGACTGTTTGGAGTTGTTGCCTTACTTTTTAATATGTATTTATAAAGTGTTCCAGCAAAAGAGGATGTAGCCTCTAAGAAACATACTATAGTGTTTTTGTGATTCTAGTACTATTATTCATCACAGTACCAGCCCTATGGTCTTAGCTGGAAAGGATTCTGGATAATATACTTCTGCATTCTCATCTGGATGCTCATTCCTAACTACTGTATTTGTTACCAAAACTGGTTCTACAAATGCTACTGAAAAAAAATCTGGAAATCCTAATGTTCTGAGTATTAATAATAAAGTTTAAAATGCTTTTATATCAAAGGTGCATTGTGACCAAATTGTTTAAAACGAAAGAAAAAATACAAAAACAAAGAAGAGGGCTGTATTATAAATATACATTATTGGCTATCTGCTTTGTATCTGAAAGTGGAATCTTACATCTTTGGTAGGTAAAATGCTGATAAGACTTATGTACAGTATATATTTAGCTAATGCAGTTGCATTATTATATACCGAAAGGTATGTGTTTCAGGATTTTTCTCCAGGATGCTTTTGAACTGTTATAGACATATGACAACAGTGAATTGATAATCCTAAACCATCAATCCAGCAGTATTTACAGTATAAAACTGAATTGGTGTTCTTGAGTCTTTGTGATAGTTGCAAACATGAATTTATGACCTGTTGCCATTGATAGAAATACAGTATAAAATATAAGCTTGTATATTTTTCTTCCTACCATTTAAATATAAAGTAGGATTTGGAGTTTTCTTGTTTTCAGGCATGGAAAAGAGGTAAAAAAGAATTCCCTCCTAGACTACTGACTGTTTCAGGATTATCAGGTCACAGTTTGTATTCCCAGGTCTGCGCACACAGATGTTGTAAACTCAACAATTTTGTAAAAACTTGACACTGTTAATTCTGGAAAAAAAAGTGGAACTAGTCATATGCAACACCAAACACAACATGGTTTAGTGGGATTAGTACAAGCTTCTTTTAAGAACATTGACTGGGACGCAATGTAAATTAGGCAGTTACTGTCATAGTTGAAACATTTTAAAGTGCCGAAGCAAAGGTGCAAGCTGAAATACTGAAGATTAAATAAATTTATAACAAATCGTGTCCCTTAGCCCATTGATTTTGACAGTCTTTTATTTCTGTTACCAAAAAAATACTAGACAGTGTGATTTCTGTGTGAAATGATCACGCTTTACAAGAGGGGTGGACCCAAACTCATGCTCAAAGACTAATGCTCAGTTGTGAAAAACAGATAAAATGGAGGAAAAAAGATTAATGTTTTCCACCCTGTGGAGTAGAACACAGCAATGTGAAATTAGAAAAAGCACCTTGTCCTGTACTTAGAGTTTAGGTGAGTGTTGTTTGTTCATAACTATTTTTGGTTTTGACCTGACATTCTGGTATTGATCATATGAAACTGATGAGAACCTGGTGGGTTGCAATATTTTGTTACCTCTAATGTTACCTCTGATGTAGGGACGGTGGGAAGTACCTAAAGTTCATAGATGATTTGTCACTTCCAAGAAGGGACGTTTCTTTAAAGTGAATGAGACGATGTGATACTAGTCACTTGAGTCTAAAAGGCTGATACGGCACTAGGTTGCACTGTATGATGTATGTGAAGAAGCACTTGCCACAGTGATACGACCTCACCCCCGGGATCCACTGTTTGCCACAATCCAAATGCAATGTCCTGCCACTCTGCGATGCTCCCATCAATTGGAGTTGTAGGCAAAGAAGGTGGCAGTGTATGGGCCCAAGTGTGATCAGTGTGTCTATTTAATTATGCTTTCATTTGCTTCTTGAGTTCCAGAAGCTATGTTTATTTGTGTAAATGTTTTTATTAACTGCTCGTATGGTGGTTGTTGGGTGGTCACTCGTGTCCTGTACCATATTGGTTTCAGGAGAAAGGATTGAATGCTCTCTGGTAAAAGGAAAGAGCTGCTTTTTCAATGCTAGGGCATTGCATCAGGTCATGGGGATATACCAACTGTAAAAGTAAGTTCCTCTCATATACTTTAAATTGAGCACACATTGCTTTCTTCATGTCGCAAGTCTCCCTTATTGTTTTTCTTTCCTTGCTTTTGAGTGCTTTTTGTGTCTCTTCCAAAGGTTGGAATGCTTTAAATAAAAGTATTCTAATGCTGTTGGAGTGTTCACTAGAAGGGTTACAGTAAATTTAATCTTGGTTTTGTTAGCATAAATAAAAGGATTTAATTTTTTTTTTTTATTTCCTCCTATTTATGGAAAAATTTAGGGTGCTAGAGCCAAGAATTGCTTGAGTAAGAAATATAGCAGCTGTACTTATATTGTAAGTGCATTAAGTACAGCCTCAGGCTCTCTCACTTTGTGGAAAGGAGAATGCATTAGGAGTTCTAAAAACTTTGTTTTTGAGGAGGGAGAAAGACAAGTTTCTTCTCTCCTTCAAGTAAAACTGAAATAATTTGCTTTTATTTCTGTCTTGGAAGACAAAGATGGCCTATTCTCTTGACTGTGTTACAATACCATCCCGAAGCAGTTGCCCTAAAACAAGACAAAGGTGACAATGCTCAAGACTGAAGAATGTGTTTATATAGATGTGGCTTTTTCGTTTTGGCTCACCCTCTTCCCTTAGCAGCTCTAGAGTGAGCCACGGGTTAGTTTTGCGAGTTGCTGTGTGAGCAGATTTTGTATAGCCCAATTTTTTGTTTTGAAGTCTATGAAACAGTATTTTGAAACAGAGTGGAACTAATTCTGATTGAAAACTTTTATCCAAGTGTTGCTTCCCATCCACAGAAGCAAACACTTTTTATCATGACCTCTCTGAATACAAGTTTTTGTTACTTGGATCACTTACTGTAAATATGTTGTATTCATAGCCTCATGTAATGAGGAGGAGTTTTCAAATATAAATAGTACCGATACATTTCTTGTTGTTGTCCTGTTTTTGATTCTAGTATAGCAAATGACCTGTCATGCTTTTTGTTCAAGGTTAGCATTAGATTCATAGATCTTAATATTTTAGCATTTCATTGTTTAAGCAGGAGAGGGCAGCAAAAGTTCATTTTTTCCCCATAGGAATGCTCTGGTTGATTACTGGTTTTAAATTTAGATGCATTTAACTATTGGGGGGGGGAGGGAATGAAGCCTTTTTTATATGAATTAAAAGGTGCATATGAAAATATATAGACTGGTCCAACCAGACTCAAAAATGTCTTCTATTTTACATCAAAGTAATAATAAAAGAAAAATAATCTCCACTGCTGGATAAAGTACAAGCAGGTCTTAAGTTCTTGGATTCAAATGTAATTCTTTGGAAATAGTTTACTTTCTCAAAAATGGTATCAAAGAAACTCAAACTCAGTGGTGCTCCCAGCTATAAATGTGTGATCTTCCTCTTGGGCTCATGCTCAAGAGGCTCTGTACTGTGGGTGCATCTAAATAAAAGAAGCAATGAAGTGTTTTCCAGGTGCTTGGCTTTTTTTTCCACTTCCTCCCATCTAAATTTGTGTGTCTTTTCAGCAGTGACCTTCCAGGGATCAGATAGCCATTCTGTATTGACTGTAAGGACCAAGGAAAAAAAGAAACAAACAGTGAGGTGGCAATTTAAGTTTCTGCCAGATTTACAATAGCAAATATTCATTTCACAAAGTTGGGTTTTTTTTCAAGGTCCTTTCATGACAATGAGCATCCTCATACTGCACACAACCACACCTGTGAGGAAGGTAAAGGACAGTGGATACAGAAGAGAGGATTTAGAGCCACACAGTGTTCTTTATAAACCCTCTGAGCCTTACACTTCACAGCTGGTGAAGAAACTTGTTCTTTTAAAGTATCATCCTGCTGTTTCAGTCCTGGTGCTACTCTGTCTTGCAGTTTGGAAGTGAAGAGAAAGGCTTAAGATGGTCATGTATGTGGAAAACACCCTCTGGAAGAACCACAGATAGAGCCTGGTAAGGGTCAATGCTGGTTTAAAAATGGTTTTACTGGAATTGTGGCAGATACGGATGCTGCAATAAAACTGGGGACAGGATGTATTTAACATTTACCTCTCATTTTAAAATATCAGTTTCCTATGTGGGTTATTCCAGTAGCCTAATTCTTAACAATTCTTTCCATTTTGATTTTTTCCAAATTAGACTTTCAACAGTTGCACATCTTGTGTGCCTTTGTTAGAAGAGCTCATTGTCACAAATCACTTCAAATACTTGTAAGACAATATTCAGATCACTTAACAACCTCACATCTCTCTAGTTTCTTATTGCAAGGCAAGTATTTTCCAAAGAAGTTAAACTGAGAGCACACAGTAAATGGGCCTTCAGGGTAGAATTTGTATTCAGTACTTGAAAGTTAGAAAACAACCTTTAAAAGATTGGAATTAAAAAGTTACTTTTCTACTTTTGGTAATGATAATTGCTTTGCTAATTTTTCCATCGTTGTCTTTCTTCTCAGGAATGTTTTGGTTTCTCATATAATAGCAGAGTGCCTAGTTTTATCTTGCATTGTTTGGACCCCAGATCACAAGTCTGTGGCTTACAAAAGTAGTTTTGTGTGCAGATAAAGGCTGTTGCCAAGTCTGTGCTCAATTATTTCTTCAGTGTACAGTAAAGCAATAGCTTGGGTATTAAACTAGAAACTGATACAAGGTCTTGCGTTACGAGTTTGGAACTGTCTATGGTTTTAAAGATTAACTGCTGAAGCCAATCCTGAATTTGTTAGTAAATACCTTGAAGTGTATTGACTGTGAGTAGTGACTGCAGGCTTTTCTGGAAGTCTGCATTAGATGAAAAATTGTCATGCTGAAACTTAATCTCCTACTATTTTTCTGTTTGTATTACTCTCTCCCCCCTTTTCGTTTTGTCTCTTCAGTACTTATCCCTACCCACCCCGACTCCCCCAAATCACTGAAGGTGTGAGAAGCTTGGGATTGCTCAAGAAGGATGGAAAGCTTGTGGTACATTTAAAGAAATGTGTATTTTTGTGTTGCTGGACAGTCTTATACCTTTGGTACACACTTGAAAATGTCTGGGAATTGGTCTCGCGTTACCCCTGAATTCGGGAAGGTCTTCCAAGAAGAGAATGAGAAGGACATAAGGGATATTTTGTACAGCTTCTGAATCTTGCTTTTGAAATTCTTAGTTTGTTACCACTTGGGACAAGCTTTTTCTTGTGTATGGAGCCTTGCGCTTCACTGACAGAGAAAGCAGGAACCCCAGAGGCAGTATTTGTAGAGCATCTTGCTAGTGGAGCAGCACACTGAGGATACGTGGTATGCCAACCTGGCAGCCAAAGCAGATTGAAGCTCAAGCGTAATTGCCCTGAGAGCAAGCAAGAAAAGACCGTGCATTTGTAGAGGGATGTGTGGAGACTTCCAGCAACAAAAGGCAGGGGTTACCTGTAAATCTTTCAAATTGAGCAGGCTCAGGTCAATTCTGAATCTTCACCTTCTGGTGAAGTGGACATGGCTTAGCTGTGTAGGGAAATTGGTTAAACAGTCCAGCTCAATTTTTGGGTATCCTTTAATATAAATTCTGCATAATGTACTGAGTAGGACCACAGCTTATGCTCATCTGTCATCACTAAGACTATGTGATAACTCCCATGCTTTTCTAGATGCTACTTCAACTATGTAGATAATGTGCATAAGTGGAGTGGAAAATCACTGTGTACTTAACTATCTCCAACCATAATGGGTGTCTGCATTATATAGCCTTCTGTTTCAGGCAGCTGGGAGGCAGCAGGCTGAAGTCTTCAGTTGACAGATCTCAAGAGTCAACTGAAACTTGAGAAAACACATTTTCTGGAGCAAGGAAATGTGGAATTCAAAGAGTGGTATTTAGCCTATTAGTCCACAGATTATTTCGGAAATGCACAGGGGTGTTATTACAATTTGCTCTCCATGACACTCATCAGGCAGTAATTGTCATGGTTAGTGACTATACACCACATTTCAAACATCAATTCTGGCCAGACAAAAATTACACTCAGGAATACAAAGGGAAGAATATTTGCCACTGTACTGTGGTGCTTCACACTGCTGCCCCCCCTTCTCCCCATGCTGCTGAGAGATTATAGCCTCCTACACTGAGGTGCTGCCAACACAAGCCTGAAGCCTTGCAATGGGTTGAATTTCAGCAAAATTTCCTGTTTCATTTGGTTTAATTCCAAAATTGTCATAAGGGGGCAGGATTGGTGATGGTGGACCAGTGGGGTGTTTCAGCCTTATCCAAGCAAATGCTTTTCCATGCAGTTAGCTAAAGAACAGAGATTCATTGAGAAGTCCTGTGGAGCTGTGTTCTCACCTGACCTCAGGATGTAACTCTGCTTTAGCAGAAACTGTGCTGAAGCTTTTTTTTCAGTTTTATTTCCATAGTGACCTTCAATCTATTAAATTCCCCTAAATCTTCCAACATGAATCATTAAAATGCCCCTCCCCTACTTCAAATCCCATTGCTATCTATTTGATTATTCAGTTTGTTGGTAAAGTACTTTGAAAATGTTGAAATTATAAATTTGCTCCAATATTTAGAAATGCCTCCGCAATAAATGCAACGGAACAGCTAAAGATATAGGAGCCAAGGGCTTTGATTTGACACTCTAATGTAAGATCAGACAGGGATCTTCCCCAACCTGACCTATTTTTGTTTTCTCTTGCTGTAGAGCTAATTTTGCTGATGGTAAATTTGAGTATGTGCGACACTGTAAGCCAGAGAGGAAAAAGAAGCTGCTTTCAAGAGCTATGCTTCCAGAGAAGGTCTATGTGAGTCCCCCTTCAGTACTCCTGGTCCATGTAAGCATAACCTTCAGCACTTATCCCTCAAGCTGCCCTCTCTGTGTGGAAATCAATGTGCAGTCATCCCCCAAAGCTCCTAGAGATGTAATGTCTTAATTTAGGGCTATCTCTGATGCGTATCTGCAAAGACCAGATCCTCACAGGCCATGTAAACCTTTGATTCTTTTGCTAATACAGCTTAGACAGGCTAAGCATATTGTTGCTAGTTTGTAGGTTTTTGTCAGAATTTGGGAGAGTAGAGGTGGCTGCTTGTCCTGTGGCATTTTAGTCCAGCAACTTTCAAGGTTTTTGACTTCCGTTTTCTGTGAATTTTTGTCTGATTTTGTTGCAGTGAGCATGTGATGATAACTTTCTATGCAGTCCAAATGCACTTTAATAAGGAAGATCAAGCAGTTGTACAGCTTTGTAGGTACATCTTACAGGAGCATGAGGCACTGGCTCCTATGACACATAGTTGAACTTAACTGGGACAGAACTGCGGATAGGAGAGGAGAACTGCCAGCAGTTGGGTGCATGTGGTGGCATAATAACACAGAATTTATTTTCTTAGGAAACCTTACCATAAAGGGACATTAGACTTCTTGCCTGAATTATGAGCAACGCTGTTCCAACAGCACCCCCTGGTTTATATCAAATGCTTCAAACTTGACCAAATCAAGAAGGGGCCTTAGCAGTCATAGCGTGCTATCTTGCAGCAGGTATCAGGTATGTGTGGAGTCTATCCTTTGGTTTATGAATTCAGTGCCAAGTTTAGAGACCAACTAAATTAGATTGTTAAGACACACCACGCCCCCTTTTTTTCTCCCCTATTAATTAAGCATAATTTATGTTCCTGCTAAACCCACCATCATTAAACTGCTTTCTCTTCTAAATTACCAAACAAGTTTCAAATTGTTGGCAATGAAATGTATGTAGTAAATAACTTAATGGAACAATATCCTACCTATTATTGGGATTTGACATCTAATAATTAAATGTAAATGCTTGGATTCATTGTCTAGAGAAAGAGACTATAAGTCATTTAATGTCATACGCTTTGGTTGCTTGGTTTTTGGTGGGTTTTTTTGGTTTTTGGTGGTTTTTTTTTGAGTTGGCTTCGATTAGTCACTGATGTAGTATACCCTGATTTGGCTGCGTCATTATTGCAGCAGGGAGAATGAAGCAAGAAGTACAGATCCTGCAGTAATAAATAACAACTCAATTTCCAATGCTTAAACTGTGGTTTCTGCATAAGCTTGGTTTCATGGGATGGCTGACTGACCAGCCTTCATTCATTATGGTTGGATAGCCACAAGGCAGAACTATGATAAATATTATATCCCAGTGCTTTATTGAACAGAACAGAAACAGAAAAATCAGATGAAAGGGAAGCATTTCCCTTACAACAATCTTTCAATAGCCAGGATATGCAAAATACAGGTAAGGCTTAGGGACAGTGATTTCAAGCTTGCTATGGAAATACTAGGAGTCAGTTAAAATTGTGTGAATTTACTTCCATATTGGCTGGTTTCCATCTGTTCTGCCTGACTTGGCAGTGGTTGGAGTCCCCAAAACACAGCTTTGAAATCTATTTTCCTTTCCTGTAGGCTTGAATTGTTTTCTCTGTGTTTGAATTCTGTCATTCCCATCCGTTATCCTCATCAGTTTATTCATGCTAATACGTTTTCCGAGTAGCGTCTTACTGTCTGGAAACGTCTCTTTGCAGCGCTGGGTAGTTATCTTTTTGCCTGCAAAAAGAGAACTGGGCAGGTGATGAGAAAAGTGTCTCACATTCCCATGCCAGTGGGATGGGAGTGTGAGTGATGCAGGAAGGACATACCTGCTCTGCACAAGTATGAGAGCACGTATATCCTGGGGAGAGAGGGCCATGGGGTAACCCTCACCCACTCCCTCTGGGCTCCCCAATCCTTAGGTTTTCCATTCCACTCACTCTTCCTTAAGCATCTCAGTGACTAGACACCTCCTCATCCCTCCTTGCCCCAACCTGACACATGCCCTCTCTCATTCAGTTTTCCTTTTCTACCTCTTACCAGAGACCATCATTTATCCTGTCCTAAACTCTTCCTTCTCTCTCAAGAGGCAACTCTAATTCCTTATTGCCAAATCCACTGCAGCTCCAAATGACATGCTTCTGATGTAGGGATCATGTAGGCTCCAGTTGTTTTGTTTGAGCAAACTCCTCCTGCCCTCCAGAGCTCATACGCTCTTTACGCGCACTATTCTGTGGGATCCCTTGTCAGGTTGAATCGTGCCTCTCACCTGTCTCTTCTAGAAGAAAGGTGTCCTCTCCTCTGCTATATGAGGATGTGAAAGACCTGGACATAGCAGGTCAGTAATGACCCAAAATCAATCAGGTGCTAAAAGCGGAGGACATGAAGAAAAAAGATGTGTGTTAGTCTGAAACAGAGCTTGTCCCTCTGTAGAAGGGGATTCTGTTTTTATCTCTAAAATGAACCCCATGGATTTCCACCATGGCTAAGTTTAAAAAAAGAGAATATTTTATTGGGTTTTTTACCTTGGGTGCACTTCCTCGAATGATGGAGATCTTCCCTCTTCGAAGTAAAGAAAATTGGTGAGATAGTACAGCTTTTCACTAAAATACATTGACTTAATTCTCTTCCTGCTGCAGTCAATGATGGAAGTCCTGTTGCTGTCACCAAAAGTAAAATAAAGATCTGTGAGGAGATGGGACAAATCTGCCGTGTCTATACGGGAAACCGGTCAGTATTAACAGGAGTGATGTGAACTCATTTCCTCTTCCTGCAGTAAACTTATCCTATTCATATCATCTACTATTGTGTGTATATTAGCTGGCTGACCTCTAGAAAGCTTTTATAGATACAAGCTTCAGAAAGAATGTGTGATCCCCATTTGCTTCCTGTCTGTCTTACAATGATGCACCCATCACCTCCAGAGAAAAACTGAACAAATTTATGCTGCATTATTTGTGACCAGAAAGTGAGCGTGCAGTTAAACAGAGGCACATACAGTAAAACCCAACACTTTCATGTTAAGTAGAGACAGTTTTTCTAAGGCTGTCTAGACACAAAGCCTGTGTACAAAAGAATTTGGTTAGGAACAGGGCAGCATCATCCAAAAGATGCTATTCTGCTACTGGGGAAATTGAAAAGATATTTTTTTGCTTTCAAGAGCAGGGAACTACCCTTTCCTGGTACAGTTGTCATTTCATGGTCAGTGTTACTCAGATACTGCCTTTTCTCCTCTGAGGCTATCCATTATTATTACTTAACTAAAACATGCCATCCTGAGGAAAAAAAAAGACCCTCTTTACCTAGTCTCTGATCTAAGGAAAAGTGGAAATTAATCAGTGCACTTCACTTTCTGTGTCTGGAGAATAACAAGCATACAGGAGAGGTGTTTAGTACAGACTGCAGTAAACATCAATATGATACTGAGAAGCAAGATATGTACTGTTTTGGCACCCTGTAATGGAAGTGGACTGATGTTTTATAAACCATGGAAGAAGGTAGCTTGCATGAAGTGCACTGCTCTGACCCATGCATGCAGAGAAGAGGGGATGCTGAGGAAAAATGTGGGGTTTATAACCCAAACACATCTCAAAAACAAGTGAAATTTTATAATTCAGAGTGCTACAATGAGGTGCAAACAAAACCCAGGCAAAAACACGTATCTTCCTGCAGGGATGAGCAGATGCTTAAGAAATTAGGGAAACAAGTAATTTTTGAACACATCAAATCTGTCTACATCCAGGAAAATGCTTTACTCCTATTGCCCTGGAGCAGTGGAGCTCCAGCACAGTGCACAGCAGGGTTTCCTGAACCAGGAGAACCTCAGCGGAGCAGAGATACCTGCCAGGAGCCTGCTGCTCCTTGACCAGGAGCAATGGCAGCCAAGCTCCCCCCTCACATACAAAAGGAGTCCCTGGGGAGCGCCAGTGACCAGGAGTGCTGCTGACAGGGCAGGCAAATGGGGCACTGCAGGGCAGGGCCTGCAGGAAGGGCACTGGAGCCCTGCCGGTTCAACCAGGGGTCAGTGGTATCCACCAGCCAGAAAGCCACGGCCTCTCCAAGCTCTTCACCTGCCATGACTGATGCAGCTCCCCAGGCGTGGCAGCAGTGAGCACAGGTCTGGGAGCTGCGCCCAGGTAAAGCAGCTCCTCCACATATTGACAAAGCTCTGGCAGGTGGTGGTGAGTAGAGGGAAGAGTATCAGGGTCGTGGTTTGAAGTTCCTGCATTCCTGTGATATGGAGAATCCTCCTCATTCCAGCATTGCCCTGGGGTCAAGCAGGGAGGCTGGGTGGGCATAATCTTTGTCACTCAGTCTAGAGTCACTGCCTCTTCCTTATGTGTTAGAAGGAGATTTGGGAAACCTTTGCATGGATGCAGTCCTGCATATGCAATAAAACAACTAAAATGGGGGAAAAGAATGGGTTAGCAAATCTTAATCAATCTGTCGATGTGGATGGATTTTTAGCAAAGAATGGCCACTTTCCCAAGTCAGCAAGTGCCTACGTGGAGCTCGACATGAATTGAAGGAGGATGTGGGTAAAGAGGCAAAAGTAACGGTGCAAGCAAGATAAGAAGAAACTGGAATGTGCTAAGATACAAAATAGTGGACTGTTAGCAAGTTTTAAAGGTTAAGTTCTCGTACGCTTATTTGATTAATTGTTACTAATTGCTGTGTGCTGCAAGACTATGTATCAAAGTATAATATACTAAGCTATTGTATATGTATCCATTTATAACACAGCAAGTTATTGAAGATGTATCCATTCATAACACAGCAAGCTATTGAATATGTATCTAAACTACAACAAGCTATTGTATCCAAATATAATACAGCGAGCTACTGAGAATGTAACCATAGTTGCTGCGTGTTACAGGAAAATGTATCCGATTATAATACAGCAAGCTATTGTAAGCAGATGCAGAGAACAGTATAAGAAAGGATAGATGCTCTATAATAAATGGCTTTTGTCTGATCACATTGATCTCTGACTGAGTCCATAAGTTTTTCTGCGGCATGTCAACATGGTGGCTCCTTGGGTTAAAAAAAAAGGTGATTTCTCAGTTCAAAAAGACTGAAACTGCAATGTTAGAGAAGCTGTCACTGTCACCAGTGTCTTTAGAGACACACTGCTAGTTCCACCAGGGTTCTCCATGGTGTGTAGAGAATAGCACCCAAAAGCAGCAAAGCTGATAACTTTAGATAATTTAGGACTATGGCCCTCAGGTTTGTATTAGCACCTATGCCTTTTCATCACCCTGGGGCCAATCTCTTAGGGGAGGGTTTTCTAAAAGGAGTATAGACCAACATAGTTTTTCCCTTTCAATGTCAGTGAAGGTTTGGCTATTGCTAACTCTTGTAAATTTAACTATAGCTTGTGGTGCTTCTCAGTGATGCTAAAGGGCCATGAGTTCAGACATTCAGTTCCATACAACTTGGAGTCTGCAGGGCATTTGCTCACTTCATATAGTCATCACTGGTGTTAATTAAAAAGGCAAACCGTAACTTTAATTTTCTAGCGTTATGTTTAGGGTCCAACCCAACATTTTATTACCTTTCTAGCTTAATCTGTGAGTAATTTGTAAAGCATTTTCCTCACAAAGCAACATCTGTATGTTGTATTCTTTACATATCGAAGGGGTTCATAGGCTCGAGTGGGAATCCCTAGGGTACAGTTTGGCATCCTACACTGAAAAACATACCTTTTAGTCATTTCACTACTAGGTTTCAACTTAAATAGATGATCAATGATTTAAACAGCTGGATTTCAATGACTGTTTGCCACATGCCAGCTGCCAGCAAAGCAAGAAATTATTATACTGGGCCGTGATTTAGCTATTTGACCTTTGAGTATATGAGGATATAGCAGACATTGTCAGAATCAAATACAGTATGAAGTACTATCAAATATGAAACTTTTTTTGTTAAACTGTCAGTTCTTAATATATTAATGTCTGTTTTGAAAGTGGCAAAATGTCTGTTTTTTAAATGGCAAAAGCATTTTGTTTTTTGGCAGGATTTATCTGTCTAACCTAATTAAAGTAGACATAACTTACAAAGACAGCTGACTATAAAGCATGCTTGAAGAAAAGCAGAGGTGTGTAGCAATAACACCATGAAACTGAAAAGATCACCATGGTGCTCTTTCAGTTAATCTGCGATATGGCCCTGGAAGTGATGCTCATAAGTGAAAGATGGAGCTTCGACATCTCTAGTTGTTCTTGTTTCCCTCCCCTGGTAATTCTTCAGTGGCTGATGAGTTGGTGACTCAGGATAGACAGCAGCAAGCTGGCAACCCTCTGCTCACCTAAGCTGTCTCTGAATGGCTGTAGGGGTTGTTTCTCAGTGGCCTGCTTTTCTTTATGGCCTTGTGTCTCTGTAAGCCCTGCTGGACCTGTGACATGGAAGGAGTGCACGCACGAGGAGCTTGTTGAAGTCAGTGGCAACAGGATGATGCACTTAAATTGGAAAGAGTCTGAGGACTCAGAGTGCTGACTGAGATTCACATTTCTCCAGAGGCTAAAAAGAGATCAGGCTGGAAGATTTAGCTCTGTCTGCTGCTGAAACTTCCTGCCTGTTCCTGTCTGGCTCTGTGCTGTGCCGAGGTTCGGTTTGGCCTAGTGCCTTTCTGGGATTTGGGACTATCATTATATTTGTTTTCCTGCCTGGGTTTTGATTAGTTCAATAGTTCTATGGGTTTGTTCTAACAGGATTCACAGGAAGAGAAGGTAGCTTTTTTTCCAGAGACTTCATTTCCAGCTTTGTCTTATCTGTAAACTTCACTCATCACCAAGGCACTGCTGGAAATGGAGTATTAGCACTGGTGGTGATACGTGTCAAAATGAGGTGGCTTTTTTCTAGTGCACTGGACACGAACAATATGGAAATTAATGAATTATGGTAATGTACTTTTGAACTTCTGTAGTTTTGATTAAGAAGCTTCATCTTCACATTCTGAGCCTAGAGGAGATGATTAATGGAGGTATGTAATTGCCCACTAGTCTGTCATAAAAGCCTAAGATGTCCTTTCAAAAGACTATTAAGGGAAAGCTATGGAACGCAGAAGTGCTTTGAGTTACATTGGTTAATGTCAGTCACATATAGTTCACCTAGCACCTATGTTTATTGGCGAATCTTTTTCACACTGCAATGAACTCGGAGCAGATCTCCAAGCAATTACCTGGTGTACAATTAGAGAGCCCAGTTCTCATCCACATCAGTGTTTAGGCAAGTCCGTTGGATTTGAATTCTTGAATTGCACCAGGCTGAATATAATCAGCATCGTTGCCATAAATGAACAGTTTAACAGGGAAGAAAACATTGTAAAGGTTGATGTAAAGGTATACACACTTTCAAAAGTGTCTGCGAAAACTGAGAAGCATGTTACCAGTAGTGTGCAATGTCCACAGTCAGTTATTTAGTACAGGTTTGATAAAGGCAAAAAGTGCAAGAGTGAAGTGCTACGGTGTTTAAAGCTTGCATTCCAGGTCTTTAAAAATAAAAGGTGAAACACAATGTTGTCATCTCAGGTAAATGTCTCAAGTTTTGTCTCTTACAGCATTTCTGTCCAGGCTTTCTAAAGAACAAAAATAAAAATGTATATCGCATATCAGTCTATCAGTTTATTCACCTTAATTCTTTCTATTTCTGCCAAGCTCCCTGGCTGTTTATAGCAAATTTGACAGAACAGTAGTGCTTACTATTTTTCAGGCATTATGAGTATCATGGATACCTGTCATGTTAATGCCCTTGAGCAAAAGCTGCTGTACTGTTTTACAGTTGTTGTACTGTTGGCAACCTCTAATAGACATCAGGGAACTCATGCGTCAGTTTTGATACACACATCCACAGAAGCACAGATGTCATGTCTCAGTGGTCATATAAAACTTCCATATCAATGACACTGGTGAGACCAGTCAGTCTCACCTCTGTGCCTGGCAAAATCTTGGAGCACATTCTCCTGGAAGGCATGCTAAGGCACATGGAAAACAACAAGGTGCTTGGTGACAGCCAGCATGGCTTCACTAAGGGGAAATCCTGCCTGACCAATTTGGTGGCCTTCTATGATGGAGCTATGGAACTGATGGACAGGGGTAGAGCAGCTGATGTCAGCTACCTGGACTTGTGCAAAGCATTCGACACTGTCCCACATGACATCCTTGTCTCTGAATTGGAGAGACATCAATTTGATAGGTGGACCACTCAATGGATCAAGAACTAGCTGGATGGCCGCATGCAAAGAGTTGTGGTCAATGGCTCAATGTTCAGCTGGAGACCAGTAACGAGTGGTGTCCCTCAGGGATCGGTGTTGGGACCGGTCTTGTTCAACATCTTTGTCGCTGACATGGACAGTGGAATTGAGTGTGCCCTCAGCTAGTTTGCTGATGACACCAAGCTGTGTGGTTCGGTTGATATGCTGGAGGGAAGGGATGCCATCCAGAGGGATTTTGACAAGCTGGTGAGGTGATGCCAACCTCATGAAGTTTAACCAAGTGCCAGGTCCTGCACCTGGGTCGGAGCAATCCCAGGCACAGCTACAGGCTGGGCAGAGAAGAGATTCAGAGCGGCCCTGCGGAGAAGGACTTGCGGGTGTTGGTCGATGAGAAAATGAACATGAGCCGGCTTCAGTGTGCGCTCGCAGCCCAGAAAGCCAACCGTATCCTGGGCTGCATCAAAAGGAGCGTGACCAGCAGGTCGAAGGAGGTGATCCTGCCCCTCTGCTCTCATGAGACCTCAGCTGGAGTATTGTGTGCAGTTCTGATGTCCTCAACATAAAAAGGACATGGAACTGTTGGAACAAGTCCAGAGGAGGGCCACGAGGGTGATCAG
Organism: Lathamus discolor; assembly: GCF_037157495.1. Classification (NCBI taxonomy): domain Eukaryota; kingdom Metazoa; phylum Chordata; class Aves; order Psittaciformes; family Psittacidae; genus Lathamus; species Lathamus discolor. The sequence continues at coordinate 20,571,574 of NC_088889.1, read as the reverse complement.
GGGACTGGAGCACCTCCCATATGAAGACAGGCTGAGGAAGTTGGGGCTGTTCAGCCTGGAAAAGAGAAAGCTGCATGGAGACCTTATAGCAGCCTTCCAGTATCTGAAGGGGGCCTATAGGGATGCTGGGGAGGGACTCTTCATTAGGGACTGCAGTGACAGGACAAGGGGTAATGGGTTTAAACTTAAAGAAGGGAAGTTTAGATGGGATATAAGGAAGAAGTTCTTTACTGTAAGGGTGGTGAGGCACGGGAATGGGTTGCCCAGGGAGGTTGTGAATGCTCCATCCCTGGCAGTGTTCAAGGCCAGGTTGGATGAAGCCTTGGATGACATGGTTTAGTGTGAGGTGCCCCTGTCTATGGCATGGGTGTTGGAACTAGATAATCTTAAGGTCTTTTCCAACCCTAACTATTCTATGATTCTATGATATTAATGATTATTTATAACAATAGTTGCTTTGCCCATACGGGTAACTTCCCTATGGTACTAGTTCTGCAGGTGTTGCTGAGGCAGTTTTCCAGATCAACTTTCTCCTGAGACAGAGTGAAGTGTTAAGCAGAGAGGAATACTAGTCTTGTCATCTGTCATTTAGAGGGTGCCATTTATTTTCACATTCAATCACATATTGCCTTGCCTTGTAGGTGTCAGAAGGGCTCAAAACTTGGCAGGAACCAGGGAGTTACCGAGGTCTTCATGTCAAGCAAAAGTCTGCTTTATCTTGTAAGTTTTCTCTGTATTTAGGCTGATTTCTGTGTTAATTAAACCCATGTTTACATTATTTCAGGGCATGTTAGTCAGCCATGGTATTTGTAAGTCTATGTGGTGGCTGTTGTTTTCAGGCCCTGGTTTTGCTCCCTGTTGTGTTGGGTTTTTTTTGTCTTAAATTGACACTTTTTAACCAACTACTTTTCTCAGGCTCTCATTGTGTAACGCATTGGTATTGACAGAAAGCCATCCACTTTTTTCCGAATTAGTGATGCTTTATTCATTTTTACTAGGAGCTATGCTTGTCAAACACACCCTTCCAGAGCAAAGATATGGTAGCCTTAAGAAAGCAATGTCCTTACTTTCCTAAGGACCATGACTAAGGAATTCCACAGCATGGGCTCTCGAGGTACTTTTATTCTCCTCCTCACCCATTTTAGATGTGTAATTTTTTTTTCCAGATATCACTGTGTATATAACAACTCTTAACTTTTCAGGGAACTCCCCAAGAATGTTCCTATTGCAGATGGATTCTTCCTGGCTGTCAGGTGTGTTAAGCAGTTCTTAATCATTGCAACACACAACTTACTAACACTGTAGAGTATGACTCCTGGATCACTATTTGCACTGCTTAGACCGGGACAGCTATGAGACAAACTGGTTTGCCGTATCACTTTTTTTGTTTTATATTATGGCTATCCTTGCACCATTGGGTCAGGATGTATTTTCTTCAAAGCTGTCCTTCTCTTTATCATGGAGATTCTTAACTTCCTACTTGCCTTTACTTTTTTCCTTCTGAGTTTTTCTTTCAAAACATTTTGCTCAGAATTTAAGGTTTGAGAAATTAATTTTCATGAGGTACCACATATATAAACACGTAAACCAGGAATTTTAATAAATGTATTCCAACTGTTATACTGACTGCTTGTCCATGTTGCATAAAATCAGGTTAAGATCAAGACTCCAAATATGAACCTTTAGTTCTGCTATAGATTATGTTTGTTGGAATTACCTTTTTTTGGGTGCAATACCTGTATGTTAGAGATGCTCAGTACTAATTTTTAGAAGCTCCAGCTCTTCTAGTGGCTGTGGGCCTTTCAGTGTTTCCCTTCTGGGTTGAATCTATCACAGCTGCAGGCCTTTTTGTGTTGTCTCAGCAGGCTAGATGTGCCTCAAGCAAACTGTGGATTATCATTTTTTCTTACTGTTAAGCCTCACCCTTGGACTTCATTTTCCAGGCCTGGATGGAAAAGAGATGGATCGTGTTTGACAGTTTCCTTACAGCAGCAGTGCTAGTAAGGCAGTGTCTGTGCCAAAGTGGCTATGATATTGTTGCAGACAGGGCAGTGCTATTTCACAGCAATTCAGATCTCCTGGGCTAGATTTTGCAGGTCTGTTCTTTGGGCCATTCTGCCACTTGTAACTCAGGTACCCCCAAAAGCAGCAAGAAGTAATTATCTCTTCCGTAAGATGGGTCATTACCCTAAGTACTAAGTGTGGAGTGGTTTACTTCCACAGCAGCCTATACAAATCCTCTTTCCTGACTTCATTCTTCTCACCCTAATGCCCGTTCAGGCAGTGCCAGTTTGTGTCGTGTTAAGCTTAGGAAGCAAAATGAGCAAAAGTCTTTTAAAGCAGAAGTGGCTTTGTGTGCCTGAAACATTCAGCCAGGACTGGTGTCTCATTGTTAGTAAGGAGAGTCCATGTTTATCTCATTATTGTCTGAGAATACATTTCCTGATTGCTGCATTGTGCTTATAGTCGGCAGTATTTCTGTCAGACCATTTCTATGAGCTTTATTCACTTCCTTTGAGTTTAATTCACAGATCAGCCGTGCCCTCTCAAGGTTAAACCTATTTTGTCTGTGCCTTTGCAAACCAATTCTTCACATTCTTCAGAAATTTAGCAACTGGCAAAGTCACACTCCAACACAATACCCAGCAGCTGTGGGAATGGATTAAGGAATCTTAACGTACTTGTTTGTAATGCTGTTTTCAGGACATGAAGTTTTATTTCTTCCAGAACTACCAGCAAAGTGTAAATCACCCATTGAGACAAAGTCCAATATTAGCTTGTATATAGGAAAAAGTGATTCTGGTGCGAAGTTTTTTAGTGAATTCATCAACTTATGTCTAGCATTATATCGCTTCATCTCCTCCTACCTGATAGTGGATAACTCACCCTGTTCAACATGAATCCTAACCTCTCTTGGATGCCTACTCCTGTGAACTTGGCCAGCAAACCCATACCACCTCATTTCCTCATCCATTTCTCTTCTCTCATTCTTGAACCTACAGCCAGCCCTTCCTGACTTCAGTGTGTGTGCAGTGCATTAAATATCTCCTGTCCAGTCACTGTCTTTGCTTGCCTGAATTTCATCTTGGCCTGCCAGCTGCCTGTGGGGTCCGCTGCAGTTGTTACTGTGTGTAGCTACACAACATTATTTCCCTTGGTCTGTCTCCTCATAGCACTTCTCAGCTCCTTTCTCATGACTAATCCAATTAAAACTTGCAGTGCATTAACTTCCCATCCTTTACTATACCTCCTTGACCACTTCTACAGTCTTCCTTCTTTGACCTCTGTGTGCACGGTCATATTGCCTCGGTTATCCAAAGTCCTCTTCATGCTTGCAAGGCATCTGTCATGGTTTAAACCAATCCACATAGCTCGTTCATTCACTCCCCCAGCTTTTTTCTCCCTCTTTCTTTCCTCACCCCCCTCCACCACCCTCCCTCTTCCCCACTCCCGGAGGGATCAGGAGGAGAATTGAGAGAATGTAACTCCCATGGGTTGAGATAAGAACAGCCCAGTAACTAAGGTATAACACAAATCACTGCTGCTACCATCAATGATAATATTGATAAGAGAAAATAACAAGGGAAGAGAATACGATACCACCGCCGAACGAATTCAACCTCCCCGAAGAGAGAGCGTGCCCTTCCGGGTAACTCCCAGTTACCTCCCCGGGCATGACGTGCTGCGGTATGGAATACCTCTTTGGCTAGCTTGGGTCAGGTGCCCTGTCTCTGCTTCCTCCCAGCCTCCCCTCCTCCCTGGCAGAGCATGAGACTCACAAAGTCCTTGGCCAGAATAAACATTACTCAGCAACAATTAAAAACAATCGGTGTTATCAGCTCTGTTCCCAGGCTGGAAGTCAAAACACAGCGCCGCACCAGCCACTAAGAAGGAGAAAAACGGCTACTGGTGAACCCAGGACAGCATCTCAAAAAGCACCCGTAATGTCACTACAAACTGTATTTCAGTTCTTTCTCGAAAGCCAGCGGTATCATTGATGTCTGCAAGAAACGCGTGAGCTGATGTGGAAAATGTTTTTAACATTTTATTCACCTCTCCATAAAATTTTGTGAGAAATCTCACTTCTGCTAGAACGACCCAGAAATCTGGGGAAACACAGTAATGGTAGGTTGAAAACACCCCCCAGATCCATGTTTTCAATCTGAAACCAGAAGTTTGGCACCTGACATGAAAAGCAATAATTTTCCATTGAAAAACGTGGTAGTTATCTTTTAACCTATTTTAAAATTGTGCTCTTGTTTTCTTTTTAACCTAAACTAACACAGTCACTGTCAGTAGTGCTTTGCTTGTGTATGATCTCTCACCTTTCCACCCCATCATTCGTGCCTCTCTCTCTCTGAGTTATGAATTAATCAGGATACAGACAGGTTGCTCATAGTACTTGGAATATTTCAAGACTTAAAGAACTATAAATTATCCTTATAGATGGCTAATCATAGGAAAAATATATTAGGGCATGTTTAAAGTTGAAGCCTCTTCATTGAAAAGGCTTCTCATTGAAGGATAAAGATGGAATCAAAAATACCCTGCGCGGCTGAGAATTTGGGCGTTCATGTTAGTTAATCTGTTTGGGTAATTTTAATTTGGGAATTACATGTAGCGTCGGAAGTGAACAGCACCTGGTATTGCTCTGGTTTTTGGTGCATGGGAGAGGAGATAGGGAAAGACAGAAACAAGCCACATTCAGAAGGCAATGAAGAACCTGTGCATACCCAAGGTCTCTTGCAGCTATGGAGTCGCCCATGTTGTAGGCTGAGAGCCCAGAAGGTCTTTGAAAAAGAGAGGTGGTTTTTCAGAGAGCCTTTTGGAGCGCACAGGCTGTGTATTGGGACTTCTGCAATGTGAGGTCAGTAAGAGGCCAGTTCAGGAGCAAAGCATCCTCCCTGCTGGCCAAACTTCCCAGGAATGTACCTGGGAATGGTGCTGTCCTGCCAAGAGAAACTGAAGTCAATGGAAGTCCAAGGTTTGCTCTCAGGATTTGCCAAGAATCCCAAAGCCCTCTCAGGATTTGCTGGGAATTGGCTGGATTAAATCAACAGGTACTTTATAACCACTGAAGTTACATGTGGTGGAAGGCTGCAGCAGGCTGCTGTGGCAACTCTAGTGCAAAGCCTATGAGATTTACTTAAGGAGCAGATAAGGCCGTAAGTTACCAGTTCTCATAACCTTGACACCTTGAACATCACACTTGATGTCTGTGTTCTGCTTGTCCAGAATTCAGGGGAAAAGCCACAAAGCCTGAATGGGTGAGTGGATACACAGTCCTCACGAGATGTGCTTTCATGGTCTGTCCTTGTCTCTGTCCGTGTGTCTCACAAAAGGAACAGGCAGGTAAGTGATGGACATAGAATAGAATCATAGAATCACAGGTTGGAAAGGACCTCAAGATCATCTAGTTCCAACCCCCCTGCCATGGACAGGGACACCTCTCACTAAACCATCCAACACAAGGCTTCATCCAACCTGGCCTTGAACACCACTAGTGATGGAGCACTCACAACCTCCCTGAGCAACCGATTCCAGTGTCTCACCACCCTAACAGGAAAGAATTTCCTCCTTATATCCAATTTACAAGTTTTATTTACATGTCACCTTTTATTTCAAATAAATTCAAAAGATCAGGGAAAGAAAATATGCAGCTTTTAAACTTCTGATGTACACTGAAGGCCAGGTGTATGTGGTAGATTTATTAATTAACTTCAATGGCAAAAACCCAAACAAAATGCACACAAAACCTCACAAACAGTAAGCTGACAAAACTCTGCCAGGGAAAAAGCCAACGCTCATGCATTTCATGAGAGATGACACAAATCCTTCAGAAATTGCTGTCTGTCTCATGAACAGACAGGATTTTCTAAAGCCAAAGTAAGAAAGAGAGTCTGTAATTTGTCTTTCATTTTACTTTATGAGGTTATTCAGTACAAATGGAGACAACAGAACAGAATCTTGGTTAGCTGAAGTCAGTGAATCCAAACTGAATTACACAAACCGAAAGTCTAACACCTGGTTTCCTAATCCATAGAAGAAAAGGGATCTGTCAAAGCTGGTTGATCTGCCATCTGGCAGCTATCTCCTGTATTTGTCTCTAATACTAGGCTTATTTTTGCGGGCACATTTCCAGAATAAAAGAATTTATGATGAATATTTTCACTTTTACCAATAGTTTCACTGCAAGTCAGGAACTTTTAAACTGTATGTTTTTAAAAAGCCTTTAAAGGTTTCTTTTCTAGCTTTAGTTTTGGTCAGCAAAAATTACAGACAAGAGGTTTTAGGTATTTTTTTTGTGAAAGTTGCTGATATTTTTAGATCAGTGGCAAGACTTTGGCTGCTCCTCTTGATGTCCCTGTGATCTGATTCAGCTTTGAGTCTCTTCTTGCTCCCCTCCACAATGTCTCATCTGATAGGTCTTCACTTGAAGATAAAGTCCTTTGCTGCTAGCAAAACTGTGAATAATAATGAGTGAGAATACTGGGAAAGATCTTAACCATCCCTCCCATTTGACTTCAGGACAGTTCTCAAATAAATAGTAAAAAATCTGTTCCTTTTTCCTTTGTTCTTCCCTTCCTCTTGTAATTTTCTTTTTTGTTGTTGTTGTTTCGTGCTCTGTTAAGTGAGTTAATTTTCTGAAGCAGTTGTTTCCCATGTCATAATGGCAATAGAACTTACTGCTTACTGCTTTTCTGTGTTTCAGGAGGTGGTTGTGAAAGCCTTGAGGCTGAGGTTGGATGGAGGGACTCATGCCAGTGATTGGAGAGTCCTTGCTGGAGAATGCCCTGCACTGGGGTGCCTCCCTATCTTTATGTGCAAGGCTTAGTCTTCTCACTGCAGGCTCTAGGCCAGAGTCTTTGTATGGCTGATGCAGCCTCAGTCCTGGTAGGGACCTACTGTGCTGCTGCATCAAAAGTAGGTGGTTAAGAGTTGGAGAGGGAAAAGGTGAAAGAAGAAGAAAAGTTAGGATGACAGTCTGATCCGGTTGTGTTGGTGTACACCCCAGCATATGCTGAGGTGAAGGTCTGCTGCAATGTCATGTCTAAAGAGGGAACAGCGGCTGTCGGTCATGCAAAATGTCCTGAGATGTTATTGTGAGGCTTGCTTGGTTGTAGACTATTGCTTCCCTCTTTCACTTCTTCCAATTACCATTTCATAAAAAAGACACAAAAGGCAAATTCTGGTGGTGAATAACCAGCCTTGTGTGTGTGTAACTAGTGTAATTTACTGACCAGGGAAACAGCAGGGCCACATAGTACACAGAAAAAGAGTGAGCAGTGACTGCTCTAAGCTGAATAGTAAAGTATAGCAAGTGCTTTGCAGGTTACCAGGGGGTGTTAGCATGAGTATGAGCCCTGCTGTGGCACCAGATATAGGCTTTTGACCTTGGAAATGAGACAAGGACCTCAAGCCACAGGTTACTCACCCTGAAGCAGGGAGAGCACCTACATAATATATCTTGTTTCTTCCTGAATACTTTAATATCACATTTCCTCAATGCCTGTTTTTTGGTTTCCATAGCTCATACTACAGAAGGCCTGAATACAACCTACCAGGAACATATATTTGAAGCTTGTAAGGTAAGTAAGTTAACAAACTCACTTGCCTGCCTCTAAGATCATCACCCCAGGGGGTCTGTAATTACACTGATGCTTGCCCTGCCTTTTCTGGGTGTGCCCTGGTATTGGAGCAGTGAGCACTGAGAAGTCACTGTCCAGCCATGAGCTGGTGGCAGGGAAGAGAGGTGACTTTGTTGAGGTCACTGAGTCAGCTTATATCTGTACTTCTCTCACCCACTTGTCTTTGAAGTCACTGATGAGCAAGTTTTTCATAGCACCAAGATTCCTCGACTTCTCTGTCCTATGAATAGCTGAAAATTGTGCTTGCATAGTGAAGGCAACAGGCACAATTTCCAGATTTTGTTTGCACAGTGGTGCTTATCTGTGTGACAGCTGCCTGGGTCCTCAGCAGAACATTTGCTTTTCTTGCAAACTCGCACCTCCTTCCCCCATCCCTTGCCTTCGCTTGTACAGAGCAATCAAGTAAAAAAAGATCTTATGCAGTTGACAAAAAAATCAAGTAGTTGTTCACAAAACATTAGAAAAGTCTTACTTCAGGGTGTCTGCTCAGGGCTTGTTAATTAGGGGAGTAATGATGATTTCAGAGCCAGCCCCCAGTCTCCTCATAAAGGTGTTGCAATTCTACTATGGAAAAGAAGATCCATTTTGCCCCAGTGCTTGCTCATTATTTGACTCACAAAGATATTCCATTTGTTTCAGCACTGATGTTACAAAACAATACCCTTTAAGCTAATTGCTGTTGGAAAGGAAAGGCTCGCTTCACAGTCAATGGCTTTGATGCTTTGGGTAGTTCAAGTCAGAATCTGCCTCTGTCTTGCCTTGATTGGCAGGACACTTTCTATATATTTGAGCAATTAAGCAACCCAGTAGCAACCACTGGGGAGACCTACTGAGCACAGAGCTGACTAAGATTGCTGTGTAGGGCTCCTGCTGCTCACTCTGACTTCCTGAAACACCATCTGGAATTTGCAGCTGCAAAAGGAGATCTGACTCCACAAGTTAGGTGAGTGTGCTTCTGTGTTTGCTCCATGTCATGGCTCTGTCTCATGAATAAAGAAGCAGGTTTTGCTAAAGTGGCAAAGAACAAATATTCAATTTGTTCTGAAGTTTGCCTTTTCTGGTTGCAGATGTCCGCTTTTGAAAATAAGGAATATTCATCTTTTTTTACCCTGTTGAAGGTTAAGTATAAACAGACTGTCTTTTAATCACGTACAAGACCATAGTGTATGCATGGCGACATATATGAAGCAAAATTCATGTGCTAATCTAAAACTGTATTTGGCAAATTTAAAGGATTTGGTTTAACAGAAGCCTGGGGATTCAAACATCAGTCAGGTGAAAGGCAAGCCAAACTCATTTAACTCATAACATATCCATCTAAGGATACAGGCCAACGCACACAAGCCTGTGTGCCTCATGCAGTAGCTGACTTTCTCAAAATTAAATGTCAAGTCTGGGATTCTAGGTGGACATTTTTAAATGCAGTGCAATTATGTGAAGTACAAAATGGATCTTGTGGCTTAGAGACACTTTCCAGCTCTTTTTGTTTTCTGACAGAGGAAGTTTTTCAGAGGGGCTGGTTACATTCTGCACCGAGACAGAAAGGCAGCAAGTATCAGAGGGACTTGGCTGATACTGGGCTGCTCAGAGAGTGTGAGGAGTTTAAGCCTTGGTCCCCTTGGCCCTGTGCTCCGTTGTCTAAACAGTTTCATTCACCAGTTTAGCAGCCTTGCTTGGGTCTGAGCTGGCTGGTAGGGCAGTGTGTGCAGGAAGACTCCCAGGCTCTCTGGCTGCAGTCCTTGGCATGGACCAGCACCAGTCCAGTGCTCAGGGTATTGGTAATGGCAACTCCAGTAACACTTTTGGGAGGTGCTGAGATTATAGCACAAGTTCAGGGATGCTTGGCTCCTAACTTAGGCTAAAAGGTGAGCGGGATAAATCCAGAATTAAGTGCCTCAGCCAAAATGCTGGTGCTACATGCAGACTGAACCCTAATGAACGCATGATGCTGCAGTTGTGCTGCTTTCCCCCTGTGCAGCAAAGCAGGGAACCTGTCACCTCCCATAGGTGTGCCTGACAGAGAGCCCTTCACGATTGACCTGCCAGGGCCGTTACTGTCAGGGACTTCAGCCAACAATGTGCGTGTGCACTGAGAGAGAAGCCAAAGGCCTACCTGCCTAGTGCAAGCTCAGGGCAACCCAAGCGGGATGGTAGGAAAGGTTATCTGCAAAGTAAACTTGCAACATAGAGATTTCTGTGGGTCTGAGGCACTGGCTGGTGGCTTTGTCGCTTCCAGGCAAAACCCACTGCCCTGCAGGGAAACTCTGTAAGCTGATGTATTCTGTTACAGACCTTTTCACTAAGACTTTCCACTTCTGGGTGAAGTGGTAGGTGGCCCCTTGCTCTCACATCTGTCCCTCTTGGGCAGAATGAGGATGGGCAACAGCATGTCTGAGGGGAGGAAGGGCAGCCCCAGCTTGAGCTGAGCCTGTACATTTGTACTTGGATTTTGCTGGCTCTCCCACCCCTCTGCTTCTCTCCCTTCTGCCTCAGTATGAAGCTCCACCGCCAGATCCTGGGCGCTGTGCTTCTCCTGCTGCTGGCTGGCTGCGGCGTCGTGCTCCAGACCTCTGCCATCGACCTGCGGACCTTCATTGGCTGTGCTGTGCGCGAGTTCACTTTCCTGGCCAAGAAACCCGGCTGCAGAGGGCTGCGAGTGACAACGGATGCGTGCTGGGGACGCTGCGAGACCTGGGAGGTGAGGCTGTGCCGGCGCTGAGGGGGGTGGCTGGCACCAACACCCCTGGGTATTGTGCTCCCCCGGAGGTGGTATATAGTGCAGGTGCTTCCCCACCTAAGAAAAGAAACCCACCCAACGTTAAGCAGCTTGCAGCTAACTACTCAAAGGGCAAAGTCTGTCCCACTCCACAACCACCTCGCTACCACTGCCAGCAGTGCTTGCTGTCAGTTGTTCCCTCCCTCCTTCCACTGCCTCAAGGGGGCATGTGATGATATTAATGAAGCACTTATGTAATACCCTCATTATGCGATTTGAAAGCCTCTTACAGCTTGAACACTTATGGAGAGAAGGTCTTTGTTACTTTACTGGAAGAAATTCCTTTGAGATTAAGATGGAGCTCCCAACTGATGGGTAATAGATTTTGTTCCAAAAAGCAAATCGCAAAGATAATGTCTGTTTCTAATTCAGTCCCGTTTTAAATCACAGCCCTGTATAAATATGAAGTGGTTATGTTTTGGGGGCATGGGGGGGGGGGGGAAGAAAAAGCATAAGTTCCTCTACACACACTTCAGAGGACAAGTTTCTGACTGTCTTCGCCTTTCTGCCACTGGAAGGCTCAAGGGGCCAGTCCCGGTTTAATTTGTTCAGGGAAGTCTTGAGTGACTCCAGAGGGATTTCATCCACATGAAGACGAGAACCCTGTGACCACAGGAGGATCCACAGACTTTATGCCAGCTCTAACTGCCCTTTTTCACTGCCTGCTGGGGTGAGGGGAAAGGCCAGCAGTGGCTAGATTTCCCTGATGGGGTAAGGTTCCTTCAAGGGACTTCTCAGCACCTTGTGCCCCCTACTCTGAAGCTCCTCTGGCAGCATAGACCTTGAAGACTTTCTTAGTGTACGTCAACACCACTGGCATGTAGTTAAGCTGAACACATCCAGTTGTAAGCTCAACAGCTTCCAGAAAGCACCATGATGTATGTGGAGGGGGGTGTTGGGAAGAGGGAGGCTGTTTGGGTATCTTCTTGCTGAGATGTTGCATTTGTTCTTTTCCACGCTGTCATTCTTGGTTCCCAGGGCAGGCTCTTTACACAGCACAGGGGGAAAGAAAGAATAAATTTGAATGTCTCCTGGTTGTATCACCTTATGCTGTGTCCCATCTCACAAGACAGTGGACTCCCACTCCTGCGTGTCCTGCCTCTTCTTGGAGTCTTTGGAAAATGGGTGCCCCTGTCAAGGAAAAACTCACTTTTGAGCAAAAGCAATGCCACTGTGATACTACATGGCAATGGAGGTTTCAGGACCTTCAGGCTCCCATTTTCTCTTGACGTCTGAGGTCTCTGGTCAAGCTGTTGTTCTCAGGAGGAACTGCAGACTTCCAGGCTGGCTGCTGTGCCAGGTTCATCCCCTGTGGTGTACCTCCATCGGGCTTTGTGGGATGCACAGCCTGACTGGGAAGACAGGTCTGTCTGAGAAAAAAAACAGCCATTTGGCACCTGGATGCATCTCTGCTCTTAGGCAGCTTGTGCACAGGGAAGGGTTTCCAGCAGAATGCATTTTCTTTGATGGACAATCAATCCTTTTGGAAAAAAAGTAGCTGCTTTGGGCAAACCTGAGCATTTGGTTGAAACACTAATATTCTCCTGAAAGCCAGCTTTTTGGGTAGGCTTTTGTCTTCCTTCAAGCAGCTTTAATTGGAGCTTTATGTTTTAAACAAAGAGAAACATGCACATATACCCACTTTCCTCCATGGCAGGGCTCCAAGAAGCAAGTCTTGAAAGATGTATCCTGAAAGTTATTTCCATGGTCCTTTCCACCTGATCCAGTGGCTCCCCTATTTACACTAAATCCCCCTGAGGAAACTGGAACCCCAGATGTTTGTCTTGCTGCTTGCCTGAGGCCGGTATTTCTCCCCCACAGAAACCGGTGCTGGAACCACCTTACATTGAGTCTTACCACCGTGTCTGCACATACAATGAGACAAAGATGATGACAGTGAAGCTGCCCAAGTGTGCCCCCGATGTGGATCCCTTCTACACCTACCCTGTGGCCATCCGCTGCGACTGTGACATCTGCTCCACTGCCACCACTGAATGTGAAACTGCCTGAGCTCTCCTTTCCCATGTCAGGTGAGGAGGGGCCAGCTTCTTCCCTGGCTTCATCTCCCTGGTACCTCCAGCATTACAGAGGGTCTAATTATGCCAGTCAAGGATTTGATCTTGCCCTGTAACGCTCTTAATGGTTGACTTTTCTGGGCAGATGAGGCTTAACCCCACTCCTCATGCTGTTCAAAGCATTACTGCTGTAGAAATGTAGTGCACAGCCTTATAATAGCAAATCCTGTGGTAAAAAAGAGGGGGGGGGGGGGAAAGGATGCAGTTTCCCTTCCTTAGAGACTTTTCACACTGTGTGACCTTTCTCCGTGCACAAAGCGCACATGGACCTAACAGTCACTAAGGGAGGGGGGGAAGCAGACCACAGAGGCATTACCACCTCTGTAACAGCTTCTTTATTCATGTCAGGTTTTAGTTCCTTCCCAGCAATGTAGATGCAATTACTAATATTTCCACCGCCTCACCCCCACCATTATTTTTTCTTACCCTCAGGTCTATCAGGAGTAGCAGCCAAAGACAGAGCCTTAAGGCCAATGAAATGGAAATAGATACCCAAATCACTACCTTGAAATTAGTGTGAATGCATACTCAGCCCTGACTTAACAAAGTACTTAAGCTTGTGATTAAGTGTTTTGCTTAATATCAATGGACTTTTACAGTTAAGCACGTATTTCAGTGATTTGCTTAATTGGAGTTATATTGTTGAAAAATATTGCCTTTCAAAAGTCAAATCCTTGGAAAAAAAAAAAAGAAACACATTAAATCTGCAGAACCAAAAGCACGTATCTTCCCATCTGCTTTTGTCCAGGGACAGAGGGAAACTGACTCCACGTAAAATCAGTGAGACTCTGCAGAGCCTAAGGAGTCTTTCCTGACAGTTTCCAGAGTCAGAGGGACCAAGCCAAAATATGACAATTGTGGTTTGGGTTCAGTGAGCCAGCCCCTGGCTCAGCTGGTGGGAAAGGGGGCTGCAAAGGGTGTTCCCACACTTCCCTGTGCTGCTCAGCTCCATGGAGACCTGCTCCTCTGTGGCTGCACACAGAGCTTGCGGGCAGCCAGATGTGCTTACGGGAAGGCTGTGGAATGGTCAGTGATGTGGCCAGGGTGGGTGAGACAAGCCCAGTTAGGAAAGAGAGCAAACATGCTGAAGGATGGTTCACACCTTCTCAGACCGTTTACAGACTAGGGGACACCTGGGAGCTGCTGCAACAGCCCTCTGGTCACCACAGCCATGTAAGTGCCTTTGCGCTCTGGTTCCCACCTGCAGGAGGACAAATCCATGTTCATCCCTCATTCTCCCCTGAACAAAATGGGCAATTATGTGAAAGGAGGAAGAGTTGCCAAGTGGGAGAGATTCCCAGATTACAAAACAAAGACACCTTCTCAGATAGCCATTAGGAAAGAACTGTTGCTGAGAGTAATGTCTGCACCTGCCTTCCCTCAATTAAGTCTCTTGTCTTCTAGATGCAGCCACCTTCATTTCCAGGGTTTCATGCTGGAAACTCCCCCAGGTGTTCTGTCCTCATTGAGACAGGTTTAATGGATAAGTTGCTGATATTTTATTTTTTTTGTCTGTGGAACTGTAAAAGCTGCACTATGGTTGAGTAGGAAGGAGGTGACTTTATCACTCTGCCTTCTCTAATTCTGAATAGAGTGCTGTGTCAAACAGCAGCAGCACTAGTTTTCTGCTGATGGATTTAACTGCCCTTTAAGAAGTTCTTGTGTTCTGTTTCAAATTGCACCTCACGCTCCTTCTGATCTTGTTACTATTCTAACTGGTATCACAACTATTATGGGAGACCTACCAAATATTTTGTGTCCTTCATAAACCTCCACATTGTAGTATGAAAGCAATTTAGAGCAAATTGGAATTTATTTATGTGTAAAGATTTCTCGCATAGAATATTTATAAGCTCCTACAAACTCTTTGCCAGAGCCGTGAACACCTGCAAAACATCTCCTCAAGGCTGATATGAAGTCATTTCCTTCACTGGACTTCTCTCATGGAGTCTGAATGTGCTATAGCATCAGGATTAGAAGTAGGGTTAGAAAGTGGCAAACTTCCTTCCTTTGCAGCCAACAGGAAATATGGGCTGCACCCAGATACGGTGAGACAGTGGGAAACTCAGCAAGTGCTCAGAAGAAAACTCTGCAGAGTGTGAAAGAGGGTTTTGACTGATGCAGTAGCAGCTAAACTGGAGGCTGGAAGAGTGGGAAGGATATATTGACTGAAACCATGCTAACACTTCTGGATGGTCTTTTAAGTAGGAAAGCAGAAATGAATGGAGATGCTGTGGGTTCGTGGGTGACGAAAGTACAGCCAATGCCACAGCCCACTAGGCTATTTGACTGGTGGATATCCCACTTCATCCAGATATGCTGGATTCCCACAAGTGACTTTCAAAGACCCAGCACCATTCGTGCTGCTTGTGAGTTCAAACCAGGGGCTTTTTTCCAGAATTTATTACACTGCTAATGTTTCATTCTGTTCAATTCCCATCAGTTTTAATACTTGCAACAAGGTCTTTTAGCTTTCACACCCTTTTTGCTGCAGCTGGAATGGCATGTTCTGCTCAAAATTTACAGGCAGTCAATGTAGCCCACACATTTCAAAGCATGAGAAGGCCCTTTCCAGGCAACCTTCATCTCCTTGGGGGCCTTTTTATGCTCTTTAAAGCCACAGATTTAAATCTCACCATCCTCCCTGTCCAAAGCAATTAAACAGCCCTCAAACAGCTGTCTCTGGTGAATGAATTTGCAAGGAGTGTTTGTTACAGAGGCTGCCATGTCTCCCATGAAAGCCCTTACTGTGCTTTTGTAGCACATTGGTTGTCCCCTTCACCTGGACACTGACCACTAACACCAAACGAAAATCCTCACATACTGCAATGTGGAGCTCTTAAAAGTGTCATTTGCTACTGCACATTTAGTCTGGCATGAGCTGAACTATGTAAAAGCAAGGGAAGGAAATTTTGCTCAACATGTATGGAGGGAACTAGGCTTGCCTGGGAGAACTGTATCTTGCAAAGCAACGACTTGAGAGAGAATCTCCTATACAAAGCCTCAGTATTGAACCATTCACAGCTCTGCAGCCCCATCTTGGAATGCCTGCTGCTGCAGTGAAAAGTTTTCTGTAAGGGAGGTGGCTTTATCTGCCTGCTCAGGAAGGAGAAGGTGGATATATGGAGAAGGCATGACTGTGCAACTTAGGGACTGTACTTGGCTCTTGGCTCTGCCATAAGCATCCCAAGTGAGGAGGGAGAAATCGGCGGATTTTTTTGTGCCTCAGTTTCCCTTCTGAACAGTGGGATTGATAATAAAGCCATTATTTTCCTCCTGGTGTGTTTTGTAATGTAGAGATTGTCAGGTTGCTTGTAATGAGTCATATCTATATTCCGCACAGCACTCAGTTTCTCAGGCTTGTTGTCACTTTTTCGACTTGAGCAGCAATAGTCACAGTCATGCAGTGCTTTGATTTTTCACAATGCTTTCCTGTTATGTGGTGGTTACAAAAGTCCCCTGGGTCTTGCAGTTCAGCTCCCCTCATTCCCGTGCTGCAGTTAGCGTGCCCAGCCAGACAGACTGTGTCAGAAATCAGGATATTTCACCCTGTCTTCAAACCTGAGCGACAATTAGAGGAAGGGTAGGGTGCTTCCCTGGACACGTTTCTTGCACTTTCTGATGTTCTGACACGTTTCTGACTGTTTTCTGGTGGATGAGACAAGCAGCTCTGTCTTGCTCTCACTGTATTCACAAGAAAACATAGGAACTGCTGCCCAGGGTTGAAGAAAAGGGCTGTCTCACCCAGTATCCTGCTGCTGACAGTAGCCAGCAGTGGATCCTCAGGGAAATGTGAAAGCATCAGGGCTGTATATATCCTTCCCTGGCTATAACACCCAGCTTTAGCAGGCAGCAGTTTAGGAAGTTTCTGCTCTGGCGGATGTATTCAGCATCTTGTTGATCCCAGATGCAGTTTCTCCATGCTGTTTCTTCCCAGAGAAAGTCTGGTTGTGGAAAGTCTGGTTATTAATACTAGAGCTTCCTCCAGGGCAGATAAATGTCATGGGCCCTCTTGAATTGTCCTGGCTCTTTGGGGAACCTATCTATTTATAGCATCCAGGTATTCATGCTGCAGCTCCTTTTTGTTAGGAATAGAACTTGCTACCCTTTGTTCTGCGAATGAGTGCCCCAAGCAGGGGCTAGTTAAGCTTGCTGAGGTTTGCAGACTGCAGGAACACAAAAAAGCCTTTCTCTGGTGAAACTTACTTCTTTAGCCCAATCGTTATTAGGGATGTTGCTCAGGAACGCTGGGATTTATAGTCTCAATTTGAAGATCAGACCTGCTGTTCAATGGGATTGCTTCTGGTCTTGAAAGCAATGCTAATGAAAAGCAAAGAAACAAAAATTTTTTTTTTTTAATTTAATTTTTTATTTTAGACGAAAGCCACATTGCTGCACTGAATCCCTGGATGCCTAGAGCCAGTCATATTCTTGATTCCAGTCCAGCATTAAGGGCTGTCTTTCCTTATGTAACTTCTTCAGCCCTTTCAGCATTTCACTTTCTCTCCTGATTCACCCTGGCCTATGTGCTGAACAAAAGGCTACACAGCTCCTCATCTTCCTTACTATCAATGAGGGTTTATCAAAGAGTTTTGTAATCTCTGTGTTAGGTTTGTCAGGGAGTAACGAACTCCCCCCAAAACTCCTAGTGGAAAACTCCCGGGAGGAACATGCCTGAGACAAGCAAACCTCTGCAGTGTCACCTCCTCTTTGACATTCTGCAGGGGACACTGGAAGGTTCAGGTGGTTCCAGAACTATCAAAAAGCAGCCCTGTATGTTAGTACATGGTTTTCCTATCTGAATTGTCCTCCAGGTTTTATGTGATTGACATCTGGGAAAATAAACAGAGCACCACACCTTCTCTAAATGATGCTGTCAAAATACTTAGTAATACATTTATTTTGTTAAAATAAAACTATGTACAATAGATGATATTAATGTGCAGTTACAATATACAATAATTACATGTTTAAAAGAGGATAAGCAAAAGAGTACAGAATCATGTGTTGTAAATAGGAAACTAATAGTGTTTACATGCTTTTTAAACTAGGAAAAATGTAATTGCTGGAAAAAAGTTTCCTTGGTTTGAAATCTTATTGCTTTGACATGAATTCTGAAGTTTTCATGAATCTTAGAGAAAAAGATATACCATTCAAAAGTCAAAGGTAACGTTTTAGTACTCATCCTTTGGTTTTACCAGCCCCATACTCCAGCAATATTGCAAACAATAACTTTTAAGAGAGAAAAATTCAGTTCGTCACATCAAGTAAATGACTCTTTTTCTTATCTTGAGAGCTGACTGATGATGTGTTATGTCCTGATTTGTGCTGAGGTCATTATATCTGCTTCAATTAGAATAACTTGTTGCAGCGTTACTTTTAAGTATTGCTAAAGTACTACACAAAAAGGAAGGAAAGAAATTTTCTTGTGTTCTCAGGGGAGCAGAGAATCTCTTTGCAGTGAAATGCTTGTATCTGACAACTGCATCAACATCGTAACAGGTTAATCTTGCACTCAAGGACAATTCAGGTCCATCTCCCTGCTCCTCTGCAGCCTTCTTTGATGCCCTCCCAGTCTCAAGGTGCTGCTGTGCCCCAGGTATCCCAGTGTGACTCCACAGAGGCTTTTGCCAGGCTCATGCCATACATGCTGGGACAGCATGGACATAGTGCTATGCCTTGCTCTGGAGCATTTCTCACCTGGCAGTCTGGGCTCATCACCTTACATCACTTCTGCTCATGAGTGAAGAAGACTGCCAATGTCATTTCCCTCTCACATTGCTTAATGTTATTGCTTATTAATGATTCGATATTTACAAGCTTGAGGACAGTTTGTGCTCATTTACTCCACACTGACAAGGCACTTCAGTGCCTGCCAGATCTGTGATGCAGGTAGAACAGCTGCCTATTTTGGGGAAAGGTGTTGGGAAAGATGGTATGACAGTCATGCTATGGATATGGCTTACACCCAAACTACTTTGACAGACATCAGACAAAAACTTCTACATGTTATCAGTACAAATAACTGCTTTGTTGAAAGACCTGGAAACTGTAGGCTGGTGACAACTGTTTATTCCAAACTCATTAACCTCCGATCAAAGTCAAAATTCAGAAGAGTTGGTATCAGCAAGAGCTCAAACTGATCTTTGGCAAAACCAAATGCAAAATTAAATTTGGCATTCTGAATGGGAAGAGATGAAGTTAAATGACAGCAATTAGTGCGGTGTCAAACTCAGAAAAGATAGATACCATTTGTCTTGAATATTACACTGTTACTATCATCAGTTTCATCTTCAGCCTCAGTAATGGTTGAAAAGAAGAGTTATAAATCCAGTCTCCAAAGCTCAAGCTGAAGATCAGACCAGCGAAGTCTCCAGATGCCTAACTTCTTTCAGGAGTATGCAACCTCCAAAAGGTATAAAAGGTTCTTGGACCTGGCTCAGCGTATCTGTGTGCTCAAAGCTTGGTCAGCAACAATAAAGGGCAGAAAAGGAGGAAAGACTCAGATGCTTTCTGCACTAGTAATGTGTGAACCCCATTGAAATTTTCCATTGTCTTCATGAGAATTGAAACAAAGCCAAAATACAGAATCTTTGAAAATCCCACCCTAAAATTGTAGTTAGGAGAAGCAGCCAAACACTGCATTACAGTCTGCACATTCTGAGAGGGGGTGGGAGTCATGTTCAAAGTTATTTCTGTTAACATATTTTCAAAGGTAAAGAGATTTTTCACCACTGACATCAATTCATGAGAGTTTTGGTTGTTGCTCTGTGACATAAGGGTTTGTGAGCTCATTTTCCTCTGACAACGAGGTTCTGACTCTTTTTGCTGTTCTATTGGGGTTCCTGGAACTGCCCAGGAAAAATAGATTCCTGTTCACATGTTTCTGACAGCTTTAACTGAAACAAAGAAGAGTATTTTTTTTCATCCTAGTTGTGAGCATCCCTTAACATTTAAAACGAAACTTAAATTTTAGGATCAAACTGACTAATTGTAGCTTTGGGCCCTGATTTTGCATCTCTCCCCCAAAGCAAAAGTGCAGATGCCATTCGATTGCACTCATTGCTTCTAATTGGTTTTGTCCCACTTTCTGATGCAAAAATACTTCTATTCATATTTTTGTTTTGATAAGTGAAGACAGCTGAGATCACAAAGCCACTACCAAAAAGAGTGGAGGCTTTTTCCTGATTTCAGAGGGCCTTTATTCACTAAGAGGAAAATAACATTTATAGTAGAGATTCATTTTTACAAATGTTAAATGTGTCTAGAAGTTATCTGACATGGGTTGCTCCCTGCTCACCTCTTGCTAGAACAGATACTCCCCCAGTCCTAGAAAGTTGTGCACCAAGAAAACGTTCTGTGATTTCTGGATTTGCTTTCTTATGTAGGACAAAACACATTACAAATCCTCTTCAGTGAGAAGGAAAATTTAGGGAGAAAGGCACGTGCAGGCAGATTCCTGCATGCTACCTGTTTACTGAACAAATGGTCTCTGGGCCAACGTGAGCATACGTTGATTGCTTTGCTGGCGAAGACTAATGTGCTTCTAAACAAACCTGACCTGGTTGATGCCACTGCAATATATTTTTAAACCAGATGAAGTTTCAGTATGGTGAATCAAGAGGTATTTACTGTGCCACGTGGGGGAAAAAAGCTACAGAAAAGGTGATGGACCATAAGGAAGCTATGGAAGAAGATGGGCATCTTGCATGTCTGGATTAGAGAGGCTTTTGTAAGGACATGGCAGCTTGCATGGTGAAGTTACATCTGCTAGACTTATACCTGGTTGAACAAATGCTCCTAGATGGACCTGCATGGGGCTCTCCCCGATTTTTTTTGTGGAAGTCTTTGTGGTGCCTCATTCACTTCCAGCAGGTTCACCAGAGTGGGGTGTTTCAGTTGCTTCAGCATGCAGATCTCCCCCGCCACAACATCCCGGCCTATCCCCCCAAGGCTTGCTTGTTTACCTTTCCTGTCTTTCAACATTCCAACTTACTGCCCCAGGGCTTGTGAAGCATCAAAGCCTCAGAGCTCATTCCCAGACTGTTTTTCATGCAAATCTTATTGCCTTCACTCCCCACAGTTTATAGCCTCTATGACTCTCCTAACAGTGTTCCTTTGAAGGTGAAATTGGGATTTGGTTTCTATCTCATTTTACACTGAGCAAGCCTATCTCCTTTCACCTGGCAATCATTTATTGATTTTCTTGTCTTGTTACTAATGGTGCTTGAAAATAACTTGAAGTTTATATCTGTTGCCTTATGCCTGTGCTTGCACTGTGTCTGGTGTTGTGATATTTCTGAAAATAAGCTTTGCTGCCTCTTCACACACCATCTGTTGGCTTTTAGAAAAGGTATTAGGTAGGACTTGCCAGATAGTCAATGAGTCTCCTTCCATCTGCCTACAAGCCCTTTTTAAAAACTATTGGCCTGTGCTATTCCTGCCTCCCCAAAATAGTAAGCGTAAGAGGGCAGATCCTTGAGTAAGGTTCAACATTGAATGGATAAGTGTATCTACATAATCTAATACAGCAATAATGTTTATGGGGTCTGAATTAATCATAGCTCTTTTTAAAATATTTATTTTAAAAACTGTAGTTTCAAACAGAGTTGCGATGATTTGGGCAGGGTGCCGTGGTTTAATGCATTCGGACAGTACCATTTTAGCTTCTACATCACCATGTGTTTTTAAATTGAATGTCCTCGAGCCACTGCAGTTACATTAGTGCTACAACTTCCTATTTGTTTTTTTATTGTATATTCCTATCCCATTCCATCCCATTAGTATTAACAGACACCCCTGATACTTGGTGGCAAACGAAAATATCATTTGATTATTTGTGGTTTTCTCTGGGCATGCTGGGAATGCTAGACTGCGCTTTTCCAGTGCGCTCATTATTTTATGATAAGCTCAGCTGTCAGTCTGGATTTCTATTTCCTATGTATTTTGTAAAGCTCGAAGAGTTTCTGGCAGCTCCAATCTGAATGTTTGCATTGTGCTTCAGCTAAAACAGACTTCACTTACTTTAACCAGAGACTTGTATATAGGCTAGCGCTCTACAGCAACCTACATGAGCTAAAACAAAGTAATCATCCTATTTTATTTCCACTGAAGTAAATGGCAGCACAACAAAGCTCTAATTTTCTCTAAAATCCGTTGAAAGGCTTTTCTTTTTGTTTCAGTGGCCTTCTAGTTATGTTGTAACACAACAAACATTACCTAAATATTTATCGATTGAATCTACTCCTAATTTTCCTCATACTCCCCTACTATCTCTTTACACATTATAGTTCCGCTGATTGCCAGTCTCCCAGCCATGTGAATACTCAATGCTCTGCCTGGGGATGGCAACACAGCCTCTGCAGCATGACATGAACTCCTTCACCAGGCTTCAACACTGTCCTCACTCTGAGCTGTGCTTTGTCAGCCAGTCCATTTGAAGCAAATGTCTGGGACATAATAAAACAAAATACAAAATAGGAAAAAAGAATGACAGCAGCGAGGAAATCTTTCTTTTCTCACTTTGATTTAGCATAATGTTGTTTTCATCCATGCTTGTGTGCTGCAGGAAAGAGATGGTGAGTGGAAAGTTGGCTGGATAGTGGCAACAATGCACTTGCCTTGAATTTGATCACTTTGGTCAGAGAAAACTGTTGATTTCTACCTGGAAACATCTCTGGGTCTCAAAGCTGGTTTCTGTAGGTGTCCATGGTAAAGTGAATTTGTGCTAAAGGAGCTTGGATTCATAATCCTTGATGACTGCAGGACTGGGCACTGCATCATGCTTGTTCCCTTCTCTGTGGCAAGGGTGCAGTTCCTACAGTTCTGCTGAAGTCACTAGTTGCTCCAAGTAACAGTGAGTCTATAATTCACCACTAATCACACGCGTTCTTCTGGTTGCATGTGGGTGCTCAGCCATGCTACTGTGCTTCTGAGGAGTGGGCTGGCAGTGCCCTGGAGTGGGGTGTGGGGGAAAGCCCCAAGGCTGGGAAGGTGCACTGCTGTTACTTGCTTACTGCTACAGCACTTCTGAAATTACAGGCATTGCTTTTGCAAGAAGTTACATCAGAGGTTTTCAAATCTGTATTTGCTGGCGCTGTGGTTCTCTGCTTGGGGAATGGAATCCATAACAAGACAGTCTCATGGCATTGCCAGGGTACCTGAAGGCAGATGCAAGTAACAAGATATCCGTCAAGTTCACCTCTGAGCATCTGTGTTGCTGTGGTATGTACAGCCTCCCTGGAGAGGCTTTATTGAAAAGGCACACTTTCTTCAACAGCAAAGAGAGCTAACAGGCAGCTTCCCTTCCCTGAAGGTCTGGACATCCCATCTCTGTGCTGTCAGCTGCAGCCAATCACCTGTGACTTTTGTGAAAGTTCACTCCTGCTGACTGCAGCCAGGCTGCAACTTAAACAGCACTCACAGTAATGAAGATGGAAAAATGGGAACAAAGAAGGAAGTAATGAATGGGGGGAAGAAGGCTACAATAAATCAACATGTTTACAACTCAACTTTGATAGGTTTTTTTTTACATGAGATACTCCATTAAAAGAAAAAAAAATCTTAAGGCATTTGGATCACCTTAAAGCACTTGGAGTCAGTATGACCTTTGGCTTTTTGGCTTTTGCTATTCTTGTCTGCCGGGTGAGATGTAGAAATCCAGCTGATCTATAAGGTAAATTTTCAGTTGCCATGGCAATGTGTCTCATTCATGTTCTCAGTTTGGAAAGGAGATTGTTCCATGCTGCTATTTCATGTCCAGGGCTATATTCTTTGGTGGTAGACTTTCTTGGTTTCAGTACATTAATGCTACAACTCTGTTCTTCCTTTCCCAGCTTATGGAAACGTGGCTCAGCCCGAACATTCCCCTGTAAAAATACAATTATTTGCATTTTTTCGTTGTAAGAACATTCCTTAAGTCTGGAGGTAAATGTTGATCCATTTTGATAGCTTGGGTGCAGCAACATCCTGATGCTGTGAGGTTTCACCATTAAGTGAAAACAAACTGGAATCACTCCACCTTTGCTTCCATGCAATTTGAACAAACTAAAGCATATCCTGAACTAGTGAGTCTTATAAAAGAAAAGTAGTTAAAAAGTACATCCTACCTATAGTGTATATGTTACATATTAGATTTCTACAGATCTCCATGTGCTTTCAGTCAATTCATATTCAATCCCTAAGTACTGCAAATTCCTAATTTTGGTTGATTCTTGTTTAAGGCCAGAAATGGAGTTTCTCTTGTTTCTTTCACCACCTTTAGAACTTTGTTTTTCCATATGCCACCTTCACCTTATTCCTAAGTTGAAGAGTCAAGCAGGAGCAGGCATTCTGGTTTCTGTTGCCTCAGTGCAGTCTGCAGTAGTGGGAGCAGGCTGCATACAACTCTGGAGGGTTAGGAAAGCACATAGACATGATTTGGCCTAGTGTGATTCAACTTGGAGGTTTCACAGAACAGAGGGCTCCTATATTTGGGTAAGAAGGACCCCTTTCTGGTCATGTTCCCCATTTCAGTTGCATGTGACCTTCATTGCCTTTCTAACCTGCTTTGTTTCATTGAACTCATCTCGCTTTTCTTTCCAAGTGACTTCACACAAGGGTGCAGCACCTATGGCACTTCACACAATGCTTCTTCTTCTTCTTGGGGTGGAAAATGGTCAGGATCGCCTCATCGAAGACAGTCTTAAGGCCCTTCTGTGTGAGGGCTGAGCACTCCAGATAACATTGTGCTCCAATCTGAAAGACAGCAGAGAAAATGTTAGTACCCACTGCTGGGAGAGACAGAGTAACCCTGTTCCATTATCCATTTACGTTCATATGTGTCTTGCCACAAAGGGAAGCCCAGACCTTTAGAAAGGGGGTCGTATAATTGCTCCATTTTG
The DNA here is from genome assembly GCF_037157495.1 of Lathamus discolor. NCBI lineage: Eukaryota > Metazoa > Chordata > Aves > Psittaciformes > Psittacidae > Lathamus > Lathamus discolor. Next base: position 20,547,192 of record NC_088889.1, on the reverse strand, counting down.
TATCTGTCTGCCTGTGGGATTAAGGAACAAGCTCAGGTGTTCATCCTGAGTGATGAACATCAATTGGGACCAACCAATGGGCTCCAGAGTTCACCTCTAACAAAAAAAAAAAACAAACCCAAACCCATCAAAAGCATTGATCAATTGATAACATGGGAGCCCAGAAAAAGCTATTACCTCCTTTGCTAGCTTCACTCCATGCTCGTAGGTGAGTGGTTTCTCCTTCATGTAAAGCAGCCGAGCCAAAGTTTTGGGATCATCCCGAAGATCAATCTAATTAGAAAATACACAGACCCTGAGCTTAGAACTGCCTTGCTCTAATGCTTGAGACAGATACTCATAGCTTTACAAACTCACAGTCATGTCCTTGCATAAGGGCTTCTGTCATAGTCTCAGATGATGCTTTGGAAATGAACTCACATGTTTGTGGTTTATTTTATTTTATTTTAATTTTTATATTTATTATTTATTTTTAATTTTATTTAAATTTTTATTTTATTTTTATTTTTTCTGTTTAATGCGAATTAGTTCTTATTGGCAACCTATTGGGCCACAGCTCAGATAGCTTCAGTAAAGTCAAGATGAAGTTCTCAGTGGCTCTCACAAGGCATCTTGAAAAGCGTTGGTGGAAGTCTGAGACACACTGGAAGAGGAGCCTGCTCTTGCACTGCATCACCCGAAAAACATCCTAACAGGCCAGACAGACACAGCTCAGTCTGACTGACTTGAAACAAAACCCTTTATTTCCATGGAAAACATCAAAGCGAAGCATTCTGGCATTTCAAACCCATCCATTTTCAGAGAGTGCGATCCAAAGGGCAATACTTTTATTTCAAAATAGGTGATTTGGATTACTCCAGTGTGGAAAACAAAGCCAGTGTTAGAACAACTGGACTTTCCTGTGGCATGAAGTTTTTCACTTTGACTAGAGTTTGCTCTTTTTATCTAACTTGGCTTAGGCTACTCTCCTGTGTTCGGACGTTTTCCAGATGGTCATATCCCTACTTTTCTCAGTCTCTAGCCACTCTGTGTCCTAGATGCAAACCCATATTTAAGGCTTTTTTAAAAATGTATTTATTTTTATTGATAGATTTATAGATTTTAAGGCTAAACTAAAGTGATTTGGTCATTTTGTCCAACATCCACAATAACACAAGCAGGACAGTGAGTCACTAATTGCCATGCTGATATCAAAACTTAAAGGGAGGCTATTTCCGTCCCATGTCTCTAAGTAAGTCATTTGGATAATTATTCCCATTCTTAAAAGTTAGTTTGAAGTTTAGCTTCTGCTTCTAACCACAAACTCTGATGTTTTTTTTCTCCTCACTGGAGGCCTGTCAGAAACCTTTTCTCTGTGTAGACATTTATGCCTTTTTGCCTCGTGTATATACATTAGAATAAACAGATGAATGAGTTTCGCCACTTGTGACTAGTATGGGACATCTGCATGTTGGTTTCCATTTTAGTCCCTGAGTTTTCCTCTAATCTGGTTGCTTATCACATCAGAAGTTAAATAGGAAACCTTTCCACAGAGCTCAGCCTCTAGCCACCCCTGGGGTGGAGTAGGAATCTCCTCGCTCTGAAGACCCCTGTGATGGCTGGCAATGCCCCAGAGAAGGATTACCTGTGTTCCTATGAGGACGTAAGGCACATTGGGCATGCAGACTTTCAGCTCAGGCACCCACTCCTCCTGGACGTTGTGATACGAGGCAGGGTTCACCACCGAGAAGCAGATCAAGAAGACGTCGGTGTTAGGGTAGGACAGGGGTCTCAGCTGGTTGTAGTCCTCCTGCAGGGGAAAAATAGCACGTGTATTATGGGCTGAGGGATAACTGCAACTAGGGGCATCATGTTGGCTCTTGATGAACTGCTCAACACCGCCCCTCCATGCTCATGCACATTTACAACCTCTGAGGAGCTGCTGAGGGCAAAATCACCCCTCGTGGGCTGGAGACACCTGTTTTTGTCAGCATCTTTACCTGAAAAAGCTAACACATTTTGTTTGTGTATGCATTATCTGTGGTGATGGTGGCATAGAGGGTGATGCTCAACAGCATCCATCACTAGTGGAATAACAAAAATTGATCTCATTGCTGTGTGTACAAGCCTCAGCCCTTTGGCACTGTGATATCATCCTGGGAATTATCATTTCACTGTCACCACTAGATAATATTTGTTGATAGCACACATCACTAGGGGCTTTTCTGTTAATATTATGGGCTTTCTATTCCCCAGTAGGCATTATGGACATGACCATACACAACAAATGATGTCTCTGAGCTATCTGATGCCATTGCAGTCATGTTATGCTAAGCAGCAATGTGTCAGTCAGCAGAAGACACTCATCTTGAAAGCACAAAGCAGATCAAATCTGGCCTGCAGTGGCTGGGTAAATCACTGATGGTGATTCAGTGTTTCCACAGGCCCTGGACTGAGGAAAAAGAGATGGTTTCTCTATGGGCTAGTTGTGAAAAAGGTGAATTTTCAAACAGCTCAAAGCACAGCTGTGTCATGTTGTGAGCTGACTTTGATAGCTGAGTTTCAAGGAAGAATTTGGTTCTATTTTCAGGCTTGAGATGTTGAAAGTGAGCGGAGGTTTTGCAAACCAGGTGAAAGTAAGAAGACTGGCTCTGTCTGATAGTGAGAGCACATGTAGCTGTGTCTGGAGGGTTCTTTTCAATGAAACCTGTTAGAAAATTTCAGAGCAATGAAACAGATGCTTCTGTTCTGAAATTTTTTTTTTAGAGGAGTCCAGAATTCAAAAAGGGGAAAAGAACAAAGTTAGAGTGTAGGGAACAACAATGTATGCTGCTGTCAAGCCTGACTGAGATCTAGGTCTTTGGTTTATAGTTTCTGCATTCTGGACAAGCCTCTAATCTCTACAATATGGTTTCTTTCAGTTACAACTGTATGAAAAGTGAACTGGTGCAGCTTTGTTTTGCAGATACTGAAACAGTTAACAATTCAATGAAAAAGGAAAACCAAAAAAGCATGCAGGTGCTCAAACTTGAAAACATGTATTTGTGGCAGGGAAAGCCCACATTAGGGGCAGGAGCAATGTGAGCTGCTGCCTGTCCGGCAGGAGAAACTGCTGCAAGACTTTATCACTGTGTGCCCAGATTAGATGGTGCTTTAATTCAGCCTTGCTTCTGTCTTGCTTTGATTGCATCAACAAATGAGAGGGCTTTAATTCTGAATTGAGGCTGGTAAATCTTCTTGCCAAAGTCTTTTGTTCACTGAGTATGCAGTGATAACATGGCCCAGGCTACTTCTGTACCAGCACTAGTTGCAGAAAAACACTAATGGATTATGTAAAAACAGTCTGCTCCAACCTTTTCTAAACAAAAAACCTTAATTATTTATTCTGAAAGGAAGTATGAGGCCAAATTTAGCTCTGTACCATTAAAAAGAAGTTCAAAGAAACATCCTGAACCACAAACAAAATGTTTTGTTTCGTCTAACTGAATGTTCATTTTCCCAAGCCCACCTCACCAGGAAAATTACCAGTTACAGCCTCCAGCCCCTCAACCATAGCTTTTGGGGTAAAGCCAGAGGACTCGTCAATTGACCTATGTCTTTCCAGCCTCGTAGAACTGGAAGAATGATTTACAAGACAAAAGGAACAAGACATCAGCAATACAGGCCATGAAGAAACAAAGTTGGTGGGAGGAGATTTATACAAGGCTCTGGAGATGACACCCAGCTTCCAGCAGATGAGTTAATAGAGGCAAAGTGGATGTAAAGATGATGGGATCAGTGGAGCAATTGTACTACGGAGACAGATGAATTTTATGGGGATGCTGTGGGCTAGGAAGACATGGCCTGATTATGGGGCGTTATTTTAACCCAGATCTTAAAATCTGATATTAAGTATGTTTATACCACAATCTACATGGGCTGATACTAGTGCTTGGAGAAGGTATTTCCTCTGCCTTCAGTTTAATTGCCGCAAATCACGTTCCTAAAGCAGCCACGAGGTGGCAGCAAGCCCTCGAGGAATAGTGATTTTTTTTTTTTCTTGGAAAGCTATTGGCTAACTATAACCAGTTTCAATATTCCAGGCGTGCGTATTTAGAGGGGCTGGAACTTACTGTACCATTTCAATTGCAAACTAAAAGCCCCAGGTGTCTGCCTGGCAGCGACAGCTACAGAAGAGTGCATTGAATTTTATTTGGCTTGCTCCTTTGTAGCCCCTAAAAAATAGTTTTTCAGGAGGAGCGTTCCTGATCTGTATTAGCAGCACAGAACATTATATAAACTGTAAGGAGGGACAGTCATGCATCACATAGCAGCGGTCTCACCTCCCATCAGGGCACATGGGGCTTGCATGGACGTGTTGAAGTGCAAGCACAAATGTGGTGGAGAAGAATTATCTGGGCTTCTGTACATGCCTGTGTCTGTGGACTGGCCTCCAAACCACATCAGACAAGGATTCAATTAGATACAAGCATCCAATCGCTGTACCTGCTCTCCAGGAGAAGGCTATAAAACCTTTTAATGGACCACTATGAGATATGGCGCATCAGGATCATTTCTCGTTGAGAGATGGTTGAAGTCAAGCAAATGAATAGTGTAAAAAAGGGACTGGACTCTGCATGGGTATGGGACATAACCAGAAGTGCTGCAGGTGGTGTTTGGGAATGGACCTGAGTCCTCATGGGCTTGGGCTGTAGATGATTATTGATTTGTTTCATGCTCTATTTTGCTGCCAGCTCCAGACCTTGGCCTTGCTGAATTACCTGACTGTGACTTGCCAGAGCTGAGGCACATTGACTGGTGTTGCTCCCTCCCCATTCTATCACTGCCATCAGCCTTGCAGTATTCAGGCCCAGAAAGTATAGCAGACTTTGCTTTATTTACGTTGCTGCCGTGATGGTCTCACATAGGCTCCCTACCATTGTCAGCCTGTTAAAGACCTGTTTTCTTCCTCCTAAAACTGTTTGTGCCAGGGATGCAGAAAACCAGATACCCCAGATCTGGGGTCTCTGCCAGTTCTCCCTTCAGGCTGACAAAGGGTCCTGCTGTAGGAGTACGTTTTCCAATTGTTATTTCATTAGCATATGTTTTATAGCATTGTAATGTCAAATGCTATTTTTGGCTATGACTTCACACTGATGCCTTTGCAAAGCCACACGACACAAGGAGGAGGGAGGAAACAACCCAGATGATCTGTTGTTATAGCCTGAGCATGTGGGAAGCATCGTCCCTTCAGCCTCCACGGAGATAGAGTCTGGTCATGAAGAAGTGATTCATGCTCTGAGTTTTGACTAGATGGCCACGTCCCCTGGCCCAGGGTCTGAAAGGGAAATGAGCCTGATGTGGTTCTTGGGGGCAGATGGTGTTCTGGCTAGTTTGAAGCAGGAGACGGCAAAATGACTCTGGATGGCGGGGGGAAGTTTGTCACTGATTAGTTTCTTCTGGCTAAGGAGGACAAATAAGAGGATGTGTCACTGAGGAAAAGGGTGGCAGGTGGAAGTGCCAGCCCTATGGGAAAAAAGCAGAAAAATTAAGGCACTAGGTAAAATCTGACTGAGAACTGAATATAAGACCATGTCTCATTTGGGAAGGCTTGCCATGAGGCTGGATCATGACAGACACTCCAAGCTCTGCATTTATGAGTGCAGAATACAAAATTGAATATGGCATAGGTGATTTACATCATATTGTGGGACTGGTTTTGGATCATCTGTTTCCATCATGTGGCTAGAAAGGATGAGTGGATGGTAAGTGACACCAAGCTAGCTATGAAGTGACCACTGCTGCCTAAACACATGTAATAAAAGGAATATTAAAAAAAAAAAAAGAAGAGATACCCAAAGCATAAAAGCCCCATTCCTGCTGCGTGCAGGTTTTTCTGGAAATGGCAGTTTGTCCTGATGGGGTTTTTGACCTCTGCATACTGCTGCGAAGTATTTTCTGTAGTACGTGGCCTTCCGAGACAGGAGGGTCTCCTTCTGCATTGTTTATGCATTTCATAGCAGTCAGTCATGGCCAAAAAAAGCACGGCCAAGAAGTGCTCCTGAAAGCGAAGCCATGCATGCAGGGCTCCTGGGTCCCAGGGAGTGAAGCAGGCTCCCAGATCTGCTTTCCTCTCCTGGTGCCTCCAGTTCCAGCTGTGACTGGAGGAGCTGGCGGATATGGGTTCCAACCTCCCCAGGCTGGGAGGGAGCTGGGACCTGGACCTACTCCCTTGCTTCTCTGTAGGTGATTTTCTGCAAGGTTTCTGTGCAGGCTGTGGTCATTTCTTTATTCTGTCTGTTGCTGGCATTTGGAGATAGGAGAGGAAAGTTTCACCATGAAAATACATTGCTCCCTGTACCCTCTTCTGCCCTTCTACTAGCAGACCAGGTGGTGAGAAACACTCTCCTCCTCTCCAGGGGGATGAAATGAGCCCACAGACCAGAGTTGCTCTGCAAACCTTTAGTGCAAGCACACTGTATCAGCCTGTGGACAGCAAAAACAGTTAAAGAATTATATATCTAAGTAAGCATGAGGTACAGACTCTCCTGTAATGGACCCTTGTCCTGGAAGGAAGATGTTGGGATGGATGCCAATCTGGCTGGGTCAAAAAAGTCAATAGGTGGTGACCAATAGGAAGGTACTCTATTGTATTAGGTTTCTAAGCTTGGAAATGGGGATTCTCTGTATCTTCAATGCCACCATGTGGTAAATGTAAGAAAATATTGACTGTACATGAAAGGTCATATTTGCAGTAAAAGTTGGCTATATAGGAGGCTGACCAGCCTCATCAGGCTGTAGTTTTTTTGCTTAGACAAAATTCAGTCTTAGGAATGAGTGCATTTGTGTGTGTTTTATTGCTGAACCAGAACAAAAGCTCAATGTAGAAAACAGAAAGGAGAAGGTCAGCAGTTCAGCCATTGTAACTCACAACTGATTGTTAGTATTTGTAAAAAACCCCAAACAGCATGAACAACAAATGCCAGTATATGGTAGTAACAAACAAACATGGGAAAGGAAAATGATAAATGTTTTGCACTAATTTACCTGCCCTGCAGTGTCATAAAGTCCCAGCAAGTGTTGTTGTCCTCCCACAGTCACAGTTACTGGAAGAGAGAGACAAGAGGTGTTGTTTATGCACAGTGGCCTCATTTTCCTGTGTTTTAATCATAAAATGCCAATAGCCCCTTGTGCTAGGCACATTAGCACGTGTCTTGCAATGTGCACACTAAACCAAGCACATCTATTCAACCCAAATTGAAGGCAATCTAAAGTCATAACAAAAGCAAATCCTTCATTCCAATCTTTTATTTCTCCACAGAAACCCAAGAGCAATGAGCTGCACACTGCTACTATCAGGAACTCAGACTGGGGGACTTTTGCTTCTGTCTCTGCAGCCACCAGCTGAGCCCCATGAAGTGCTAGGACTTGAAAACACAGAATTCCTACCTCCTCACCATGAGCATTGGGGTAGGTTTGTCATGGATCATTGAGAGGGGTTTAGGGTTGTTTTATTTATTCCAGTCTGTGCAGTGATGAAGCATTCAGCAGCTGTTGATGTTTCGTGGGTCTCAGTAGAGATATGCTGCCTCTTCGGGCAAGCTGTCCTGTGTCATGCAACTGCAGGTGAAGCGGCAGTGCTTAATGTGGGGCTCTGTGGTGAATGCTTCAAAGGGCAAGGAGGAAGAGGAGCACCAATATTTTGGGGGATCTTGGGAGCAGATTCTGCTGCAAATGAAGGAAAACACGGCTTTGTTTATTGATCACACTCAGCATGTTTATGCCTTTTCTAGAATTCCCTTTGAACTTCGGTTTGAGCCCGTTGGCATTGATGAAAATGTTTTCTCATTACCTTTGGATGAACCCCAGTATTAGGGTTATTTTGTGTAAAGGATATGATCTGTGTTAACAGCTTTTAGTTACCAGTTAATCTGCTTGAATCATTACTACTCAGCTGGAAAGAAAGGGGGAAAGGGGGCGAACTGTTAGTCAACAGGAAGATTTTAAACATTCACCAGGAAGGTTGCTCATAATAATGGTATTCTTGCAGCCCATGGAGCTTTTTGTAAGCATGAGGGCAAACAGCTGGAATGAACACAGAACTATGGCTGGGGGGGGGGGGGGGGCTTATTGGCTGATCACAACCTGCAATTAATGAGGGCTGGGAAAGATTAATAGAGGAGGCTTGAAAATATCACACAGGTGTTTGCTGGCTTTTTCGTAAAGTGATGAGGCTTTTGTGGGAGAAAAGCACTGCAGCTCATGGAAGTTAATAGCTCCTGCACCGGGGAGCGACATTCTGCTTGAAATCTCTTAGACCTGAAGTCTCTGCCAGTGTGGCTGGACAGACTGATTATTCAGCAGCTTCACCTGCTTGCAAAGCAACTTGGTAATTTTGCTAGCATATAAACAGAACAAAATTGACATCCTGAAAGTACAGAGGCTCAGCAAGGACCAGACGTGCTGATGAGAGCAGGATGGGCTGCACTCACCTGCTGCTGGGGCTGCCTTTTAATGTGATGGGGAAAGGGAAGATGGGAAAGGGGCTGAGAGCACTCATCCTGCTCCTCAGTTCAGGAAGTAGCTTTTACACAGTGCAGCTCCTAAGAAAACTCAAAACAGGGCTAGCTGTTGAGCATGGATGTCCATGGGTGCACAGGGAAGCCCAGGAGATAATTACCACGGTGGGGAGATGGGTACCAACTCAGACAGGAGACAGTCCAGATGCCCCATCACCTTCCTTCAACCTGACTTTACTCTGCTTGAGGACCAAGTGTTGGAAGTTATACCCTTCAGCTGAAGGCAGTTTTCCAGCTGTGGTGTGTTAGCCATGCAAAGCGGGATGCTCATAGGACAGCTGTGTGGCCATGGGGTGCATGGAGGTGCAGGTGATCGAAAGTGTCTGACAAACACGAAGAGACATCTGCCATATGTCGGTACTGACACAGTTACGCAGCTCTGCCTCTCATGCTGGCTAACCCTGAGCACAGGCAAACTGATCTGGGTCCTGCTTACAAAGATGAGCTCAGGTCTTTAGAGCTTTACAGACTTAAAAGTCAAACTGAAATTTACTCTGCCCAGGCTTGGATTGCTGTGAAGCTTTCCTAGCCCATCTCTTGGTGGCATCTGTCTGACAGAGCTAGACTGGCAAAATGCCCTGATGCAGATACAAATCGCTGTCTTGTTCCAGTAGTTCATGTGGTTTGGAGATAAGCTGTTTGCATAGAGGTCCAATCTGTCTCTGGTGTGCTATGCTTTGCCAGAAGGATATGCTGCAACAGCTCCTAAACTATTATCTGCGCTCTGTGCTCCATGAGGTCATGATGGATATTTTGCAACAGGTCTGTAGAGCCACGCACTGAACAGTTATTGATTTTGCAGTTTAGTTTGGCTCCTGGTGACCTCTGGGAAATGCTGTGCGGGAGTAAAGAGGTTGTTGGTATTGTACCATTACTCTTCACAAACAAAAGGGCTAAGAAGGGCAGTTTTTTGATAAATATACCCTGAGTCTACCTAGCTTGCACATCACATTTTAATTCTCCCTACAGCATCCTGCCTCTTACAGGTCCTGCAGTGAATTTCTGTGTGGTACCAGTCATATCTTTTTTCTTTTTCATTTTCTTGCTTTCTCTTTCTTTTTTCTCTTTTCTCTTTCTTTCACTTTCTCTTCCCCTCCATCAACCTTTATATTTTCTTTCTTATTGTCAATTATTCTAATCTGTTTCATCATGAGAAAATATCCTTCATGTCCACATCACCTCCCTAAGTTTACAGCCATCACCCCAGAAAAACTATCTTGTTGGCTAAACTTCAGCAACAGGCAAACTGCTGTCTTTGGATTCCTGACTCTGAAGCAGTGGGGACCAAATGGCTCACACTGGCATTTCAAATAGTCACTGGCTCTTGAAACAGCAATGTCTAGATTAATGTATCGGTGCTGAAACTTCCACTACTTTCCTGCAAGAAAAACAGATGTCAATTTAAATATTTCTTGCCTGTGAGAACATCATGGTATTTTTATACTGAGAATTTATCAGTCCTTCTCTGCTGGGCTAACGGCCGTGTTCAGTGTGTCCTCTTGGTAGGTCATATTTATGAGCAGAGATTGCTCTGCTAGATTTGTAGGCCTTACACTTGGCTTTATCCTAGTTTACCTTTATTTACTCTATTACCATCTTTTCCTGTTCTTTCTGTGGCCAACCCAATGGAGAGCCAACACAGAATTCCATTCCAGTGTTAGGTGTAATGCAGGCTTCTTCACAGGCTTGCGAACTCAGCTTTATGAACAGCCTTGAAGTAACAAGATAAATATGAACTCTCCTTGCCATTTACTGGCTATATTAATATATTGATTACTCACAGAAACAGTATGGCCTTTAACACTGAGCACAGTGGGGACTGCAATAAAGCATGGCTGAATGCTTGCCCAGTCCTGGTTCTCATTTGGCCTCAGTCTGGGTTGCAGCAGATGATGCGACAGGGCAGGCGTTTTTCCTCCTTTCACTGGGTGATTTTAACCAAGTGCAGGATGTGTAAAACACTGCTTCTAAAATGTTGGTTAGATCAAAAATTAGCTGGGTATTGCTTACTCAAGTTTGAGTAACTATTTTGGGTCTCCTCCAGGGCTTCGTCACAGGTCTGTGTGCCTGGAGGGTTTGCTAATAGTCTTCAACACAGGCCTCTGAAACGCGCTTTCTCACTTGGAGGCTACAGCAGAAAGGCAAGGTGTTAGATGGAGTTATTGTGTGGGCTGGATCTGGTGTGTGGACCATCAACTGGTCTGAACTGGGAGTTTTATTTCTGAATAAGTAGTTTGTGTTCCTGGGGACAATGCAACAGTTTTTGTTGATGTTCTTGCTGCCCACGTTGCCCCAGATCCACCTATCAATGGTCACTTGTTGCCAAACTCTTCCCCTGTTGTGTTTCATTTGCTCACAACAAAGTCCTGGTGACTTTGTGGGACTGAACTTAATGCATGGAGGAGCCCTTCAGCCACACAACAGCAATGTTCATTGTCTGCATTGACAGAAAGGGGACATAAATTATCTGCTGCCCTCCCAGAGTCTGTTGATTAATAGCGCAAACCCCCACATAAGTCTTTGGTACGACACCAAACAAGGATGCAACAGCTCTGATGCTCTTATCTGTGGTACAAGAGAGTGGATGTGCCCACCATGGAGTATTTTTCTATGACTGTGAAGAAACGCTTGCAGAACTAAATGGCTAGCTGGAATAGACACAATAGCTTAGGCAGTGTCTAATATGATACTGCATGTGAGAAGTCATCTATTTACTCCAGTGTCTTCCTGCCAATAAATTCAGGTCCAGCTGCTTTGGAGAGGGATGCCAGGAGCCTGACAGGGAGCAGAGATAGTAGCACCTGCCTGGCTGGGAAGGCTTTCTCATAATTTTTTGGTAAATTAGTCTGTGACAAGCCTCAAACTTTCACAAGGTTCTTCATCTGCCTTTTTCAGCAAGCTCTGAGTATTAAGTTTGTGCATTTCTCTGTTCACTAAGATTATCTGTACCAGATGCATGTTACTGACCATAGATTAATGGGTCAGGGTTTTGTTGCTTTAAGTTGACCTAATTTTTCATTTCTAGATAGAAAGGTCTTTACATGTGTGACTTATAGATTTCCTTTCCCTTCCAAAGGTGCTTGTTCATGCAGGCCTCACCCAAGAAGTATCGGTACTGTTTTAAACTCTTGGCTTCATCTTGTGCCCAGTTTCACAATGCTACTTCAAAACGAACTCCTTTGCTCCTGCATGTATTTGTTGAGTGAAGCTCTACACGAAATTGTAACTGGATCTGATCAATGTGCTAAATACACATCAGATACTAAGGAGGGAGGATAGCAATGAGAAACAAGCTAAGCAATATTTTTGTCTTCAGTATACATATGCACACACACATTTTAGATATAAAATACACAGATATAAGCATATTTCAGTTTTTTAGTTGAACATAATTTTCAATTGTAAGGTAAAATATTTTGCTTTAACTTGGGGCACCTGAATCATGCCCAGGACATTTGGAAAAGGGAAGGATTCAAAATCCCAAAGGAACATAGACTTTATTGGCAAAATAATAGGTGAACTTCTCCATATGCAGTGGCAAGGACTGGAACCACAGTCAGCTTGTAGGACTAGAGCACCTCACAGGCAGGTGAGAACTGAATCTCCTTCTCCTTAGTTCTTGCAGCAAATAAACTGATACGCCTCCTTCCTTGTGAATATGCCCTAAAACTGCCACAGCACCAACCTATGAAATCAGCACATTTACATCAATGCCAGAACCATTCATTCCCAGTTTCCTCTGTGTTCTTTACCAAAATTATTGTCAAGTAATTAATGTAAAGAATTAATTCAAATAAAATGGGCAGGTATCTAAGTAACTGAACTGAAATTACATATCATAGGCTTTAAGAAGCAACATCTTTGAATAGTCCACAGAAAGCCAAAGTAAATGTGGAAAGTGAATTCTTATAGCACCTTCTAAGTGTTTCAGGTGCATGTATGAATCCTATTTTGAGCTGTACCTGTGTTAAGAAATGTCTTTCTTTTACTGATTCAGAGGTAGGGCTGCCAGGGGTTAATCTTTCACAAGCTGCTTTAGTTTTGGTTGTGTCAATGTGTGGGAAACTTTATTTTAGCTGCTGTAGACCAGCCTTCAGGAGATGTTACATTACAGCAGCTCGAGCTGGGAACACTGGAAATCTGCAAATGAAAGCCCTGGGGATGCTACGGTCTGGCAGCCACCAAAGGAAGCCTGTTGAAAAAAGAGTAAGACCTTAATGTCATGAATGACATCTCCTAATCATTGAGGCCAGGAATGACAATCAACTCAGCTGAGCTTTAATGACTGCTTACGACTTTATCTAGAAGGTGTTGCAAAAAAACGTGTTGCAGCAACTTTTCCTTCGAAATATTCCTTTTGCTTTGACTGAATGCAAGGATACAACATTTTGTGGCAAACACACCCAGCGCAGATAAGAGCTGGTGTTACAGGACCCTTGGCTCACTCAGGGTCTGCCTGTGACTCAGGACTGGGCTATTCTTCACTTCCACATGTAAGGGTCATCTCCAGGAAATTGAGTCACACGTTGCTCATGGCAAGTTCCCTCATTTCCTCCTTCATGGCAAACAAGATCTGAGTACAGCCAAATTGATTTTCTACTTCAGACTTATCATGCAGCTTAACTATATTCTTTCTGAAAGGAAAATCAAACCCATGCTATTTAGACCTGAAATTGGCCTAAATACCACACTTTAGATGTAAATTATGTTAGGTGCCTTTAATTGCTTCTGTAATCATCTACCACTAGCTTGTACGGGCCTCTGAGGGACAGCATTTTTTTAAGAAGGGCTCTGAGTAAACCTCACCATTTTCTGTCACCTCGTCAATGGATGAGGTCTATGTTCTGCTGAGCAAATACTTTTGCCCATCTGATATTTACAATATCTGAAAAATATTTCCAGTCTGCTCCCTGCAGTGGGAGGACAGAGAGGCCTCCAGGGCTGGGATTCAACTGATTTCACTCAGTATAGCTCTTGGTCTAATGAGGTGGTGAGCAATTCGCTGCTTTGTCTTCAGGCCACAGACAGTTAGTGATTTTAAAGCCAGATAAGATTCATAGCATCATTTATTCTGCTCTAAATAGCTTATCTAGTGTCTTCCTACAAGGCATATTTTCTTATTCTTATATCATTCCTGTAGCCCCTTCCCAAATTCTTTTTGAAGCAGCCAGTATGACTAGACAGTGTGGTCTAGCAATGGTTTCATTAACAATCTAGCCAGAGGTAACATGACTTCCCTATTTCTACCTGTCACCCCTCAATGGCTGATCTAAAACTTGCATTGGTTGATTATCCTTGTTATTTAATGAGTCTTGCAGTACTTTATGATTTTCTTAAGGCCAAAGTCAAGTCATTCTTGGCTTTTGTGTTTGTACGTCTTTTTATTACATTCTTTTTAACTCCGTGGTTTTATGGAAAATCTGAAGACTGTAGCTCAAATGCCCACTCAAGGCATTTCACAAAAGGGGAGGAAAACAGTCGTGCACATGAAATGCTTCTATGGTATGGAAGTTAATGCTGAAGACCTTTGGAATTGACTATGCAGAAGCAAGCTTTTCAGGGACTTCTGGAAGCATCAGCAAAGCAATATCTAAACACTTTTCAGTGTTTTCTTTCCAAGCATCTCTCCACTGCCTCAAGGGATTGCTTTTCACCTTGGACTAATTTCTTGCACATGGCATGGGGCACCCTGTTCCCCCCTCCCCTCTGCCTTGTCCTCATGGGTTTGAGGATTCCAGTGGAATTGGTGGGAAATTGCCCAACCCAGACGCACAATGGAGCTGCACTGTGGAAGCAGGCTAACACCAAATGATAGCTCTGTTGTCTCATTCTACAACAGGAATAGATTCATTTAGGCAGTGTCATCCTATCGGAAGATACGTGGCTTGTACTGTGTGGTTTTTTAAAATCTTAAGAGGAAAAAGGCTGCAGATTTTCACAGCTGGATATTTGCTATGCAGAGACAGAACACAGAAGAGATGTACCAGTACCCAATCATTTTTATTCAAGCAGCTGATATGAAATCCTGTTAATCTTTCAAAATGCATTGAAAAGTCAGACTTCAGCATTGGCTAGCTTAGATGACAAAGAACAACACAAAAGCAGTGGAGGTTGATTAGGAAGATCAAGCAGAATGAATCTGGTCCAGAAATGGATGAAATAAAATGGAAATTCCCAAAGCATTGAGAAGAAGCACAACACTAAAACATGAGCCAGCTTCTTCCCAGTCTGGGACATTACTTATTTATAGACAGCATGAATGAGGTTGATTTATTGGAATCATTGACCTCATTGTTTGTAAAATCAGCACTGGAGGATTCCCCCTGCATCTCAATGAGTTATTGCTTTGCTAATCAATCTTTGAGCAAAGTCAGCTTCACTGATACCAGAGCCCAAGGAACCTGGGGATTTCTGTTTGCAAGAGAAGCTGTGCCCAGTTTCTCCAGTAGTACAGCCCTGAGGGACCTCTTGGGACCTCAGCGTTGTGTAAAGCTGTGCTAGATGGAAAAGGCTAACATGATTATAGTGCCCAGGGAATTGAAGAACAATTGACATTGTGTCTAAGAGGGTGGTTTGTTAGATCTCATTTTGTCTTGAACAGAGAGCTGCGCACTGCAGCAGACTGGGAGGTGCTTCCTGCTCACTGTGCACCATCAGCTGTCCAATGAAAGGCAGCTCTGCTCCTGAGTTAGAAACTAATAATAACTGCCTAGGTAAATGCACTAAATTCGCAGGCTAATAAACTTTGATGTGTGCATTTCAGTGATACTCTAATTGAGGGTCTTTTTGCTCTTTATTGAAAGTAATAGCACTAAATCCAATCAAATATTAGACAGAGGAACAAATGTAGTATTAAAGAATATACATAGATAGAATCTGAACATATTATTATTATGATTGTTCCTAAACAGTGAAGACTACTAGATATCTTCTTAACCCTCATGGAGGGGAAGTGTCCTTCCTGAGACCATGTCATTGTCTGTGGCACTGAGATGGATAAAAGGAACAAAAATTTTGGCTATGACTGCAGTACAAGCCTATACAAAAAGTGGAAGGCAGCATGCAGATTTTTTTTCTATACTCAAGTCTCTATTGAATATTTTGAAGCTCCCATCACCATAAAGCAGTATCTAGGAATATCTTTATGATTCAAGTCAATAGCAAAGGTGATAGAGCTCTGAGATTTTTAAAGAGTAACTCATAATTGGAGTAATCTTATTAGTATTTTAGCTACCTATGCTGACCTGACCTGCAAAAGACCAGATACTATGGCATTTTATGTGTATTTTAATACAGATGAAGTCAGTCAAGACTCTAAATCAACTGCTTACTGAAACCTAAATGTGAAGGATGTATTTGGAGTCTTAAAATTGATGCTGAGATCATAGTAAACAGAACAGGGAGTGTGAATTTTACTCCAAGGAGAAACAGTGGGAATAAAGGGAGCCTTTGACTGTTTGCCTAGCTCCTCTCTCCTGTCCGCGTAAGGCAGAAGACTCAACTCAAGTTGACTCAAGACTAACTCAACTGAGTGCTGAGAAAAAGACTATCTCCGAAGCTATGTCAAGCATCTCACTATCAAGGGAACACGAGAATTGGTAAATAGCATCAAAATAAATGGAAGATTAGGGGCAGAATGGACAAATTTTACTGAAATATATCCAGGCAATATACAAGGTGCTTTCCAGAGCATGGGAGGACAAGGCTTTCTGTATGGTTGGAATGAATCAAAGCAGCTTTCCACTACTCTCACTGCTCAAGGATCAAAACTAGGATTTTTTGCCTGGAAGAGAGAAAGAAAGCAGTCTGGAGAGGCAGTGCTGCCCAGCAGCACTGGCTCTTTACTGTAACAGTGTCTTCCTAAAAAAATGGTGATCTGCTTTGGTCTGGATTAGATGGCAATGGGAAGAAATACTGCTGATGGAAGGACACAAAATCTCTGCTCTGCAGTGGATAGGTTGTCCTCACTGTGGGCTGGATTTTCAGATGATGGCGTATCACATTGACGGAGGTCCCAGGTTCTTGGTGAAAAAGAGATTTCAACAAAAGCATTTTAATCTTCAGTAGCTACACCTTTAGTGGATTGAATTCTTTGAGGATTTTGAGGCCAACAAATTCGGGAGGTTTCATTTCCGGCATTCCTGAAGAGTTCATGGCTAAGAATGGCCAAAGGCAGATAGTCTATGCTGGCCATGCTGGTTCTCAGAATTGCCTCACATTAATCAGTGTTGGCAATTTTGGTAGGACAGACAAGGAATGAGGGGTACAGAACTAAGGTTGACCTGTCCTGGATGCTGGGTCAGGGCAGGGGAGACATGTTACCCCAGCAGTGTCACTAGTACTACAGCTTGCAGTGTGCTATGGCATATCCTACTGCTGCCAGATGTGATTCAGGGGAAAAATGGTTTCTCTATTTGCCAACTTTTCTATTTTGTCTTCAAATAAAAAAATCCCCCCAAACCCCCCAAAACTAACCCAAACAAACAACAGATGCCAAAGCTAGAATGGAAGTAAAATGTATCTATAGCATACACAGAAGGGGACAGGAGTGTGTCTTCCATAAAAACCTGGTATTAGAGGAAATACCATAGATGTGCAGGAATATAAACCAGAAAGCAGCAACTAGCTTGGCTGCTGTTTTTGAAGAGCCTTAATTCCCTATCCCTTACATTCAGGTGCCAGGCAAGCTGACCAAATCTGCCCTGAGCTAGCTGCTGTGGTTAGTGATGGGCCAAGGGGTTTTGGGTGCTGCATTTGGGCATAGATCGGCAGGGTACATGTGTGTGTTTGTGTGTGTGCCAGGTGCTGCCCTGTGCATTTGAGCAAGGCACTTGCAGGAGGACTTGAGAGCAAAACAGTGCTTCGGTCACCATTCCAGGTTTATGGTATTGCAACTTAAAATAGCATCTGATCTGATCTAGCTGTGAACCGCTGGGGTAGTGGCACAATTGGCACACTGAATTGAATCTAGCTGTCTCCAGTGTATTGCATTGCATGACATGCTAAGGCAAGTGCAAGAGTTCAGGAGCATTTGGTTTGCTCAAACTGCAGCACTTCCATAGCTGACATTTTACATATCACTAATCTTGTTTGGGGCAAGAGAAAGATTAAATGACATTTTAAGGCTTCTTCCAACACCAGACTCTCTGATGGTTTGTCTGCATCTTGTTTAAGTTTGACCTTAATGCTGGCTTCTCCTGTGCATTTTTCCCTGAGAAGCATTGCCTGAAAGGGCTTGAAAACAAAGTACCTGTTCCTGAACCAAAGGAGGACCATGGCAGAAACTCTGGTTTTCATTTCCCAGAAACAGAATTGGGCCCATTGTACTTAGCACCTGGACCAAACTTCAGCTACTATTTACTCCACAGCTTGCAGAGATTAGCCGAACATTTGTGCAGCAGCTCTAAACCTATATGACTTAGGAAGCAGAAATGTTAAATACCATAGACAAAAATCTTGGAAACATTTAAACTTCCTGATAAGAAAATCTGAAGTACCATAAAGGTTTTAAATGCTGTTAATGCTTTCTCTACATCCTGCTGAGAAGCCTTCCACTTTCCTTTCCAGCATAGCCCCTGCAGACAATGAGGTGATTGTAATCTTGGAAAAGCAGCAGATGCAGATGGATGAAATGCCTGGTCTTAACCCTCTGTGTGTGTGCACGTGAAAGGGAGAGGTGAGTGCAAACCCGAGCATAGGATACCCTTATCCTTTGCTCAAGCATGATTGTGCTCATGGGGAGCAGAGCGTGATCCAGCCTCCATGATCTAAGAAGGGCACTTCCTACCACTAGGGATGATTTGGAGGCCTTTTCAGCACACACTGGCTCTTGCAGGAGAGCAAGAGGCTGCAATTTGGCTGCAGCCCAGCCAATGGGCTGGATGTACAGAAGAGGTGCTGAAGTGCCTGCTTGAGCTGAGGCCAGAGGATTTTTTCATTTGGACAGAAAAAATAAATCCAAATTCCTCTATAGAGCTGGTCAGGGATTTTCAGTTAGGAAAATCTACAGAATCAGAAGTTTCCATGAGAAGCTGTCGCTTTCAACAGAAGAGTTCGGACGTTTCCCCTGGGAGAAGTGAAGTGAAATGATGTGAAATAAGTGACCCTGATCTGAACTGTTCCCTTTATTGAAAATACCTGAACCAGTTTATGTAAAGCTGTTTTCCTGCAGTAAGGGTAATGCATGCTGTGAGTGGTGACTCCTGACCTGGGAGGAGTAACCCCTGAGGGGAATCCAGCCAGCCAGACCCAGGATGCTATGGGCATCACGGCATCTGGTGACTTGCTCAGCAACGGGCAATGCAGCCTAGTCGGGGAGTAAAACACAAATACCTGGATCTGGGCTGTCAGCTGCCATGGAATGATTTTCAAAATGGCAAAACAAGGTCGATGCATTAAACATAAGGCTTGCATGGGACGATGTGACCACCGCATTGATTTAAAAGTTCTGAAGTGAAACTGATGAGTTTTTCTAGAACAGCATTTATTTACAATTTTTATTGCAGAATGTTTGCTCTTAAGAAAATTTTATAATTATTAGCCATTCATTCTTATGTATAATGAAATTTAATTCTGGAATGTGTAGCTTTTCCAAGAGACAGAAATTTGTGGCTGGGTTTCTGCTCTAGCCAAAGCTCTTTAAACTTCTGACTCTTAGGTTAGTATTAATTAATTTAACTTTCAACCTTTTTAATGTTAATCATTCCATGATTGAATACATTTTTTGAATCATAGAATCATAGAACAGTTAGGGTTGGAGAGGACCTTAAGATCGTCTAGTTCCAACCCCCCTGCCATGGGCAGGGGCACCTCACACAAAGCCATGCCACCCAAGGCTTCATCCAACCTGGTCTTGAACACTGCCAGGGATGGAGCATTCACAACTTCCCTGGGCAACCCATTCCAGTGCCTCACCACCCTTACAGTAAAGAACTTCTTTATATCAAATCTAAACTTTCCCTGTTTGAGTTTTAACCCATTACCCCTTGTCCTGAATTAAATCACTTGTTTCAATCTGGCTGAGTTTTAAGGAATGTCTTGCATTCCCTGTTAGCTGTAACTCCATTTAGACTTAATTTACCTTTGAAAAGATTTATTAGGTTTCATTCACCTTTTCTTTCACCTTGTGAACATCTGAGGCAGCTCTGCTGAGCTCAGAAGAATTACTTTTGGTTGCGAGAAACATCAATCATAATGTCTTGTAGCTGGGAAAAAAAGTGAACTGATTTTGAAACAAGCAGTGTGTATTTTTATGTAAATTGCTCTTAAAATGTTTTGATCTTAAAAAGCAATAGTCACTGGTTGCGGAAGAGCAGAAATTTGTGATAAAATGAGTATTCTTATATCATTTGCTTTTTTCCCTTAAGCAAGAAAGTAACATAGTCAGCAAAATACGGTATAGCAGCATGTACCTCAATTAAAAAAATCGAAATATTAACCAAAATGAAATTGGGAATCTCTGCAAATTATTTTTTCATCTGACAAAAATATTTATTTTCCACCTAGCTTTACTTAAGGCTGTATTTTCTTAATGATTGATCAGTATATGCAGCTCTTTAGAAGAGGCATTTTGAGAGACCATTTTAAACATCATGCCTGGTATTTTTCTCTATTTCACACTGCACTCCCGAGAGCTGAGCAGTTATTTCCCCCTTGTTTTCTGGAGCTTTAATCTGCACTAAAAAATGTTGACACACTTCTTCAGCTACATGAAAGTGCCGCTAATGGAGATCACATCTACCTTCAGAGGAAAGGGACTTTAAAGAAAAATCACAGAACATCGCAGATAAAGGCAGAACGAATCAAGGTAGAAAATCCACAGCTACTTCCCGCAAATGATTCGCAAGTATGATGTGAATTGTACCTTTGATTTGAGTTACTGGTAAGCACAGTGAACGGATTTTAAGCAGCATATTTTACATGATCAGACACATGAAAAACCTTGTTTTTAAGGAAGACATTGTTCTCCGCTTCTATTTTTATAATGGCAACACCTCAGGTTATGACTCCATTGTATTAGGCTGGTGAAAACAGGCAGACAGAGGCCAGCCTGGCCCTGCAGAGCAAACATGCCAACAATGAAGGTGGAGAGAGAAAATTTCCTGTTTCACAGCAAGAGAAACAAGGTGCACAGAGGGGATACTGCTCTCTGGGACCATGCAGGGAAGCCGGGGTACAAAACCCCAAGCTTTAGTTTGCAGCTTCATCTCAAAACCAAGGAGTCTTAGGGTTTGGCCATTGTTGCAGACAGCTCATCCCAGTGGGTGATGCTCAGAGCCTGACCATCATGTCCTGCTCAAGCTGGTGGGACAATCAGGGGTCCTCTTCTTTTGCAGGTACAGGGAGCTGCAGAGAACAGAGCATGTTGCCCTTGTGCACTTTTGGAAAGCAAGATTCCCTGTAATATTTTATTTGAGCTGATTTTCCTGACAAGAAGATTAGAATGGTTAAACATTGCTGCTGCTGGAAATTGATTTTGAGCATCAGCAAGGCAAGTGCTTGCCTTGGCCACAGCTGCCTGGCAAAGATTGTTTCATGGGATGTTGCTGAGTTTCCAGGCATGCTGTAATTTTCCAATGATTTTTAATGAAACAGTGCTGATGCTTTTATAACAGGCACCTTGGGGTCTTGCACTGACTTTGTCCTGAGCCAGACTATCAGATATCGTTTTTTCTTGGTTCCTGCCCTTTCAGAGTTATGTGTCTGACAGATGCCCAGAAATTTATTCAGAAAGTACATCCATAAAGAAACCAGACTGCCAGATAAAGCAAAACAGATATTAACTCAGACACCTCTAAGCTCAGCTGAGGTGGGCTCTTACACATGGAAAAAAGCTGAGTTGTGGAAAATATTTTTTCTTGTACGTTATTGGCAGTTTAAAAGAGTTTTGAACATTTTTGCCCATTCTCATAGCAACAAATTAAGAAAACACCCAGAAACCTTCAACTCTCTGCTTTGGTGCCACAAAACCAGAGTGAACAAGGCAGCATGCATAATTTCAAACCAAAAGTCCAGCAAAGATGGCAAAGGTCACACCAATCTATAAGAAGGGCAAGAAGGAGGACCCGGGTAATTATAGACCGGTCAGCCTTACCTCCATCCCTGGAAAGATGATGGAACAACTTATTCTTGACTCCATCACTAGGCATATCAAGGATGAGGGGGTCATTAAGAACAGCCAACATGGTTTTATGAGGGGGAAGTCATGTATGACCAACCTTATAGCCTTCTATGAGGAAGTGACTAGGTGGAGGGATGATGGTAGAGCGGTAGATGTGGTTTTTCTTGATTTCAGTAAGGCATTTGATACTGTCTCCCACAGCATCCTCATAGATAAGCTGAGGAAGTGTGGGCTTGACGATCAAGTAGTGAGGTGGATCGAGAACTGGTTGAAAGGAAGAAGGCAGAGAGTTGTGGTCAATGGCGCAGAATCTAGCTGGAGGTCTGTGACTAGTGGAGTTCCTCAGGGGTCGGTGCTGGGACCGGTGCTGTTTAATATTTTCATCAATGACCTGGATGAGGGAACTGAGTGCACCCTCAGCAAGTTTGCTGACGACACAAAACTGGGAGGAGTGGCTGACACACCAGAGGACTGTGCTGCCATTCAGCGAGACCTGGACAGGCTGGAGAGTTGGGCGGGGAGAAACTTGATGAAATTTAACAAGGGCAAGTGTAGAGTCTTGCATCTGGGGAAGAACAACCCCATGTACCAGTACAGGTTGGGGGTTGACCTGCTGGAAAGTAGTGAACGAGAAAGGGACCTGGGGGTCCTGGTGGATAGGAGGATGACCATGAGCCAGCAATGTGCTCTTGTGGCCAAGAAGGCAAATGGCATCTTAGGGTGCATTAGAAAGGGAGTGGTTAGTAGGTCAAGAGAGGTTCTCCTCCCCCTCTACTCAGCCTTGGTGAGGCCGCATCTGGAATATTGCGTCCAGTTCTGGGCCCCTCTGTTCAAGAAGGACAGGGAATTGCTTGAAGGAGTCCAGCGCAGAGCCACAAAGATGATTAAGGGAGTGGAACATCTCCCTTATGAGGAGAGGCTGAGGGAGCTGGGTCTCTTTAGCTTGGAGAAGAGGAGACTGAGGGGTGACCTCATCAATGTTTACAAATATGTGAAGGGTAGGTGTCAGGATGATGGAGCTAGGCTTTTTTCAGTGATATCCAGTGATAGGACAAGGGGCAATGGGTGTAAACTGGAACATAGGAAGTTCCACGTTAACATCAGGAAGAACTTCTTTACTGTAAGAGTGACAGAGCACTGGAACAGGCTGCCCAGGGGGGTTGTGGAGTCTCCTACACTGGAGATATTCAAGGCCCGCCTGGACAAGTTCCTGTGTGATGTACTGTAGGTTACCCTGCTCTTGCAGGGGGGTTGGACTAGATGATCTTTTTAGGTCCCTTCCAACCCTTGGGATTCTGTGAAGGGCAGCAGCAAACCGGGTTGGCTAGTGTCTGGGCACATGCAAATCCATGTGGTCATTAACTACAGAAGCAGATGAGCACTCTGTTACCTGACTTTGAATGTCCCCATGGTAAAAGCAGGTCAAGAAAAGGCAAGTAAAAGCAAGGTGAGAGATTTTTGGGTGCATTTAGCCATTTTGTGCCACACCTCTCACTGATGCTAGTGGGCATGAGCAAGCACTGTGGGGTCAAGTACTGGTTTAACAGAGTCACAAGGGAAGAAGCTCATGGCTGCATGGGTTATAGCGGTGCCAAGGCTCTTCTGTACAAACCCTAGGCTTGATTTTGGAGACCTTTGCTGCTGTCACAGACTGGCACAATTCAGGATATCTTCGTGGCTGCTTTCAAACCCACCCATATAAGGAAAGCTGCCACTGAGCTGCATCAGGAGAGAAATGCAAGGGGGAGGTTGATGCTGGTTTTAAACCCTGTCTGACGCTGTCTGCATGAGTTGGAGGGAGCACACTGTATGTCTGGGATGTGTAAAACTGTCTGCCCAGCTGCCTGCTAGTGTTCTGATGCACTGTGGTGCTCTGGTCTGCAATTAGTGACCACATCATGTGTCAATTACGGCTTGTGGCAAAACAAAGTGGAAGGAAAGAGGAAGCAAGTGCGTACCACAAAGGTTTGTCCAAAAGCCCAAAGAAACTGCTGCAAGTTAAAGAAAAGCCTAAGTTTTGTTTCAATTGCTGATAAGTTTAGTACTTTGAGCAAAGCACCTTTTCTCTTTTCCTTCTGTTTGTTCTTGTTTCATCCCAGCATTTGTCACAGGAGGAAGGGTAAAAGGTTTTTACTCTCTTTAGGTACATTATACTCACTTATTTTTACTTCTTCTTTGACCTCAGGGTTATCCACAGCTCCCCCATCAAAAAAGCGCCAGGACAAAACCAATGCATAGTCAACAGCCAATGTGTAGATACCCATCATACTACCTACGTGTTGGCTGTTGATTTTATGG
The DNA here is from genome assembly GCF_037157495.1 of Lathamus discolor. Taxonomy (NCBI): domain Eukaryota; kingdom Metazoa; phylum Chordata; class Aves; order Psittaciformes; family Psittacidae; genus Lathamus; species Lathamus discolor. The sequence goes on along the minus strand of NC_088889.1, from coordinate 20,523,237 downwards.
AACCAGGAAGGGAGCAGGTGCAAGGAAAAGGTTGTGCAATCGTGATGATGTGGGAACCAGGAGCAGGAGGGTGGGGAAGGTGCTGCTTGGTGCATTTACTCCAGTCTCAGCCTCTCAACTTCTCCACTGTCTGTGCCACTGCCCCTCTGCCAGCTCTCACAGCAGCCCAACAAAAGGCTCCCCATCAGCCAGAGCCCCTCTGTGGGTCATAAACAGTCTCTGCCTGTACTCGAACTGACCCAGTACTGCTGGACAATGAGCACTTTACATAGCCCTTTCAAGAGGCCTCCAGGGAGTGTAGACAAGAGAGGACCCTTTCCTAGTGCAGCTTGCCAACAGCAAGTTCTGTGTGTGCATACACAACATTTGCTTTTGCGTGCGTGCTCCTTTGCCAAGTGACATTTTCCATGGATGCTGGCTGAGATCAGTCTGCACCTGCACATGTGTGTGCAACCAAGGCTGCGATTAGCTCTTTTGTTTGAACAACCGTGATTTCAGCTCTGTTTTATTTTTTATTCTTTTTGCCCATATGCTTACAGCTCCTGTTTCTAAGAATTTGTTCTCCTGCATATACCAAAGGCCCTGTAATGCAAAGGGAAATGATATTGACCAGCTACCCCACTTAGACACACACGTCTAGAGTGCCAGATAGGGTCCACCCAAGGGTACTGAGGGAGCTGATGGAAGTGCTCACCGAGTCACTTTCAATCATTTATCAGCAGTCCTGGCTGACTGGGAAGGTCCCAGTTGACTGGAAGTGAGCAAATGTGATGCCCATCTACAGGAAGTGCCAGAATGAGGATTTGGGGAACTACAGGCCTGTCAGCCTGCCATCCATGCCAGAGGAGGTTGAAGCAAATCACCTTGAGTGCCATCATGCAGCATGTACAAGAAAACCAGGTGATCAGGTCCAGTTTATAAAAACACTTGACTAGCCTAATCTCTTTCTATGACAATGTGACCTGCTTAGTGGATGAGGGAAAGGCTGTGCATTTTGTATACCTAGACCTTAGTAAAGCCTTTGACACCGTTTCCCACAGTATTCTACTGCAGAAACTGGTTTATGGCTTGAACAGGTGTGTTCTTCACTGGCTAAAAAACTGGTTGTATGGCAGAGCCGAAAGAGCTGTGGTGAATGGAGTTAAATCCAGTTGGCAGCTGGTCACAAGTGGTGTTCCCCAGGGCTCTGTGCTGGGAGCTGGGGATGCTGATTGATGGCTACCCGAACATGAACCAGCTTGAGCCCAGGCAGCCAAAAAGGCCAACAGCACCCTGCCTGTATCAGCAATAGTGTGGCCAGCAGAACCACGTCAGTGATCATCCACCTGTACTGGGCACTGGGGCTGCCACACCTCGAATCCTGTGTTCAGTTCTGGGCCTCTTACCGGAAGACACTGAGGTCCTAGAACATGTCCAAAGAAGGGCAGTGAAGCTGATGAAGGGTCTAGAACACAAGTCCTATAATGAACAGCTGAGGGAACTGGGCCGGTTTAACCTTATTGATCTCTACAACTGTGTGAAAGGAGGTTGTAGTGAGGTGGGGATCAGTCTTTTCTCCCAAGCAACAAGTGACAGGACAAGAGAAAATGGCGTCAAGCTGGACCAAGGAAGGTTTAGACTGGATATTAGGGAAAATGTCTTCACTGAAAGGATTGTCAGTCGTTGGAACAGGTTGCCCAGGGAAGTAGTGGAGTTGCCATCCCTGTAGGTACTTAAAAGGCATGAAGATGCGGTGCTTACTTAGGGACATCGTTTACTGGTGGACTTGGCAGTACTGGGTTAACTGTTGCACTGGATGATCTTAAAGGTCTTTTCCAACCTATGTGATTCTATAATTCTATTATTACATTAACACTAAGAATACTCACAGAGAGCAGGGCTTTCTTTGGCTTGACACACATACTTTTTACATCAGACCGACAGGGTTGAATTTCATTTTGCTGTGGTTCTTAGAGGGATGCTAGGGCAAATGGTCAGCTCTTTCAGTGAATATAAATATGGAAAGATTAAAACACTTTCTGGTCTTCCTGGAGAATGATCATGTAGATACAGAAGTCTGGGAGTGACTTCCTGGACTGTTTCATCCTTGGAGTCAACTAAGATTGGAGATAGAGGTGTCCATGTAAGGTAATTGATTGGCTGTTGAAATATGTAAGGATTAGGGATGTTTTGTAAATCAGAACCAGGATTTGGAGGAGAACGGAAAAGAGAGCACAGGTAGGATTGCAGCCTTCTTGCAATGCAGAATTTCCCTCTACCAGCTGCTGTAACTGCACCATATGACATTGCTTTAAAATTAGTGCAAGAAGCATGAATCACAAGCAGCGGTGGAAATCCTTCTGCCCCAACCCAAAGGAGGCAGCAGCCATGGGGCAGAGGTATGCAACGTAGCAGCATGGCATGGCAGCAGGATGGATGAAGCTGTCTCACTAGCTGAGACGCACAGTGCTATTTTTGGCAATTGAACTGTGCGGTCAGCGGTGAATCTGGTCTGATGCAGACTGGCACACTGCACTGCTGAGGCTCATATGGCAAACACTGCTGCTTGGTGTATATTCTTGAATTGTTTCTCTCTTGCCATGCCTCTGACTTTGTTAGCTGTTTTTAATTCTCTCTCTTTTATGCATATAGTGAAATGTCTGCAATGCTGTGCTGCCTGTACCACTGGGAAGGAACAAAACTTTGCTGTAGATACTGAAATATTGGCATACATCCTACCATCCTAAAAAGTTATGCCGCAGTTCAGCCTAGACAGCAGAAGCCTGCTGCTACTCTGTGTCTGGACAGGCCGGTAAGTTATTCTGGTTGTGGTTTCTACACACTTTATTTTTAGGAAGCTCCCATTGTGGTGCTTTTACCCCTGCCTAATGTAAAAGGGTAAGCCACCTCTAATCTGGTTATTAGAGCATCATCCAGCTCCACAGGCCAATGAAGAGTCAAAAGCACATTTAATACCTGAACCTTGCTGCTGGCCCCTGACTGTGGCTGGTGCTTGCAGGGAATCCAAAGCAGCTGCGCAGAGAGGAGCTCTGATGTGTCTGTGCAAAAGGCAGGCAAGGGCCAGAGGCCAACTGTTTCTCTGAGTCGGTGGCATTTCTTCCAGGAATTTCGCTGCATCGTGACTCAAAGGTCATCTTTCTCTTGGCCAGGGAAAGATGCTGACCCTGATCCCACCACCGCTCTGGGGTACTTGCTCAAAGGCATTGATCTTATGATGTGGGTATAGAGAGGGAGGGGGGATTATTTCCAGTTCAAAACATTACCAGGAAAGGTCTGATAGGTCCCTTCTAAGGAGGTTTCTCCTTAAATGCTGGTGTCTCATTTCCCCCCATCAAATTCCCCACAGGGTCATCATGACCATTAATCTTGCTCTGGTGGTTCACGCCGCCCTGGCCTGCACCCCTCCCCACTGGGGAGAGACTTCCTGCGTCTGATTCAGTGCTGCACTGGGACCAGAGCGAGCAGATGGAAACAGAAATGGACTCGGCTCATGAATCGCATCCTCCCTGTGCACATTGACATGGAGCAAAGTTCTGCCCTGCTCCACTATGCCACGCTTATCTATGTGTTGCACACTTACACCGCAGCATTCCAGGCTTTTTCAACAACTGCTGCTCCAGGCTGGCTTGCAGCACGGAGGCTTGTGTTTAGGGAATGGCAGGCTAACTTCCAGCACAGGGATCTGTAGGACTCATATTACAGTGCTTAGGAAATACCCATAAAATATCAGCTCATTACACACACTTGGTAATGGAGGTACATCAACAATGAGTCAGATTTGCTGTTTGTCATTGCAGCTCACAGTTGAAGCACTGTGAATAACTGCGTGGCTTCCTTGGCTGCGTTGTGTACAACAGGGAGAGGAAAACACGGGGGTGGTTAATGTGCTTATGGCTTTGTTTAAAGCAGTTCACTTAAAGCAATGAATCTTCTGAAGTGCCTCCGACCAACAAGGTGCCTGGAGCACCAAAACTAACTCAGTGGATGAATGCTGAAATCTTTCCCTGTGTCTTGTGCTGGCTTTTCATGATATGTTCCTTTAAATAAGTAACAATTGCCTAAGAAATTTCCTTTTGAGTGGAAGTCTGTGAGTGTGAGTGTTGTATCTGAAAGGTGAAACCAGCTAATTTTCTCTAAAGATAGACAAAGGAGGAGTTTTAGGTGTTTTTTTTGAGAATACTGAACTGAATAAAATGGGGGGGGGGGGGGAGAGAAGGGGAGGAGGAAAGGAAGCCTGTTTTAAATCAGTTCTCAGTTCTGTTGAGAGTGGCAGGTAGTGCAGTTTCTTTTATCCACACCTCAGAAGGAAGGAAGAACACCTTTTAGTCCTGGGTGGAAGATGTACTATTTTTTCCCCCTCCTGTGGCACAGCCTATGGGTGCAGTCCAAATCCAGTTAATTGTCAAACTGCTTCTATGGGCATAAACTGTTCATAGGAAGGTTATTAATACATAGGGACTTGTAAAGAGCTGATACTTGTACTGACAGGAGAATTAAAAGACAGGGGAACATATCTGACAGGCACATGCTTTCCTTGCACAAGACTGAAGAGATGACAGCATTTATCCAAGCGGATATGGCGCTTTTGTCTCTAGATTCACATGTTTACACTACAGTCTTTGCAGTTGCATGACTGGCCATGTTGTGCTATCTGTAAAAATATCTTTTGTCCCTTTAAATGTCACTTACCATCAAATCAGAGAAAAACTTAGAAACCAGTGTTGACATTCATACAAACAGATCCAAAAAAGATTTTGGGAAGGTTCCACTGATAAAAACTTTGGCCTTAATTTTGCAGTTGGATGTGTGTGGGTAGATGTCTGCGTTCCTGCAGAGCATCTCTGACTGCTGGGAGAGGACACGTGTGGTTTGAAGTCAGATATTTGCCTTGCTTTTTTTTTTGCTGGAAAGCATCTTAGTGAGGGCTTTTGAAAGGCGGTCAGACAACTGAAGAGCAAAAAGCCACCAGTTCTCACTGGGAACTGTACTTCGTAAGTGTCTTGGGCTTTTTGGAAACTCTAACATTGCTTTATTATTCAAGGAGTATTGCCTAAATATAATATTCCATTTTTCTCCCAAACATTTACACTCTTCCACTGCACTAAATCCTACCTTGTTACTAATCATGAGATCCAGAATTTTACCAGCAAGTATTCATGTAAGCCCCTAATCTTCAACCAACTAGACACCAACCAGAAGGAAGATTAGCCTTGCATGAAAATACATCGAAATCCATAGGGTTTGCATAGGTGTGTTGCATATGCAGTGAAATCTTGGAGGATGCAGAATTGAATAAATGATCTAAAAATAAAATCATGTTTAACTGAGTCTTGATTTTCTCTCAAATCTTTTTAATGGCAAACCAGGTATTAAAATAATATTTGACGCTTAGTTTCAGATATTAGGACCTGTGGTGTGTGTCTACACCCAAGCTTTTCCTTGGCAGTAATGAGAACTGAGTCAACACAGTTTCTATGAGGTCTGTGACAGTGAGTTTTAAGTGAGAACACAGCACTTCTATCTTTCTTAAAGATGCTGCTACTAGAAAATGCCCTAGAAGTTTGTCCTGCCAAAGAGGCTGTTTGTCCTTCTGTCAGTGATACATGTAGGAGCTGTGCTCTCAAGAGGCGTCTGTGCCGAAAAGATTTCTTCCCTTCTAGGCTTTCCAAGGTCATGCTTCAACACGAGACTTGAAAATCTTAAATGTCAGCAAACAGTTGGACAATCTGTTAAGCACACTCGGAATCTAAGTAAATTGCCTTTTTTTTTCCATCGCTGTGTGAGCTTAAAAGTGTAGAGAAATTCCACCAACTTTGCTACCAAATTTCGTGTAGCCCGCTCTTCTGTTGTAGTGACTTTTGCATATATGCCCAGAGCACTCAGCCTATCTCTCTGGTTACATTTGCCATTCTTTGGTGTTTTCAGCATTTCAGAAGTCCCTCTTGGGTTGAATCCTAGTGAGTTAATGGAAAAGTCCTGTTGACTGTATTGGAAGCAGGAACTGGCTTTTAAGACTCTTCCTAATCTGAATTTAGATGCTGACTGTGATTCACAGCATACGCAACTAGAAGGGTAATAACAACCCAGTAATGAGGGTTAACTGTCACTCTTAAAAGTGAAATCAGTGTGCAAAGTAGATATGTGTGCACACCCCCTCTGTACTCCATTATCCACTGGTTTCTGAGATCCTTCTTTAGGATAGTAATGGCACTTTGCCAAGAAGGCTCAAGAGCTGTCACTTCGAATATAAAAAAGAAAAAAAAAATCCTAAGCTTATTAGATGGTTTAAACTGGTGTTTAAGGTCAACCAAAGCAGAAGAAAATGCTCAGTTGGTGTTCAGTCCTGTTGATAAATTACAGCAGCTTCAAACGCGTTAAGTACAAGTCTGATATGTGGTGATGCCCCTTCTGTGGCTATATAGAAATCACCTCTCAAGTAGCACATGGCTAGTGTGATCCAACACCAAATGACAGGCGAAGTTTAGGGCACTGCTTTGAACCCTCAGATCACCAGAGCAGAGTTTGCCCTTGCTCTGAAGGTGAGCTCATGGGCTGCACGTAATGACAAATAAAGATGATTCCAGCTAATCTTGCTGGCTGGGATACTTTCCTGGCTTCAGACCAGGCACAAGAAGTGTTGCTCATCTCATATGTATGGACAAAGAAAGTAGGGGAAAAGGAAAAAAATATGCTTCAGGAAGAAGCTTTCAGAAGTACTAAGTACTGAAGAAACCGGAGTAATTTTTACTTCAGAAAAGAGGTGAATTTGGACTGTATGCCACACACAGATATGTGCATACTGCCACTGGAATATAATGGGGACTCCATCTGCTGTGAGTAGCAAGACTGAGCTTTGCACAACATGAAAACCAGCCAATGGCTCCACTGTCTACAACATGTTTAGGAAAACTGCTCTGTTGTACTCAGCTTTCCATATTTAACAGAAAAGACTGCATTGTCCTTTCCAGGCCCAGCTTGAATGCAAGCTCATAAATATGGCTAATACTGCTCTCTTGCTTCCACAAGTTTTCCTTACAGTCCCTACTTACTAAAATGTTAAGTCACTAATTGAAATTCCACCTCCAGTGGCACAGCCGTCATCGGCTGTCCCCAGGAAATCAGGCTGAGCAATGACAGCAAAAACATTGTGATGAGCTTTCCTATGCTCTCCTGGTGTTTTTTGAGAATTTTCCGTCATTTTGTCCCGAGAGATCAGTGCTGCTCTGTAAGAAAGCTCAGTTGTGCCTTTGATTCTCTATATCAAGCAAAACATAACATCATTTAAAACAACTACCAAAATCAGACACTAGTCCTTGGATAGTTTGGGAAGCGCCTCTCTTAATAATACTTCTTTTCAATGATTCTGTGACTGAAGCAGCAATGAGTTACCATGACCATATTGACATATATATTTAGATATAAATTGTTTTCCACAAACGAGATTTGAACATGCTTTTACGAGAAGGCGTGGAAGCTGTAGTAGTAGGGGACTCAGTTGTACCAATAATTAGCATTCTAAAATTCCTGTTTTTTTAATAGGCACATATTTACATGCACACCCCCTCACATACACATGCAGAAAAACATGCAGGCAGTCTTTGCAGATTAACAGAACTCTCTTCTCATGTCATCAGCATTGTTAACAATGCTTTTCCACGCTCACTGTCATTACTGGCTTTAGTGACTGAGACACTTGCCATACGCTGGCTTTGACCCCTTTTCTTGACCATGAGATTCCTTTACCATTTGAAGAATTCCACCTCCGTCAGGTTTGACTTCCGTGGAATTGCTCCCAGTTTCCACAGTTTGAGGCAGGCAGTGATATTTTGTAGTTCTGAAATTGACTGGGAGGAGGAGGAGGAAAGAGGAAAAAACCACAAAAGCAGAGGGGAAGGAGGCAGGCAATACAGCAGACAATGTAGACTGTTTCTTAGCATCATTTAATGGCTGCTTTGAATGGCTGAGAAATGACACCAGAAATTTTACAAAGGCAGAATATGTGTTTTGGTGTATAATTATATGGTTATAATGTAGAGATAGGGAAAATTAAAAACCTTAAGTTCTCTCTCTCTCTTTTTTTTGTTGTGTTTTGTGTTACAGCTATTTCATGGATCATAAAGCATTATCCATGACAGGATTTGGAAATTACTTGTTTTGTTGTGTGGTTGGGATTTTTTATTATTATTATTTCTATCTTGCATCGATATCTACAGATTGTTGCTGTGTATTTGTTGAGAACAACTCAATGACAGCTGAAGACCAAAACAGGTCAGCACCAAATCCTGATGCAGGTACCGACAATGAATGCAGCTGCAGTTCCAGGACAGGCAAACGCTATGTGATTAAGGCGGCCAGGATTTGGCCCAGTACACATTTCTTTCAGTGAGTGGCAATCTCTCATCTGATCCATGTGGTCATTTTGTGAAGCAAAGTACTAAATTTCAAGCCTAGTAACTTGCACATATGTCCCTGCCACCCACCAGGGACTAGTAAGATTCCAGTTTGAACAGGCACTCTTGGTTTAGCTTGCCTTGTACTGAGAGGTATATGAGCATGCTTATTTAAGTGAGATTTGGGAGAACAAAAGCTAATTAAATCCCACCCTTCCAATACAATATATATTTTTTCAACCCTGAAGCAAATTTTCTATGTGTGTTTTGGCTTTTAAACTCAATAACCTGCAGGCATCAACCACGTCAACAAAGAAATGGAAAGCTCATTATTACACCATTAGAAGGTTTAAAACCAAAAACCAGAGGCTATAATAACAGCAAATGGGATATCAAAGACATGCCTTCTACTTGATCCTTTCACTTAATTCAAGAAGGAGGGATGCTGTGAAGGTTGTTTTACTGTGCCGGTTCACTCTCCAACCATCACAGTAGGTAGAGGGTGTAATGGCTTTTGTTGGATATTATTGTAGGTTTTTATTCAACCAGATAAACAGAAGAAAATTTGATAGTATGACTTCCAGAGGTAAAGATATGCTGCTGGGCCATGTAAATGAGCATTCACTTCCTGCTCAGTCTTACTTTGGCAGTGTATGCAATGACTGTGCCACATGAATTTCATAGAGCAGTTTATTTAGTTTTACAGCTGGCTCAGAGATTACAGTATGCATTTAACTAAAAACCTGTTTTCTAGATTTTGGGCTGTTGGAGGTCATTTAGGCTATTCTGTCTGTATGAACTCCTTAAAAAAAAGATTCCCTTCTGCACTCAACTTCCTATTCTCTGTTCCTTGCTAGTCCCTTTGGACTGTATTATTTTTTTCCACACAATCCCCAGTCTTGATGTTTGTAATAGTGGAAGCTTTTTCCTACAGACCTTATTTTCTAAACCTTCTATTATTTTTGTGACCTTCTGGGATACTTTCCATTTCACGAGCATTCTTTGGAAGAATGATCTGATACAAAGAAAGGGTCTTACAGGACATGTGTTTCCACCCTGACACCCTGTCTGTTTAATCCTGCAGTCCTCTTCCCCATGCTCACGCAGGTACTGTGTGCAACCCCAGTTTGTACCCATGGGAGCATGGTGCTTTCTCAGAGGTAGGCAGGTTGCAGAGTCAGATGGAGTGTGCTGGTTTTGGACTACTGAGGACGCTGCCGCCAAGAGTAAAATGCCTCTGTCTGCCATCCAGCTGTTTCTACATAAGCAACAGTTTTAAGGCTTTATCTGCACCTATATCCTCTCAAGGAAGTCTCCTGTATTCTGCACTATCATTTTCCTATGAGGAAAAAAATCTGCTTGGAGTAGACCCTTTTGGGGACTCAAAGTTCCCCTGAGGAATGTGGTCCTGAACCAAAAGCATCAGGTGCAGCTGATCCCAGTAGAACTCGGAGTTTATGAATTGGTTGAGGAGGGTAGAAGGATCTCTGGCTAGAAGCCAATCCAAGGCAGGCTGGAGGCTTAGAGCACTGTCCTATCTGTTCTGATTTCTTTGATGTGTAATGGTTGCTGAGTTGTGCAGAGTGTGGTTGGGGCCCTTTCTGGTTAAACACAAACCGCAGGTATAAAATCTGAATTGTAGAAGGGAAACATACTTTTCAGCTGCTGGGCCTGGACCTATGGGAACCCCCAACATTTTACATGATTTCTGTGTGCTCCAGGTAAGTATACTGATGCTATCCTTCAAAAGGCAAGCCCTAGAAATCATAGCTGGCCGGTGTGTCTCATAAAGCCCTGCCATGTGGTCTTTGCTTGTCACAAGTGAAAAGTGTGGTTGGTGTTTAGGACACTTACAGAATAAACATCAGCAACAGTCCATGCACCTTTGATTCTGAGACATGGCAGTTATATTTAGAAATACTGCAGACTGAACTTGTTTCCCAAGGTTTGTTTCTAACCCTGTGGATGTTTTAAGAATTGCCACGTGCCCTACTGAATTTTCCAGTTCAGGTGTGATGGGATCAGTAATGCTAGCTGATGTCTGTGCCTATGTAGAGGCACAATGCTTGATTGTTATGAATGAAACCTGTGGGTACCAAACAGCATAGGAATTTTGTACCATCTGTTAAATCGAGGAATTAATTTGCTTTTCACTTCCAACACACTGTCAAAACAAACTTATATCTAAACCTTCAGCCTATGGTAGTCTTGGTGGGCAAACCCCATGTAATCTGTGCAAAACCAATGATAATTTCCACTCCCTGCAGACTGAAAACCGAAAAGGTTTGGATTGCTTTAATGGCCATGATGAGACACAAGAACAGCATCAGTTCATCTGTGCCTGAGTGCTTTACCACAGACACAGCGTTGGATTGATGGCAAAAGTGTGTGGCAGCAATTACTGCCACGAGAATTACTCTGGGAGGAAGCATAAAAAAATCATTTAACTCTCTCACTTACCACTGTAAGTTAATTTGGACACGCTATATTCCCAGCACAGTTATAAATTTAAAAATAAGAACAGCCAGGGCTGCAGCTGAAAAGGGACTGGATGGTGCAACTGATCAAAATGTGCTCCAGCGTATACTGGAGTATAGTTTACATAAAGCTGCCTTTTAAATCTTACGCCTTTCTTTCTGGAACAAAATATGGTACTTCCAGCCTACAATATGAAATGAGTCATAATATTGCCATTCTGCTCCCAGCACAACTGGAGCATACCTATGGTATGAAGTGGGAGAAATATTTGGCAAGAAGAAAGCTCCAGAAATTTTTTATAGACTGTCAAGACATGCTTAATAAATGAAGAGTGTTATTTTCTTCTTGCGTAATTCAGACTTTCTTCATTCTGGGGTTGTTTCAGCAAAACACACAAGTGTGTGCTTATCTTTAATTACTGTTTAAACCCAGATGACTGTTAACATACTTATAGGAAGGACTTTCCTAAGGGTTAGGCTTCCTGATGCGCATGGAGACAAACATATGCTTACACCTGCATGGGGGCTGAATGAAGTCTCATTGGTAGATATGGAGGGTGACTGTTAGTGGCAGAAAGCACATGAGGTTGCAATGGTCTGTGGTCCTTAATCCTCTATTTCTGCTATTTCCCTCAGGACAGATTTCAACAATCTCCATCACTTGTGTGAGGATGGACACAGCCAGGCTGTGAGAAACAGCCTGAAGAGGAGTAAAGGGAAAGCCTGGTTGCCCAGCTGGAAAGGTTTTGGGGCACAGGATGAAATCCCCAGCTGTGACAACAGGCATGTTGCCTTCAGAAGACCATATTTCAATGAACAGATGCTGAAACACAGAGAGAAGTAATCATGATGTATATGGCCAGCTGGGAAGTGTTTTGGCAAAGGAAAAAGGGCTTAAACTTCGAACTCTTCCAGGTGAAACATAAAGGCAGGAGCAACTTGTGTGCACATGGAATGGCAGACGGGGTGGCGTGTGGGTAAAGCTTTGGTCTGCGACACAGTTGATTTGCCCTTGATTCCTGCTCTGCAGCTGTGTGACCCTCCCAATGCCAGTGTTTCCCTCCAAATAAAACATGAGTATTGACACTAATCTGCTTTTATGTAAAACCCATGAACTCTCATATATTACTGTGCTTATACTACGGACTGTTTATGCGTCAAACTTAATATTTACTTAATATATCCTACTACTTCATATTAAATACTGTTACTATTAACTGCTTGGATGCGTCATGCCCTTAGGGCTATAATAATCAAGATAGTCTAAAATGACAGTGGCTCATTTTATTTTTCATCATTCAGTAGTGTGCAATGAATTGTTTAACATTAGGCAGTGTATGCATTATTAGGCTGTGGTCATATACGAAATGTGGGTTTTGACCAAACAGCCCAGAAATCTCTCTTGCTCTTGGTAATGAGAGCTCACAAAACTGGAGAGCTGATGAACATTTGAACATTTGAACTCTCCAGAGTGTGAAATAATAATGTCCAGCTGGTGCTATTTCTGTGGGGAAATGGCAAAGATACAGTGAGCAAATGGAAAAGATACAAGAATCAAACCTTATTTATACCTCACCAGTGCGAATCACTGAGAAACTGGTTTGGATTGGTTTTAAGAGGATTTCAGAGCAAAGGGGTTTCTCAAAATCTCTTCCCTTTCAGAACAGTGACATTCCTCTGTGAACACAGGATCTTCGGACTTTGAGTTTGGGAGCAGATTCTGAAAACTGGAAGGCTTGACCACTGATAAGACCCTCTGGAGAAATTAAGATGAGAAAACTGTCAGGAATTGTATGCCTATATATCTCTTCAAACTCCTTAAGTTAAAATGCTAAATGATTACTGCTATGTTTGTAAGGCAGCTGAGGGTGTCTGGGCAGACTCCCTGTTGTTTAATAACGAGATGGATGAAGTCAGACACCTCACAGGATATAGCTGGTCAATGATGGATTGGTATCCAGAAAGCCAGTGTTAAAGCAATCTGGGGGCTGGTTATGGAGAAATTATAAGTCTTGTAATAGCAGGGAAACACTGGGGACAATTTAGTTTGATCCTATGTGTAATTTCATCATCGTGCTTAGTATTCACTTTGTAATTCTTTAACAAGGTGAAACAATAATTTCAAGAGCAGTCTCAGGGCTGTATCCTTTTGAACAGTTCTCCAGCCTGTGTTGCCATGTATGTTCTCTCACTTGGAAAAGCTCTTTCCTTACCTGAGAGTATGTAGCAAACTGCAGATTTTTTCAAATCTGCTTTCCTTCACAAACACTTTTCTCCGGAGTTTTTCCCACCCCTGTTCCTTCAGACATATTGATCTCCATCGGTTAGGATCTCGGGCTTTTAAAGCCAGCTACATGTCTGGGATATATACACTCTGGAGTTCCAAGAGGGCAGAGGGAGGTATTTCTAGAAACAGCAAGATGATAGAAAGAAAATCTAGTCTTGGCTACCTTATTATAAACTCAACCCATATATATTATATATATGTGTGTATATATGTGTGTGTATATATATATATATATATATATATATTCCCCCCCACCCCCAGAAATGAGGTTTCCCATCTGTTGATGGTGGACATAAATCCCATTGGATATTGAAGACGCATCTGGAGTGTATCCATTGCACTCTCTGTGTCAGTGATCATCACCCATTTACCAGATATTTTTGCTGACCTAAGGGAATCTGTGGTCTTCCCTCCAAATGGGTGATTGCACAAATTGTGGTATGTCTAACATCCTCTTCTACAGCTACTAAGTCTCTAATACTGAGACTCCTGCTTAGCATTTGTGTTTCTATAGCTAAAGGTTTAATCAGCATCCGAATGAAACATTTTATAATCTAATGGGGTGGTGCTGAGGGATGGGCTTACTGCCATCGGGCAGAGAAGACCCTGATATCTGCAAGAGGACTTTTGGCCATGTAAGAACTGAGAGCCTTCAGCAGCTCAGGAAGCTGAATGAGGGAATTTGAACCTCTTGGGAATCAAATGAGTGGAGGGATTTTTCCAAGGAACCCAAAATGCTTATTTTCAAGCTGAATTTGAATAAAGTAGCCACCTCTACAAGGTGCCTTCAAAAACTCTGACTTAAGTTTTCTTAAGAGACAGAGGAAGATGTGTATTTTCCATCCTCTCATATCTGGCCACAGCTTGAGGTGCCCAGACAAGAGAGAAAACTCTTCCATCCAACTACATTTTTTCTACTCCAAAATGACTGTATTATACAGCATGAATGCCAAGGTCCAGGTTCCCTCTTGGCTTTGAACATTTTATTCATGGGATCTGCCTTGACTTTCTGGTTCCTGTTACTGTTCTCTCTTATTGTTGCTGGTAAAGTCTGGCCCTTACTGGGATTATTGCAGAGTTGCTTTTCTCTGAGAAGGTATTTGGGAGATTTTCCAACAGCATAGTGCCCCTGCCCCATGCCAAGATGGGATCTATATTCCCCTGCTGATGACCCTCTTTTCTTCTGTATATACTAATAAAACCTTGGAGAGAAATAAAGCTCATTTACTAGCCCCCAGAACTAATAGGGGTTGCATTTGTGAAAAGGTGGCATTAGGACTGTTGCCTTTATTATCAAAAGGCATCTATGCATACATTTTTGAGGAAAATTCCCTGAAGTGGAAACTATAGGTACTTCTGTAACTGCATATATAAAGTAATGTAACAGAGGAAGAAATCTGGGAATCAACATCTCCAACGTATGGCTTCTCTGTAATCTAATAAGTCTTTCAAAAATAGATCATGCAATTATTATTATATGAACATTTCCTTCCGTCTCCCGCTAATATGTAAGGGGAAAATTATTATTTCCTTCTTGAGAATTTATTTGTTGTGTGTCATAAATATCTTCATTCTGATTTCCTGGGAGAGTAGCAGTTTGCACAGAAATGCATTGAGGAAATTGTCTTCTTCTTTCCCTTACTCTATTCATCTACTTGTTGGTGTTTTATTATATGCCACACATTCCTTCACTTCAAGGGTTTCCTGAGTTAGATTTGCTTGGCCCCAACTCTGTGAGCCTTCCAGATGAACCCAGCAGTTTGTGTGGGTTCATAGTTAACCTTCAAAAGCATCGCTTAAATATTATTTCCTCTGTTTTCAGTTTCAAAATGTATTTACCACCATTTCCTCATACTGAAGATCATCAGAGTAAAAGCCAGTATTATGGCAATAGGCATAAATATTTACAGCTAATAGAGGCTGTATCTAATCTCAGGTACCCACACTCACCATGCTCACTAGGAAATGAAACCAGTCTCTTTCAGGTTATGTTTCCAGCTCTTCTATGGCAGAAATATACTAGGCACCATTGGCGGTGCCTTTTCATTACCTCTGATGACTCTGTTTTTATTCTTGCCTGACAGCTCACAGCAGGAGCACATTAAAATGGGTTGCCCATATAGAAAGTCTGAAATTCAAACTTCTGAAATTCAGACACCCCAAATGAACTTACTTAGGTCAGATGTAATTCATACTAAGACAGGATTTTGAGCCCTCTGTTGAGAAGCTCCTGGGAAGGACAGAGTGTTTTAAACTCTGGAATAAATCCTTTCTATCAAACAACAGCACCTCGGTTTGTTAAGGTGACAGGTGGTAGAAATGCAGCTATATAGGGGGAATACTGGAAGTGATCAGACTTTAAATGATCTCAAAACCTGGAATATAGGTTGAAATTCAAGTTCAGACTTATTGCACATAACTTAATCCCCCTAGCCACAATAATGTCCTTCCTAACTTTATATAGCATGAGCTCCCAATCAGGTCCTTTACATATATTCACTCCATAATATACAAGCGGCATTGCTAGAATGTAGCCACAGACATGTCCCTCCATTTCCACTGGGCATCACAGATGAAGTCCTGTTCCAGTGTCACTAACTCTGGGAAACACTCCCTGGAGCAAGATTGTGTTTGGTGGAGGGAAAATATACTTTGAAAACCTTTGAGAGCTCTTGGAATAACTTCCTTCTTCTGGAAATCAAAAGTATGTGGTCTTATTAATCAGAAATGTGGATTTATTAGTCAGTAATGTGATGACAAAAGTCATCAAAGAAGAGGAGAAAAACCCCGCTCTGTAGGTAGCCTGTACCAGAGATATTAAAGGCACAGTGAGTGACAGTTTGAAGACTTTTCTCCTAAGAGTTTGCCTGGTTCTACCATTAGGTTTGCCAAGGCTTGCAACGATTGCCAACCTCTCCCTGCAACGGCTGCAGCTCTTGATGTTGAAAGAGCCTAAAACCACACCTGAACTCACATTATTTGAGGTATTTCCCTTGGAAATTTTTGTCTATTGCACAAACATTTCTTTTAAAGGAAGTGGGAGTAAGCCTGCCCTTGGATAATAATGATTACAATACAGTAACTGTAAAACGGATAACAGTAACCAACTAGAACTGGCCAGTGGGAAGATAATTCTGCTTTGTGACAACTTATGAGGTTTTACAATTTGTTTTCATTTTACAATGGAATGGAAACAAAACCTTCAGATACTATGTTTTCAATTTAGGTCTTTCTTGCTGCACTGTCAGAAATAACCAAAGGGCCCTGGACCTCAAGAATTTGTCCTTCCAAGTATTTAAAAAATGCTTCAGCTTTCATGAATCAGCATTTTCTCCTGGTGGGATAGTTCGTCAAAAATGCTCTGGCAAGAACTTTTGCTAACCCCAAAAGATCAAAATCATGAGTCATATTGCCCAAAACATAGTTGTTACAAGTCATTTGGTTTATGATTTATGGGTTGCTTCTGGACTGTCTTCTCCTAAGCATACCTTTCCCCTCCATCCTCTAAGGATGTACACTGCTTTCCCACCCTCATTTTCCTGGGTTCTTTTTTTGTTTGTTTTCGTTCAGCTCCTTGGCTCCTCTGACCTTCAACAGCTTACATGCAATGCTGAGCCATTTTTTTATTGTATGTGTGGCAGGAGTTTGCCAGGAAAGACATGGCTGCTGGATGATCTCTGCAATGTCTGTAATAGATAGTGGTCACTGAGGGGTGGTCCCATGGCTGTACTGCAAAAACCTGACTGGCTGCGCATTGGTTTTCATTCATCTCAGATGGCATTTTCCATTGGGCAGAGTTGACATCTGTCAGAAGGCAAGAATATCTGCTCTCATGTCTTGGCTGGCTGCAGCCCTCACCCTCTTGACAGTGCTTGAGGAAATCAAGAGACACACGGTAATAATTATCAGTGACTGTGGGGCAGCCACAATGTGTGCAATGTCTGTGGCTTGGTTCTGGACCAAGCTAGCTCAGAGATGGCTCTGCAGGACCCATATCTAGTTCTGGGCAGCTCCATGTCCCATCCTGCATCAAGGCGTACTTTGCAAGGACAAACTTTCTTTTTCTCTAATATTTGAGGTGGGAAGACCCTATTCTTTGAGAAAAATAGCAGTATGGAAAATAAATACCAAGAAAAGGAAACGCAGTTACTTATTCTGAAAGATGGAGGGAACTGTAGTAAAGGGGATCAAGACCTGGAAGGACTTAATGTGGTGGAAGGTACAAAGTGCTCTCTAGTTAGGTGCTCTTTATATGAGTTGTCCCAGGCACTTCACTGCGACATACTGTGAATACACTTAGCCAGGGACAAGGATCCCTTGTGTCCTCAGCAGTTTCCACCCTGTTAAGCATAATCTCAAAATATTTTTTTCCTTGTAAAATTGTTGCAAGACTTGTTTTTTTTTTTTTTTTATTATTAATCTCTCACATTCATGCATTTAAATAGATGGCAGGGGAGAGAAACCATAATCCATATGGTTGGGAGCACCATATGGAGACAAAAGTTATTCCTGTTCCACCATTTTCTTGGCATTGATTTCCTCTGACAAACATTATTTCAGATTGGGGACCTCATTCTGTATTCACACTCCTTCTTACTCCTTTCTTACTTCCTTGGAAGCATCAGGAGGGACTTACAGCATTGTTACAAGGAGCTCTTTACAGGAAAAGAAATAAATTCAGCGATATGTTTCAAATAATGGAAGAATGAGTTATTTCACCATTTTAGCAATTTCCCAGGAGGGAGAGTTGAGGGTGAAAATGCACTTAACACTCTAAAATATTAAAATAACAAGAACCACAGCAACCTCACCCCTCTGGACTTCAACCAGGCTGAATGGTTTAGGTAAATTTCCAGAAGATGTCCAAGTGGCACACTTCATCAGAGAATATTTCTATGCATGGCAAGGGAAATTCTCTGTATTAATGAGATCATGCACTGGCTCAGCTAATTTGGAGTCCTTCCATAAGTCCTGGTTTGTGGAAGATTAGCTGAGTATTTTTTGGAATATGAACTCCCCTTCTAATGTTGAGTTTGAGCCTATTTTTGTGGATAGTACTCCTGGCAAATTGCTTTCTTAAAGCTTTATTTCACATGTATTTTTTAACGAGAGATGTTACTCACTTGTACTCCTGGAACAGGCTTAAAATATTCTAAGCAGTAACTAGAAGGCAACGAAATACAGGGAATTGTACTTGATTTTGAGATTTACTGGTTACATACATAGAACAAAGCACATCAGCACTTGTGAAGGTAAAGGATCATTCTAAGAGCTTGAAAAAAGAGCATACAAATACTCTTCTAGATTTTGTTAACATTTTTGTTAAAAATTTTAATGGCAAGTTTTCAGGGGTTAAACTAGATAGAAATTACAATCAGTTCTATAGTATCCTTTGTGTTTTGATATAGTTGAAAAGGTCTATGTGTAGTTATAAATAAACAAAGACACAATTGCAAAATACCTCTCTAAAGGCATTTTTTAATCTACGTGTAGATAGACCCTGAGTCCTCAGTGAAATTTCTGTGTCCATATGGACAATGTGAGAAGCAGGATTGTACAACCCGACCTGTCAATAGCAGCACTCCTCTCTAAGCTCAAATGGCTAAGACAAAATCCTGGGCATTATTTCCACAAACCATTGCTTGATACATATAGCAAAAAAATAGATGGTTTCAGGAGGCATTTTCAGTGTGAGTTTACTCCAGAGCTGAGATTTCCTGGTGGAAACGCCTCACCTTTTAAATGAAAAACCAGGTTTCTGCATTTTGCTGCTCATGGACAGTGTCTCAAGCGACTGGCCTCCCAGAATTATTGTAGAATCATAGAATGGTTTGGGCTGGAAGGGACCTTAAAGATCATCTGGTTCCAACCTCCCTGCCATGGGCTAATACCTAATCTAAATCTACCCTCTTTGAGCTTAAAGCCATTCCTCTCTGTCCTGTCACTACAGGCCCTTGTCAAAAGTCCAGATTTCTTGTCATCCCCTTTCGGTACTGGAAGGCTGAAAGGTCTCCCAGAGCCTTCCTTCTCCAGGATGGACGATCCTAACTCTTTCAGCTTGTCTCCATAGGAGAGTTGCTCCAGCCCTCTGATCATCCTTTGGACTCACTCCAACAAGTCCACATTGTTCTTGTGTTGGGGACCCCAGAGATGAACACAGCACTGCAGGTGGGGCCTCACCAGATCAGAGTAGAGGGTCAGAGTCGTCTTCCCTGACCTGCTGGTCACACTCCTCTCGATGCAGTCCAGCATACAGTTGGTTTCCTGGGCTGCAAGTGCACTGTCTGCTCATGCTGAACTTCTTGTCAACCAACAGCCCCAAGTCCTTCTCCTCAGGGCTGCTTTCAATCCATTCTCCACACAGCCTCTTATTTGTGCTTAGGATTGCCCCCACCCACATACAGGACCTTGTCCTTGTTGAGCTTTATCAGGTTTGCATGGGCCCACCTCTCAAACCTGTCAAGGTCCCTCTGGATGGCATTAGATTAGTAAAAGACATTGAGTCTGGCTACTTATTGGAGGAAAACATGCTGAGCTAAGCTAGCCGGTTCTGAAACAGAGCTGGGGAGATTGCTCATAAACCCAGTGTCCAAAATAGGGAGGGTCTGGCCTTTGAGGACAAAACTGCTCACAGCAGCTGGACGGCTGCCCACTCTGGAGCTGGAGCATGGGACAGTCCTTGAACTTAAAACACATTTTCCAATCTTATGGGATTTTCCTTACGGTCTGTTCTCAGCAAAGCAGCATTATTACTGTAAATAGATGCTCTTTTTGTCCCATCTCCCAGGGGATAAAAATTAATGTTATGTTTGAACATGTATGTTTTCCCACTCATTGCTGAAGCTGTTCTTGTCCTTAAAGTCTTCAGAAAGCTGAGCATTAGCAGATACCATTAATATCATTACTTCAAAGTTATAGCTGGATGTCTGTGCCAGAGAGTATTTAATAAGTGACGTGGCCTCTGTCCCCTCAGAATTCAGGGGATGGAAAGTAGTTTCAGTGAGTCATCTCAGGCATCCTCTTGCACTGTGGCAGGACCTTGTTCTCCAGCCCCTCTACACATCCCTCTTTAACTCTTTCAGATGCCTAAGTGCTGCCTCCTATGCTCATGACTGGGACTGTTATTTCCATGATAAACTCACATGCTGTCCTGAACCAGGAGTGAGGAACCTGGTACAGCTCTTCCTCTCCTGCTCCCGAGTTATCACCCTCTGACTGTGCCTCCTGTGCCACTGTGCTTGGGAATATTTTTACAGCTGTCTACCTCCCTCCTTTGGGAGTTGTTTTTTTTTTTTTTCCCAGTGCTTCTCCTGTGAGTGAATGGTTTTTCCATCCTTCCCCTCCCCTGAGACCAGTTGGCGTGTTTCATATTTCTGGATTCATTGCTGTGCCAGTCCCCAAGGCAGAAGGGCAAACCTCGGGCAACCTTGCTGCTGGATTTGCTGTTGCACTGGACCCACACTAAGTCTGGGGAGCTGTGCTAGCTGAAATACCAAGTTCTCACGGTCTTTCTTGCCTTTCCCTTCCCTGGGATCCCAACTACACCACTTTGGCTATGGGGACTAGCTGGGCACACCACCTCCCAGCAAGTGCCACAGGGTGCAGATGGCACCTTATCCCCCAGGACTCTTCTGAGCCTACTCTCATATGACGACTTTCCATGCCCACAATGCTATCTGACTAAGAAAAGGGTTTTGCTCTTGTTCATAAATCTGGGAGTATGTATGCTACAGAAGAAATAAATACTCAGGAAAGCCCATCACTGCATAATGAAAACTGTATCCATTTCAGCTGAAGGTGGCAGCAACCACATGGCTGGATCGTATCCTTGGGTCCTCCCTCCTGCTACACCTACCTGGCTGTATCCTCACTGCTGAGACACAATAGATGGTGCTTGGGACTGCAGTAAGAGTGATTCATTCTCAGATAAGGGAGAGCTTTCTTGTCCACCTGGGTATGGGGGAAAGTCATTGGCTGAGGAATGGTGCTTGAGCATGTGGCACATGTAGAAGTTACACTTAAGGTCTAGTCTTTGCATTCAGCCAAGACTGCTGGTAGCATGGCTTGTCTTAGGTGACAAAATTCTGAATTTTAATGGAAGTGGTACTGGATAATAAATAAGGTAAATATTTTTTTTTATTTTTTAGCTTTTAATTATTGGACATTATTTTAAAACCCATTTTCCCTGTTCTTATCTGGGGAAAAAAAGAGAGGTGAATACCAGTTCATTTAATAAATCTGGTCAAGAATTCATTCATTCAGTGTCACTTGGGATAAAACTTGGGGTGGCAATTCATAAAGCTTTAATTCTTCAGTAAATGCTTCCCTAACTTAGCTGAAAGACCCATAGCTTGGAACACAAGAACAACATATCTGAAAGGAGACTTGTGAATGGTCACTCTTAAAAACAGCCTAGAAATATAATAACTTGGATTTTTTTCATTACAAAGATAAATAAGAATTTGACATGAGATGTCATTGCTGTTTAATGACTTTGTCTGAACAGAACAATTGAAGGAAATATGTTTGCTCTTCCTCATCCCTTGCCATTTCCATGATGTCATTAGGTCTGGCCATAACAACTGGAAAGTTAGAACATAGGAAAAGGCACTGCCTGCAGGGCAAAATATACACAGTGGTGCATGATCACGATATGTATTACCAGCACAGACATCAAAGTATCAAGGTTTATCAAGAGAATAGAAAATGAGATTTAAGTTTTAGTAGAGAAATTTTGCATTGACTTACTCAGTAACCAAGCCATTGTAACGATGATTTAGTAAAAAGGCTGCCACATTTGCAGAAATGAAGGAGTTAGTTTGTACATGTCTAGGGATTTTTGTTTTTTAGATTTCTTTGCTAAGTTTTTGTTCTTCTTTCCTGCATGTTGAGCATCTGCTGCTGAAAAGTATCTACCTGGCTGTCAACACACACCTGTTTGAGCAGAACCTGTAAGTGGTTTTGCCTTGTAAGTGTTGTGGATGGCTGGCCACATGAACAGAGCTAATTGCTGATTTTAAGATAATGAGTGGATGAGATTGTTACTTCAGTTGTAGAGATTGTCCTGCATGGGCCAGAAGCCACAGTTTCAGTTTGGTTTTCTCAGTTGATGTCACCTCCTGCAGTGTTTCCCTCCACAAAGAAGTGGAGGGAAAGACTAAGACTGACTGTCTTGCACTAGTGACAAGGAAAGGGTCGTTTCCTCATCACTTCTGCTGTAAACCCTTTTTGTGCTCCATGTCTCTTTGCAGCAGTCCATTGCTACATAAGCAAAATTTCAAAATATGTTTGCCCATCCATTTATCAGAAGAATCATTCCAAAAAGTCACTTTCTACAACACTGAGTACAAGAGTGCTGGATCTGGCCAAATTCACAGCCCAGGGAGTTAAGTCTTCGTCTCTGAGGTAGCAGCGAGTAGGTTTAAGATAATTTACCATTCATCAGACAAAATTTAGGTCTTATCCTGGCCTCTGACAGAAGGTGGTGTTAGCTCACATTTTATTGTGTCTTGCAGAAGTCTTTTTCATTAGCTTATGATAGCACTCAATCTCCTTGATATCTGGTCCAATCTTCCTTTTTCCAAACCTTGTTAAAATTTTGTCCTCTGTAACTTCTGTACAGTAATAAGATCCCTGGGTTAATCACATGCCATGCAAACAAATATCTCTTTTTAAGCCGCTTGACTTTCTCATCTTTCCAACCCATTCCCTCTGGACTGTGACTGACCTTAAAAAATCCCCATCGTAAGGCATCCAAAAGACTAATACACATTCAAATGGTCTAAACTCCTTGCTCAGTATTCTTTGTGTTTCCTATTGCCCTTCAAATGCCACATAGCTAATACAAAATAGTAGACAGAGGGGCTTAGGTGGAATTTAAGGTAGATAAGTCCGGATGAAATAACATGGCTGCTTCATCTATTCTTCTAATTCCTGGCACTATCCTTCCTGATGTGCATTGTAGTTTGCTTATTCTCTACATCTAGTTTTTAGACTGTAAATGTTATTCATGCTGTGCTTGATGCACAAGGATAACTATTGACTGCTGATACTGGATGAAGAAATGAGTTCTCTGCATAGGGCTGCAGCAGCTTCTGGGCTGAGTCCTAGGTGATCAGCAGGATGCTCGTGGGTATGTGAGGGATAGGTGGAGAGCTCTTTTGTGTCTCTTTGTAACATAAAGTTTGTCAGTGTAAAATCAAACCAGGAATGGCAACAGTACAAAGAGAAGCTGTGTAACAAAGACAGAGGTAGGAAGCAGTTCAGGTGCTGCAAACTCCTACCCAGCCACAGCTGCATTTCAGTAATGCCAGGGGACAATAGGGACTTTGTCACCCCAGCGCTCAGACCACTGCTGTAGAAACAATCTGCCCTGAGTAAATAGGATTACAAAGCATGAACACACGTCTGTCTCCAAGGGCTTCGAGTGGATTGTGCACCCGCAGGACAATACAGGGATGTGGGTGAGGAAGAGAGATACAAGCGATAGTTATCTCAAGTCTTTGCATACAGTAAAACACCTTCAGAAGGAAAAGGTCTTAAAGTGCTTGGGGATGTATAATGTGCCTGTTTCATCTGAATGTGGAATAACCATGGAGATTCAGGAAAAAATCACCTTTTTTTTTGGTATGAAGACTGTCTAGACTTCCTGGATGTGAAAAAGCTTGAGGATCACTAGAACTCCTCTGGTTTATGTGACACAAGACAAAATAAAACCTTCTGTGGGGAATCTAAGAATTACCGGTTCTGTAAAATTTATATTCAAAAGAGCCAGCTATGAGAGCCTTTGAATTGCACTGGTGAGTTTTTGTTGTGTTGTACCTTCCATGTTTTATTGAGATCCCTGATTTATTCTGGATGATACCAGGAAGATTGGCAGAGAAGTCCTTTTAGCTCCTGAGAGGCAAAATTAAAATAGCTGTTCTGTAGCTGCTAGTCTAAAGAGCCAGATCTTAAAAGAGTCGCTGCTTTCTTGTCTCATGGATAAAGTTCAAACCTGTACCATCAAAACTGGATGAACATTAAAAGGAAAAAAAGACACCCCACACTGCAAACATCCGTGCAAATAAACATTACAGCTCTCTGCCAGTGCTATTTATAGCTCTTTCAGTTTAATGACCCCAAACATTGCATGAAGGGTTTATCTAATGTGCTACCAAGGCTTTTTATAGGAGACAACTGCCTCAAGAATGTGGTAGTGTGAAGACTCCCACAGCAGCACCCATACAGAAATCGCAGATCTCTTTGGGCAGTCTCTTCCTGTCTAACAAAGTTTCAATGGGGTTTCAGCCATTGCTTACACATAATGGCAAGCAGGACTGAAATCGGTGTGAGTTAGCAATCAATTAAAAATAAGTAGCACATCAAAAGTGTAGAGAGATGTGCTTTTGTGACTGTAAATAGAGAAATTTGGGATGTTACAGTTCCCATCTGTTTTCTGCAATGTCTTGGTTAGTGTTTCCTCCCACATGGGGAGAAGGTGCAAGGCAAAGCTGCTCAATGCATGAGCCATCTCCCTTGGGTGCTCCTGCCTGCCCCAGCCACTGACAGCACCATGATCAATAACATCACACTTCCAACTGCTCTTTTTCATGTGTGGATGTAAGGAACGCAGATTTGAGTCAGTGCTGTGGCATACAGGCATGATATAATATATTTATGGATCTGCAAAGGCGCAAGTGACTGCTATGGCCAAGAGTATTAGTACTGCTGCTATTCTGATAAAAATACCAGAGAAAAAGATTCTTTTCTTGTATGGCTTGCCTGACCAGTAAGGCTGTGATCACTACTCTGAGACACCAGTGAACGCACTGGCCTACTTCAGTGCAAAGTCAGACAAATTAGATTGAATCATCATTAAAGAACAAAATCCGTGTCTGCTAACAGTAATTAACATCTGTCTTCTTCTATATTGCTTTTAATTTGCAGAGCTTCAGTCATGGCTGAACTATTCTGTATGCTATTCATTAGCTGATCACATGCCACTGCTAATTTTTTTCAAATGGGTTCACTATTTATAAATGTTCACTAGTTTGTGCTGACATACGAGGGGAGGGAGGGTCATATTCATTCTATATCTACTTTATGAACAGAACAGAAGAATTCCAGTTGGAAGGGACCTACAGTGATCATCTGGTCCAATTGCCTGACTACTTCAAGGCTGACCAAGTTAAAGCATGCTGTTAAAGCCATTGTTCAATTCCTTCTTAAACACTGACAGGCTTGGGGCATTGACCGACTCTTTGGGAAGCCTGAATATAAATTTATGGAGGAATAAATTTCATGCTAAAAATTGCTGGGGTTTTAGGGTTCATGAATACCAAATGGGATGCTTGGTGGCTGCCTAAGTAACAACACACATCTCACTTCTGTATTTCACAGAGCAAGCCTGTTAGTTTTGGTATTATTAAACCAACTTTACTAGTTGAATTGAATTATTTTGTTGGTACAACCTCAGCCCTAATTAAGCATTTATAACCTCACATAGCTAGACACAATACAAGTCACCCCGACTGAGAGACCTTTGCTCATGGAAAATCGGCATCTGATGTTTGAAAGACAGAATGGAACCAGCATGCTAAAGCATCTACTCACTATCCAAACAGTCTCTATTGTTACAGTTATTGCCAGTAATATCCTGTTTGTCACTGGGATAGCACTTTGGTTTGCCTGCCATAGAAATAGCATTTACCTCGTGGTTAAACCCTTTCAGTGTGGACCTATGGAAATTCACCAAACGTGACGGAACCCCAGGACTCTGATCGCCAGAGAAACCTCTTCAGAATGCCTTGATAAGTAACCAAACTTGTAAACTTCCATACATCAAACAAAATAAACCATTTTTGTATCCAAATAACAAATGCGCCTTTCCCATCTGTCTGGCATTGCCTCTGACCCTACTCTACATCCATCACATCCCAAGCCTGGCAACAGGCCCTGAACAAATCTGCTTTTGTAGACTGTGGGTGAAATCTGTGGCAGAATATTACTAGTGCAGAGCTAATAACTGGTTTGGACTTTGGTACAGTGCAGCTGCATACATGGTGAAACCAACAGCTTTTCTTCCCAGACATCACCATATCTGAGTTGTAAATGCTGTGTGAGTTGTCTGCAGGAAGCCTGCTCCTTCCCTAGGTGAAATCCATCTACTGCCTTTGATTTCTTACAGGGACGTTGGGCCCAAATTTTGTAGTTTTTTTCGAGCCCTTTCATGTGAAAGGTACTGAATAAGTACTGTACAGGTCTAATACTGTTGGAGCTCAGCCCTTTGAAATGCTGGTTGCTTCCTCTTGGGCACCCTTGTCACTATGTTCACCTGCTTCACCTGTCCCGTGGAAACCTGCCCAGGCAAGGAGCTAAAAAGATACAACACAGCAGGGGCAAGTACATGTAGCTGCAGGGCCGTGAATGGTTAATGCCTTGGCCACAGCAGTGGTGCATCTGGAGCTTTTCCCAGTGCTGGGCTGGATAGTATCACTGTCTCCCCCGAGTAGCTGGAGTCGTGTCAGTGAGAAACTACTCTGAGATCACCACTGGAGTCCTCAATTTTTAATGCTTTCCCCTCTCCCTACTTTTTCCATTAGAAAGAAGGAAATTGGTAAATGCCGTGGGACTCACAACCAGGCTGTGACCTGGTGAGGCAAGAGGGAGAGCTTGCTAACTCACCACTGCTGGTAACAACACCTGGGTGAAAAACCTTCAATGGAAAGTGCAGCTTCACAAAAATCTGTAGCAATTAATTGCATTTAAGCATTTCCAGCATGGAAGACCAGAATCAAATGGTTTCAGCTTGTTTGGAAGCGTTGGAATGGTTGGATTTGGCAGAGCCAAGGGCAGGGGCAGACAAATTGGTTCCCTGGGGTAAATTCAAACATGATTTTGCAGAGCCTCAACCACCCTGCAGGATCTGCCCATGTATGAAGCCTCCCTCAATGCCATGGTGCCTGTGGTATCACCATGCCCATGGTACCGCTGTGCCCATGGTACTACTGTACTACCTCTCCTCTCGACTCTGGCTCTGCCTTAGCTGAATGGGCTGCTGCTACAGAATATCCTGAAGTCTGTAATCTCAGCAGTAAGGTTGCCCCAAGCGAGCTCTTTACTCTCTTAAAACCCACAGTATTTTAGATTATGTTATGCTTTATGCCATGTAATATTTTTATGTTTTATGAGTGGGACTTTTTCTGCTCCAGAAGTAATTTCCACTGCTCAATTCTATGCGCAGTTTTGTAGTGAAATTCGTTTAATAAATGATGCGATTTCTCAAAACCCTGAAATTACGCCTTTGATGAGTGCTAGTTTTGACCACTGCCGCTGAATAGGTTTTCTCTTAGAGTAACATGTTAATATATGGAGCTATTTTTTCCCTTATCTTTCTGAACTTTCTCACTGAAAACATTCTTAGTTTATATTTATGTGCCGTAAATAGCTGTAGATATTTTAGATGTCTAACTCTTCAAACTCTGAAAATGGAGCTTGATTTCAAACTGCATTTATGCTGCTTTTACCTTATACCCTAAGGAAATAAGGATTACGCAGTGACATTCTTCATCTTCCCATCCTTCTCTCAGCCCTCCTCTCCGTCAGTAACTTTTGAGCCCACTGGCAATTTCTACTGCTTCTGGCAGAGAGGAAAGGAAATTGAAGCAAGTCCTTGCAAGTCACCTGCAGTTGGGTAGGGAAGAGAAACTCAGCGTAGCGTCCCTACCGAGTGCCAGCCTGCCTGTCTGGCATCAGCACCTGTGTGTGTGCACAGCCCCATGCACATGTGCCCCCACGCTCACACCAAAACCACTCAGCCACAGGCTGATGCATAGATGATCTGGCACTGGCTATTGGACACGGAAGTATTTGCAGGGCATGGAGAGAAAGAAGGGCGAGTAAGTGCTGCAACTGGTGTATAGCTGGGAAGTAAAGCTGTGAGGGATAAGAGATCTCAGCTTTTCAAGGGAAAATGAATGCTGTTGCACTATAAGACATAGATTTGCACAAGCCAGGCTTCCTTAGGGTGTTTGGCTCATGCAAGTGTGTGTTTAGAACATGCAATATGCTTTCCTATATCTTGTTTGGGTAAAGGTTGGGGTTTTTTTTATTTTTAATGGTGGTTTATCTGGTGGGAAGGGTAGAGGAAAGAAAGTGTTGCTTGCATTAGAAGTGGTGCTGCCCACTCTTGTGGAGGAACAGGACTTCACATTTTGATGGATCAGATTCTGCAATTACACAGCTTGCTTGTTTGGCCAGTTCATCTGCTAAACCTGACATGAAGCCAGAATGAAAGCAGAGATTTTCCCATTACAGAATACCAAATCTATGATAAGCCATGCCATAAAAATTCAGTTTTTAAGGAGGTGGGGAGAGAATGGGGGAAACTCCAAATGTTGCTGCAAGATAAACAATGAGTTTTGCAGTGCTTCTAGAATCCGTGTTTCATCTCATAAACAACAGCTGTAAGCCAAAGGAGCAGTGAGAGAAGAAAACCAGCAGAATTTGGGATAGGAAAATTCAAGCAGGAGTTTGAGCAACAGTTTTAGCCTAGCACACCAGCTGCATGATAACTTTGGACACAGGTGGGTAATGCAAGTAATTGCTACAGAAAGAGGCCTGTGAATATTGTACTTATATCTGAGTCTGTTTTGCACAGCGATGCAGTGAACATCATTGATGATCTTGATTACGTTCTTTTTTTTTTCTTACGCTACAAATTCCCTCACAAGAAAGTACTCGAACCAATCACCACTTCAGCTTTCCCTACAATCAAGTTATAGCATTAAAACCTATTTTTAGATGGAGTAACAAATGTCTCTGAAAGGATTTATACTCTGACAGCACAGAAAGAGACTATGCTGGTTTTCTCAAAGATTACTACTTAAATAGTAAATTCTCAAAGATTATCGCTTAAATAAGATATAAATATTGCAATCCCTGCATCTTTTGCCATGAGGCACAAGATCACTGATAGCACATATTTTTATGTGCATATACATATAATCTTCATAACTGCAGCCTGCGAAGTTTGTAACTTCAGAATTTCAGAAGCAAACCAAGAATACAGATTGAGGGAGGCAGAACTGTATTTGTTGTCCCCAAAATCCAGGGGATTTGATTGTATCTCTGACACTGGTTATTCTCCAAAACTAAAATAAAAATTGGAAAGAAACAAATAAATTCTCTGAATAAATCCTGCATTGCCCCAATTATATGAGCTGCCATCTAAGCTGCCAGGCTACCATCCGGGCCTGAATCACATTCCTGGACAAGAAGTAACCCATGCACCCCCTTTGAACAATCCTCTCCTCTCCTTGAGCTTCCTTTACCTCCCACCTGGCTCTGCTGCAGTTCTCAATAAAATTCCTTTTAAAATGCTTTCTTACCTGCATAGTGGTCAAACACAGTAGGGACATACTCCTCTGGGAAGGCATCATTGGCATAACTCATCAGCAAACAGGTTTTCCCAACTGCACCATCCCCAACCACCACACATTTTAACATCTTCTTTGTGTTATTGCTGCTCCCGTCAGTGCAGTTGTCATTTTCCTTGCAGTTCATTCTTGCTGTTGCTGCTGCCGCCGCTGCTCTTGCTTCTCCCAGGACTTCCAAGTACACATGAAGGAAAAATGAAGTGCGACTGTATTGACTTTTCCTGAGTTTGGGGGGGGGGGGGGGCAGCAAATCTGAAACTCAGGAAATCATACTAATGTTTCCAGGCTGTCACAGCTACTTCTAACAATTACCAGATCAGTAAAGAGAATCATTGAGGTGAATAAATTAAATATACAGAGAGAAATATCATAAAAAAGCTATCTGACCCTTCTCATTCGTCCGAGTCAGGAAATCTTCATCCTGCTTGGGAGTTCTCAGTATTTATTGCGACTTAAAAAATATCAGCAGTCTGCGGCTTTGATTCGCGTTTCTCTTCCTCCAGCTTGGCTGCAGGAATCAGGGATTCCTGTTAAATCCACTCCATTTTCCATTTCATTTCTAACATGGAGGAGAGCCTGGAGGTTTTTAATGGAGTTTTTCCTTTCTTTCTCCAGCTTGCTGTGTGTCAGGAAATCATGGGTTTCCTGCTGAATTCCATATTAGGATCAGTGGGCTTGTGAAGGGCTGCAAACAATGGGAGCTCTGTGTGTATTTGTACTTTGGAGGAACTCTGCCAGGACATGGAGAAAGAAAAACACTAGAGGTCTCTCTGCAGACCCAAGTTTTTAGGCTTCCTGCTCCATCCCGTGCTCGAGCTGCTTTCTGGGCTGCAGCACTGGTTCCAGCCAGGAGGATTTCGAAGAGGCTGTGGAAGTCACGGGTGTTGGACCTACACAGCCAGGCGGGGTACAGGGGGCTGCAGGCTGCGCTCATGTCTCAGGGTTGCCTGTTGTTCCCAGGTGCAATCTCCTCTGATCTCGGATAGATATTTTCTTCAATTTGGGAGGGGAAGAGGGGGAGGTAGAAAGGCAGACAGGAGGTATAGTGGGTAGGTAATAGTTAAGGTCATCTTTCTGTGTTTATAGCTCTTTAAAGAATTTGTTATAAAGAATAAATAATTGATTTTTCGATTTGGGCACTCAGGAAGTTTATTTCCCCTCAAACACACACACACACACACACACACACAAAAAAAAAAACAAAAGAGGGATTTTTCCCCTCCTAGAGTATGTATGTAAATACAGACAGAGAGAGAAAAAAAGTGAAATTAAGAGCAACAGAAATTTAAAAAAAATATAAAAAACTAAAACACCACATTGCAATCTGTGGAAAACCAGCTTTGAACTGTGTGATTCCTGTCCCCTCTCCTGCTTTGTTTTGGCATTCCACGTGCCTCCCAAGTCTTTCTTCCATTTAAATACATAACAGTGTATATGCTTCTGAGGGGCCAAGCTCCTTGTTCCTTCCACAGGAAAGATTTTGCTATTTCCAGGAGAAACGAGCCATCCACTAACATAAACCCGGGTACAGCAGCCCAGCACATCCCGCTGGCTGTGTTTCCCTTCCATGAGAATTGAAGGCTTTGAAAGGGGGAAACACTCCCTGCTGGGACTCGACAGGGAAGCACACTGGTGCTAAACACTTCCGCTGCCTTGATCATGCCTGGTTGGAAAGAAATGCCCAAAAGCACATACAGGCTTGGAGCAGTGCGCACCTGAGAGTGTAAAGACCAAAAAACCTTACAAAGGAACTGTCTTAGCCCCAGACTGCAGAAGTAAAACACAGCCTTAATAATGAACCTCTTTGTCCCCAAACTGTGTGTGTTCATCAGTTTTTGGACACTTAAGATTCAGCTGAATAGGGTGCTGGGCCATCTAGTCTAGTCATGCTTTGCCAAAACAGGTTGGACCAGATGATCTACGATTTTGCAGTGAAGGGGCACAGCAGACCCACCTGCAGTCTCCCCTGGACAGGCTAAGCCCCACCACTGTCAGACCTCTTCAGTGATCTAACTGTATGCTGGACCTGCTTTGACCACCTTTCCCAAGAAGTGACAGATGGATAAAACATGTAAGCAGTGTTAAACAAGGTTGGTTTGTTTACCTGGAGAACCCCAGGGAGCTTTACTTTCTGTCTCTTACCAGGAGTCTTGGTCAGTCAGTAATTTGTGCACAATGTCCCATGTTCTTAATCTTCTTCATGACCTCTTCCATGTTGACACCAGGTTTCTCAGTAGGCAGTGTTAGGCTCAGTGTCACAACCACTGACACAAGGCATCACTAAAGGGTTTCCCACAGTTAGGAGTTCAGGTGGCATCCTCTTGACTTCAAAACTACAGCCCAGGGCTGAGGTTTCCCCAAGAAAACTTGTGAGCTCTGAGCACCTAAACCCTCATTCTCTAAGCATTTACTATGCTGATCTTTTCCACCACCAGCAGAACAGCTGGAACATCCTGAGGGTCATCAGTGTTACAGGGATTTACTCTTTAAGCTTCTTTCTAGTTGCAATTGAGGTCAAACTCCAAGTCTATGCCTCTGTTTAGCGATTTTGTAGCTGAGTAGGTAACAGCACTACTTTGGCACAATGAAGCTGCCTACAAACGACAGTGAGGAAGTCACAGGGCTATTGGTAATGATTAGTAAAGCTCAGAAGGTCTCATAATTTTATCTCAATCCAGGGTTTTTTTGCTCTTTCACTAATCAGGTTAGAAATGGTCAGGTTTGCTCACAAGATCTCTGTTGTTCCCATCTCACAAATCCAATAGGAGCAGGCAAGTTCCAAGCCACAAAGTTTGGAAAAACCTGGCTGAATTTAAAACGTGAATCCAGTTATTCTAAATGCTTGGAAAGCTTGTTTAAGTGAGTGTGGTTCTCAGGTATCCAACCCACTTTAATTCCTATTCATTTTACTACTTTCTAGCCAAGACCACCATGGCAAGAAAGGGGACTAAAATAAAAAATAGATATGGCCAGGCGCTATTAGCACTGGTATGAAGATGTCAACTGAGATGTTTTCTAGCATAGTTTCTCAAGCAAAGAACTCTGCTATAGAGGAAGTGCCTCTGACCTTTCATTAATTAGGAAATTAACTGGCAGCAGATCTACTCCTAAGACTGCGGAGTATGTCCAACTCCCAGATATATGTATGGAAGCATCAGCTACATCTTCATCAGCACTGGTCTGACAGGACATCCCTGGGGCTGCTTCCTTGGGAATTAGCAAATTCGAAGACTAGTGCAAGAAATTTTAGTGAGAAGATCTGTAGGAGATGAAGGACTTATGAGTTTGTTAATTAGCTCTGCAATGAGCAACGTGCTCGCCAATTAACTCCATTCTATATTTCTCTGAAGGCACTGTAGGATATGATGCTCTATAACCCTCTTCCTGCTCTCTTCCCCTGGCCAGCCCTGCCATTCCCACATTTCTCTAGCCCCTTTTGCAATGCAGCAGTCTTCCTTTGTGCAATCTTACCACTTTAAAACTTGACATTCAAAGGAATTTTCTCCATTAACTGGTTTCCTTATGAGACCAGACCACTTTGATTTTGTGGGGGCTTTATTTTTCCTTACATCTTGTTCTCCTAAATGTTCCCTTTCATCATTCCTCTCTAGCCTAAGCCAAACAGATCTGCCTGTACATTCTCACTAATAAGAACAGGCAGCACAATGGGGTGGGGAATTTTGAATGTGGCTGCACTACAGTGAAGCTTTTCTCCCCATGTCTTGCTGCTAGAAACAGCCATGTACAGCCACCCGCCTTCCACCTGCAAGTGTTGATGTGGGAATGAGGTTTCTGGCGCTACTGTTGAACTCTAAAGTAACTCAGGCAAAGCTCACATTTTTTCTTACCCATTGTCTAATCTGTTCAGATTGTCAGAATTTTTTAGGGTAGGGGTTGTGTTGGTATTGGACTGAACATACCAGAACCATATTCAGTTTAACTATCACTGTACTGTTCAAAACCTGGTTTCCCTGGTGATCAGATTCACAGATTCAGGACCTTTCCCAGACTTGCGATAAGAGCCAGATGCAGTTAAAAGAATTTGGGACTTTAAGAGGTACCCACAATGACCATATTTTCAGGGGAGACCCCTAGTCCTAGATAGAACATCCTTGATGTGGCTCCTCTTTGTTCTTGGGTTGCCTGTATGTCCCTCTACATTTTGAACTGAAATAGTTGAAATCATCCTTATTGCTTCCAACCTCTCTTCCCCTTCCTTGTTTTCTAGGCAGCCTCCTACTCCAGTGAAGTGGTCATTGAGACCTCAGGTGAATTTGACATATTGAAATGCAGAAGCAGCAACTAAAGGAGAAAAAAGTAACAGTTTATCAGTGAGCACAGGAGGGGTGGAAGTGCTCTGTGTGATACCTTTTCAGAGACAGCTTGCTGAAGGGCAGGTGGTGACATCCACCTTTGAGGCTTGTAGAGTAAGAGCAAGTCTCTTCACAGCCATCACACTATCAGTCGCACTACCACCATAACACCACCATGGTGGTCCATGACAGCAGTGGGGGCTTCCCTGTTTCATGTGCTTCCATGGATACAATTAGTGTGACAGGATTTCCCAGACACACTATGGGAAAGATGAGCTTATGAAACAAATTACTTCTGGGAGATGATGTCACGCAAAGGATGATTCATGTCCTGTCCATCAGAACATGTCCAGCAGCTTCCCAGAGGCAGATGCTATATAATGAGAATTGCACATGCTGTATTTGCATGTTTGCGAATGGGAAGAGTCGTTTTCAAGTAGGAGAGATGTTGCCCATCTTGCTACCTTACATTTCATTCTGTGTCATTCACTGTAGATCTTTGCCGTGTTACTCACCTATCCACACAGCTGGTGATACTTGTCCAGAGTCTGGATTTCCAGCTGTTCTGTGCGTAGGTATTTGTATTTGGACACTGAGGATGAGTTTTCCTTGGAGGCATGAAAGTTGCCTCTCCCTTTCCCTTCCATCCACTTCTATCTCCTCCCATCATCTTCCACACCCTTCTTCACCCCTCCTCTCCTCTGTCTCATTCTCCCAATCCCTCTCCCTAGAGTAGAGCTGATGGCTGATAAAAGCTGTTTACCTCTCTCCTTATGACAGTGGAGAGAAGTGGACATATGTAAGCGTTCAGTCTGGGATTAGCATAGGAGGAAAAAATTCACTTTAGGGAATTTATTCCTCCCCATCTAAGATGTCTTATATAGAGTCTTTTTCCCTAAATAATATTTATTTTAGGCTAAGCAATACAGCAGGAAGTCAAAAAGTAGGAACCTCATCTATGCCTCTTCTGCATCTTGAAATGGCATTTACCACTGCAGATGGTGAGCTGCTGGGAATGTAAAAGGGCTGCAATCAGGAAATCAAGCTGCACTGAGGGCACCAAAATTGTAACCAATTAGCACCATGCATGTGCACATTCAGTGAAGTCATTAAAGAACAAATCTACTGTGTTCACCTCTGAGTAATGCTTGGGACATAATCTGAAATTTCTTTAAAAGCAGAGAAACTTCCCCAAGTTAGTTGTGACCAAATGTAAAGTCTCCAACTTTTAGACACAGAAAGTTAGTGTCTAAAAACGTGCCAATTGGAATCTGTAGGTTTTTGGCTCCTCCCTTTTTCAGGCCAAATTGCCAAGCTGGCTTTATCGCTGAAATGAACACATGGCTGATTCATACAACATTCACGCAGAGTTTTACTTTCTTGGAAAGAAGGGAGCAGGCTGCTTCCAGGGAGGGAATGTGCTTTTATGGTTCATGTGATCATTTTGCCTCTGCTCAAAAATAAGAAGGCTGGTGCTGTCTCCACATTCCAGGAAGAAGCAGATGGGAGGAGAATCAAAGTGGAAAGCTAAGGGATGTCACGTTCTTTCTTCTGTGTCTCCCTGCTGAGCCTATTATTAACAAAGCTTTGTGGCAAAGGCACTGCAATTAGACCCAGGAACATCGTTTTCAGACCTGCTGTTTGGACCTGCACAAGTGGAGCAGATCATTTAGGTGATGTCCTTATCTCATGTATAAAACCGGAATGAAGAACATTTCCATTTTTTCTTCCTGTTTATACTGTTAATCTTCAGGGCAGGGACCAGCTCCTGCATTGTTTGAAGGGTGTGGGTCCATGGCAGAGAAAACCAATTCACTTGCTGACTGTCACCAAGAAAGTGTCTGGTTTAACCTCACAATGTGCTTTTCAAAGGAGATAACATGTAGGAAACTCTTCTACTTCCTCCCACCCCATCCCCTTCACGTTAGTTTTTTGCTGGCTGACCTCCCCCATCTCACTGTAGGGAGAGTTTGGCTTTCCACCAGTGATGGAGTTAAAGGGAGGAATGCTGGTAGTAGCAGGTTGCTTCACTCCTTTTGTAGCAATTGGAGGTTTTATTTACATTGCCAAGTCATCTTCTTGCTTTAAAGGTGTCTGCGTGCGGTGGTAAAACAAGTGAAGAATGTAGGCACCCTACCTAGGCTTCTGAAATGTATGCCCAAAACAGCATGAGGCCTAAGATTTGAGCATTAGGTCAATGCCTTGGGGCCTGCAAGTACCTGAACATGCAATGGAAGAGGGAGGGAAAGGTGAAAAAGTAGTCACAAGCCATCAGACACATTTTCAGTACCTTGGGACGTCAGAGAGAAGTACATGAGAGCCCTGGGGAGTGGCTGCAGTGATTCCGCAGAACTCCCTGCAAAGGGGAGGACCAGGTTGCCATCACCTTCAGCAGATGCCTATGGCTCAGTTCCTCTCCACCATGGATGGTCATATTACTGACCCAACAGCACTAGCACAGCCCTGCATCCCTCCTCAGCTACCTGTAGTATTCACAAACTGCACCTAGCTTAAGGACCACAGCCTGGGCTATCTGTACCTGTGGAAATGTGTTCCTGTGCTTTCAAACCATATACCCCAGTGCTTTCCAAGAGATCTACACAGCTTTGTAGTGCTTTTGTTGCAGGTAGCACAGCTGTTAATGTACCTGTGATAACATATTTGGTTTGCGTACAGCATAAGCTGCAGTCACAGCTTTCCAGGCATGCTGCTATAAGCGCTCCTGGTGCTCTCAGGCTGATTTAGAAACTTTCATCCGTCTGTGCCTGCTCTTTCTCCTTGCTGTCTGGCTCATTCCTCTGACGAGAGGGCTCTGACATCCCTCAGGAGGAAGCAGAGGAAGCTCTGCTTATTGAGCAGTGGCCATTTGTGAAATTTAGATGTAATGTATCACTGGGGAACTGTAACTTTTAAATACTGCAGTAGGGCGCTGTGCCCTGTACCATGCTGCCATTAAGCGATGCTGCCCCATGAAGTTTTTAGGGGTCGGGGCTTCCTTTCCCTGCTCGCCTTTCTCTCACAGTAGCACACTGATGTCAAATGGGCCTGGCTGCACATTTGCCACCACCTCAGAGCTCTCTGTGCTGCTTCCAGTGTCTGCCACTACATGGCAGAAATCCCGGTGGGATGTTTTTCTTAGCTCAGAAGCACTTGAGACCATGTTGTCTTCATGGAAGTATATTTTGCAAAGGTGATATGTCAACAGATTTAGCAGGCAAAGCTGACTCTTAAGAATATCCAATTTTGTTGAACTTCATTGGAGTCAAAGGTCCTGTAACGCATCAGAGAGGTTGCAAAGTCTCAGTCGTTATGGTAATGGTCAGATACAGGTTGCTGTTTGCTTCAGCAGATGTCCAGGAGATGATCAGGGGGGATCTGTTCTCTTTCTTGTCTCTCTGATTTGCACTCTGCAGGCATCAGACCTGATTATTTGGCTTATGCAGGGATGCACTCTACATTTTCTAATATGCAATGAAGCATGTAACTTTTCATTACCTGTGGAAGTGGCTTTTGGACAGAAGCCTCTATGTCCTCTTTCCAAAGGGGATCAGTGCAGTATGGAGATGAACAGATGCCTCAAAATAAGTGGGTTTATTTAACATATGAAGCAAAACATTAGAAGAACTAACTTGATAACAGCAAGCAGCTGATAAGCTTCTGTAATTTAAATTTCAGACTTCTTTGGTGGATGTTGCTCATGAGTGACAGGAGCAGACCAACCCCAATTTAGAGGTTGTAACTAACGCAGGTGATCTGGAGACACAGCCTGATCTCAGTAGGCATCACTTTTTTCTTAGAAAAGCTTTTCCCAAAGCTCTGGGCTCACTGTGCTCATATGAGCCCTGTGACCAGATGTTACACTGGCTTTTGTCAAAGGACCCAGCTGTGAAGCTTTCCTTTTGTCACAGAGTGGCTTCTTTTTCCACTCAAGCATCCGAGTGGCCTGAGAGCACACTGCTGCAAGAACCACTTGTAATCATACCCTCCAGAGCAATTCTTCTTTAATGCCTTGCCACACAGGTAGTGAAGACGGTGAAGCACAGCCAGACTCCCATGAGCCCACCAGCCTTCGTCACCATCATCAGCTGAGCTGAGAGCCCCACTCGGCAGGTGCTGTTTAGGTACACAATGGCAAAGGAACCTGGTGGCTTCCAAAAGCATTTCAATCCTTCCTGTTCTCTCTGCAGATCTATCAGCCATGTCTCATACCTATCTGAGAAGGGAAAGCACTGGAGTCCTGGAAGAAGTTGTGTCTTTCCCTCTGTCATGGGTGAGATCCCTCCCCTCTGGTGGCAAATAAACATCAGGAATGAGGTGCTTCATTTCAGCCTTTACCATTACATTTTGAAATGCTCCAGTTATTTTTAATCCTTCCTGTAGATCATCTTCAGAGCCTTGTCTACTTTCCAAGTAGACATTGAGACCGATTCTGCTGTATTAGCTACTGGAAAATAATACAAATAATAATCCTGAGTTTAAGTCACTCATTATTTACTTCAGTACTGGCGTGGTGCTTATATACAATTCTCCTCTTTCCTAGGAGTCTTGAGCACTGTTAGTTTTTTTGCCAGATTGGAAGTACAGCTTGGACTGGCATCCCTCATTTCAATGTCTCTTTCTATTTTATCCAGACCATCTTGGGCTGTATTTTGATTATGGAATAAAAAAAAAAAAAAAAAAAAAAAAAAGAAAGGAAAAAAAAAAAAAAAAGGGGGAAAGAAAAAAAATGAAGAAACTTTGTGGGTTTTTCTCGTCCCCTGAGACTTCCAACATTTTTTGACCTGGTTCAGTTACAGTCCTTTTCCAAATTTACACTGAGGTGAGGAGGATTGGGAAACAGTCCATTGGGAAATCATACAAGAGTGGGTTCATGTGACAGATCTTTCTGCAACTTGTCATGCTGTGAATAGCAGGGCAACAGCCTTTCAGCACTCAACCATGTCACTGCCTGCCTTGCTTTTGATGGAACTGGGGTGAGTGTGTGCTTGTGGAAACAAGGTAAAACTTAACTAGTGTTTTTTATCTCAGGAAAAGGTCTGGTTTGTGTTCACATTCAATGTTTGCATAATAATATCTTAATTTAATTGTCCTCCTGTTATTGTGGCCCCTGCTCCTATTGCTCTGTGCTGGCATGTAGAATTTGCATTCAGCACTGCTTTGAAGACTGCAGTGGAAACGTGCTCATGTTTCATTAAGCATTAAAAGTACAGGGAGCAGCCCCAGGCTCACAGCATTTGCAGTCTAAAGGTGCAAATGACATTAGGGGAACCAGAAGAGAAAGTGTTGTCCAGTTGACGTGTGAGGTAGTGCTGTTGCTAGAAATAGCAGCCCGTGCCCTTGGCTCATAAATCAGTGGTTATCTCCTGTTAAACGCCTTTGAGTCATGTGCTGTGCCTACAGCAGGTTGCTCTGAAAGCAAGACCAGAGCCAGATTAGCTGTTTATAGGATTTTCGTGCTGTGGGATCTGTCACTCTGCAGTACAGTGCTAAAACTGTCCTGCCAGTGCCACTTCCCTACGTGGTAGACAACCCATGGGCTCAGGCTGGGACTCATCCGTGCTTCTCCACAACAGCAGAGATGTTTGCTTGGAAATGTCACTTGGAAAAGCATATTCCCCCTACCTACCCAGCTGTATCAAAGACTGTAAAGACCCAAGCAGGGAAAATCTGATGACAAAGGGGCTTTTCCTTAGTTTAGCTCTTTTATTCTCCTGTTGTGGCCTGTCCCTGCTGGCTCTGCTTGAATTTAGAATCATAGAATCATAGAATAATTTGAGCTGGAAGGGACCTTCAAATGTCATTTAGTCCAACCTCCCTGCAAAGAGCAGGAACATCTTCAGTTAGATCAGGTTGCCCAGAACCACATCCAGCCTGGTCTTGAATGTCTCCAGGGACAGTGCATCCACCACCCCTCTGGGCAACCTGTGCCAGTATTTTACTACTCTCATTGTAAAGAGTTTCTTTCCTCCCATCCAGCTTGAATCAATGCACATTTTAAACCACTGCGGTTAAAAATACAAATTGCAGAGCATACATCATCTTAATATCTGCTTTTGAGCTGCATTAATGCAAAGGAAATAAGAGTTATTTGTGCCTTACAGTGAAACAGAAAGGAAAGTTTGAAGTTTATCTCTATACTATGTATTTTGTCTTTCAGTATGTATCACACAGCTCACACCAGCTGCAACCATTCTGCCCCAAGGGCCAAAATCTGACTCTGGACACTTCCTTGCAACTGAGTTTCTTTGTCTGGCCAGTCCCTTGGTTCCCAGCCAACAGAAATCGAACTAACAGGTTGGCAAATTTAGGGTTTTGAGAAGAGTGGATTCAACATGGGCTCGAAATCCAAGAGATTATGACAATATAGTTATGAGATCTTCCCAGTTGCATCCCACCTCTTTCCTCCCCGAGAATAGAAACCACTTTTATATCTGAGCAGGACAGTTCTGATCAGGCAAGCATTTCACATAACCATGAGGTTACCTCTCACTATAGGCAACTGCTAACAGCTGTTGTTTCCCACTGTGGATACACACAGCTTTGTTTTTATGATGCAGGGGAAAATTTGGGCTTTCAAATCCTAACAAGCTATTTGCTTCTCCTTCTCTTTCTCTTCACACAGTTAACCTCTGTATCCAGCCACAAAGGCATTTTCTGGATAAGAGTGCAGTTGAGCAGGTGAGATTCCAGCCTTTCCTTCCTCTCTGTAATTAGCAGCCACAGACGTGGAGCTGGGTCTGACCCTTTGTCATTTTTTTTGCTAAGGCTTTTATTTATTTG
The DNA here is from genome assembly GCF_037157495.1 of Lathamus discolor. Taxonomy (NCBI): domain Eukaryota; kingdom Metazoa; phylum Chordata; class Aves; order Psittaciformes; family Psittacidae; genus Lathamus; species Lathamus discolor. The sequence continues at coordinate 20,482,572 of NC_088889.1, read as the reverse complement.
ACACTAGTTTTCATAGCAACTCACCAGGTAGCTGTAACAAACATTCAGCTGTACCTGACAGAAAATAGTGTGTTTGTCTGCTCAGAAGGTTATACCGAGTGTCAGGGGCCAACTGCGGTTTGAATCCTGGGGAATGCTCCAATGGTTTGATGGAAAAACCATGGAGAATTAAGCTGGAAACATTATAGTTTAAAAGCAGGATTTGTGTCACCCTGAGCTACCAGCCTCTGTTATCATGGTGTATCAAAACTCCTACTCTGTGGAGCTGGCAGGTAGCAGGAGGCTTTTAACACCCCTAATGTCACTATTCCTGGGGGGACATGCCCTTGTCACCTGTAAACTCATTTTAAATGAAGGGTTGTTTCTTTTGTTAGCTGAGGGAGATTTTTTTAATTCATCTTCTGATGTTTTTCATTGTTTCTGTGCAATAATGTTCCCAGTGCTCTTGTGATCCTTTTGTTCCTGCTCTGCCCACTTCTGGTATAAGGACACTGTGCATAGGAATGTTTGGACACCTCAAACTATCTAAATTACCTTTTTTTTTTATTTTTATTTTTTTTGCCAGACACTGTGATAATGGCCACAGTATGTGCAAATCTGAGTATTCTCTTGTTTTGGTGGACCTACTTATACTTTTGGTTTCATGTGGTGTTTTGTCTCAGGTTCCTTCACCCTAATGCAGTTTGATGGCAATGTTCACCCAGTGAGTGCTCTATCTGGAAAGGAGGACATGCTTTTATGATTCCTTGACAAAATTGAAATGCTCTCTCAGAAAACATGTTTTCACTCACAGTGAGTCTCATGACTTTACCCCAGATTCCTGCTATGATCTGGTTGCTATAATCAAGGACTCCATCCTCTCCATATTGATTCTTCACTCTTCAATAGTTTACAATCTCTTCTGTCTTTTGCTGTTGCCCAGTTTGCAAACACCTCCTTCATCTGTTTCCCCTTTGTTGTGGAAAGGTACAGTATTCAACACAAAAGCATCATTCAGTACCATCTAGTGGCTCAGCACTGTGGAGTATGAACCTCTCTCCAGCTGTCGATATTGTATAGCATCAAGTAAATTTGTTCCACGCATCCCTTGCATAGCTCATTTCTCCAATCTACCTGCTGAAGGTAGTTTTAAGGTATCCATGGTACTATCCATATTTTCACCTGTTCTTGGCTCATGACTTGGTTCTCCTGCCTAGTAATTTCTCCTCCAGCATAAATGAAGACCCCAGATACTTTTAGCCTCAGGCCATTGCTCTGTGATGTTT